>NW_012116132.1:1696295-1742250 GCF_000951035.1 Colobus angolensis palliatus | reverse complement strand
AAGATGGAGTCTCCCTCTGTCATCCAGGCTGGAGTGCAATGGCACGATCTTGGCTCACTGCAACCTCCGCCTCCCAGGTTCAAGCGATTCTCCTGCCTCACCTCCCAAGCAGCCTGGACTACAGGTGCATACCACCACGCCCAGCTAATTTTTGTATTTTTAGGTTTCCATGTTGGCCAGGTTGGTGTTGCACTCCTGACCTCAGGTGATCTGCCCACCTCAGCATCCCAAAGTGCTGGGTTTACAGGAATAAACTTTAATCTTACAGAGTATGTTTTCTTATGACAACAATTGGTTCTTATTAAGTCAGTACTAGGATAACTAGAAAAGTCCCACATATTTGAAAATTAAACAGCATCCATGGAACAAGAAGGGAACCACAAGGGAAATTAGAAAATATTTCAAACTGGGTGAAAATCCAACATAGCAAATTTAAGGGCTGCAGCTAAAGCAGTGCTTAGAGTAAAATTTATAGCACTAATTGCTTACAGTGTTATAAAAGAAGAACATTTTCAAAATGATGATCCAAGTCTCACCTCAAGAACTAGAAAGGAAAAGCAAATTAAACCCATAATAAGCAGCAGAAAGGAAATAATAAAGATAAGAACAGAAGTTAGCACAATACGAACAATGAATTAAATCCAGAAGTTAGTTCTCTGAAAAGATTAATAAAGTTGATAAACTCCAGTAAGACCAATTATGAAGAAAAAGAGAAAATATCAATTATCAATATCAGCGTGAAAGAGGGGATATCATCATATATCTTACAGACATCAAAAAGATAAAATATGAATATTATTATAATGGCATGCCATTAAACTCAGTAACCTAGATGAAGTGAGAAAATTCCTTGAAAATACAAATCATCAAAACTGACACAAGAGTATTCAAAATCTAAATTGTCCCTTTTAATCAGTGTTGCCTATTACAGATACTTCCTAATTTAAAACCTTCCCACAGATAAAACTTCAGGCCCACTGGTAAATTCTTTAAAACATTTAAGGACAAATTAATAATGCCAGTCTTATACAACCTCTTTCAGAAAGTGAAGGAGGAGGAATAGTTTCCAATTTGTTTGATAAGAACAGCAAAAAACTGTCTTGAAATCAAAATAGCACAAAGATGCCAGAAGAAAAGAAAATTACATACCAATATTCCTCATGAACATGGACATATCAGTCTTTAACAAAATATTAGCAACTTGAATCCAGCAACATATAAAAAGAACAATACCTCAAGTCCAAAAGGAGTTTATCCTAGGAGTACAAGGTTGATTTCATACTGGAAATCAATCAATATAATTAACTATGAATGGAATAATGAAAAAACATATGATCATCTCAGTAGATGTAAGAAAAACATTTGACAAAATTCGATATTCATTCATAATAAAAATTCTCAGAAATGCAGGAATACAAGATAATTTTCTTATTCTGATAAAGGCTATGTATTATACTTACTGGTGAAATATTGAATGCTTTCCTCTTAGATTGGGGAAAATGCAAGAATGTCTATTCTTGCTCCTATTCAACATTGCCTGGCCAGAACCTGATTTTAAGATTACTATAAAGCCGGGCACCATGGCTCACGCCTGTAATCCCAGCACTTTGGGAGGCCAGGGCGGGGGGATCACGAGGTCAGGAGATTGAGACCATCCCGGCCAACCTTGTGAAACCTCGCCTCTACTAAAAATACAAAAAATTAGCCAGGCGTGGTGGCATGCACCTGCAGTCCCAGCTACTCGGGAGGCTGAGGCAGGAGAATTGCTTGAACCTGGGAGGTGGAGGTTGCAGTGAGCCAAGATCGTGCCACTGCACTCCAGCCTGGGCCACAAAGTGAGACTCCGTCTCAAAAAAAAAAAAAGAAAGAGAGAGAGAGAGAGAGTCCATAGATAGATGGTCACTTGAGTTCTGACAAAGATATCAAGATAATTCAACAGGGAGAGGAAACCTCATTAACAAATGTGGATGGAACTATTGAATCAATGTATGGGGAAAATAACCTTGTCCCCTATTTCATAAATCTAAATGCTAACACTATAAAGCTTCTAGAACAAATTTAGATGGTTATTCTTATAACTTTGGAATAGGACAAATTTTCTCTGAGCAGTCACAAAAAAAGCACTAAACATAAAAATGGAAAAGTAGACCAGGCATGGTGGCTCATACCTGTAATCCCAGCACTTTGGGAGGCTGAGGTGGGTGGATTCCTTGAGGTCAGGAGTTCGAGACCAGCCTGGCAGACATGGTAAAACTCCGTCTCTACTAACAAATACAAAAATCAGCTGGGTGTCGTGGGTGCCTGTAATCCCAGCTACTCAGGAGGCAAAGGCAGGAGAATCACTTGAACCTAGGAGGCAGAGGTTGCAGTGAGCCAGAATTGCACCATTGCACTCCAGCCTGGGCAACAAAGCAAGATGAGACTCCATTTCAAAATAATAATAATAATTAAGAAAAAATTACCCCAGTATGGTGGCATGCGTCTGTGGTCCAGGTACTCAGGAGGCAGAGGTAGGAGGATCATTTGAGCCCAGTTGTTCAAGGTTACAATGAGCTGTGATCACTGGTGACAGAGCGAGACCCTGTCTCTAAAAAAAATATATGTATAAAAGACAGCCACAAAAGAGTATCTACTATATGGTTTCATTTATATGAAGTTTAAAAACAGGCAAAATTAATCTACAAGATAGAAATCAGAACAGTGGTTTCCTCTGGGGGGATCAAGATTAACTGTAAAGGAATACTGGGAAACTTTCAGAATATATTTTGTCTGGGTGGTGGTTATGTGGGTGTATACACTTATCCAAATCCAAATGTATCTTGTATATTCAAGATACATCTGTGTGTTTCACTGCATGTAAATTTTAATTTACTATATAATACATAATGCATAAGTATACAGGTGCATACTTACATTTGTGATGGACATTCCAACAACTGAAAAGTAAGTTCTACTTAAAGATGAAAAACAAAATACGATACATTTAATTACGTATTTTATCTCCTCTTCTTGCCCATTGTAAACATAGAATATCTTAAATAATAAAGATTTTAAAAATGTTTATGTTGTCTTATCCTTGGTATTTACCTCTGTGTAATTGAAGCTTAGAGATATTTTGCCCAGTTAGAAATTTGGAAAAAAGGCCAGGTGCAGTGGCTCATGCCTGTAATCCCAGCACTTTGGGAGGCTGAGGCAGGTGGATCACCTGAGGTCAGGAGTTTGACACCAGCCTGGCCAACATTGTGAAACAGTGTCTCTACTAAAAATACAAAAGATTAGCTGGAACCTGTAATCCCAGCTACTCGGGAGGTTGAGGCAGGAGAATCGCTTGAACTTGGGAGGCAGAGGTTGCGGTGAGCCAAGATCGTGCCATTGCACTCCAGCCTGAGCAACAACAGCAAGACTCTGTCTCAAATATATATATATATATATATATTCTGTATTTCTCTGTATTCCATCCAGAATTTGTTCGGAGGAGAGAAGGCCTGCTTCCAGTCATACAGAGGAAAGTCTTTCTTTTCACATCCAAGTTCCCTCCCTTGAGCTCCCTGCTCAGGTGACTGCTGCTTCTGGCCAAGGGAAAAGAAGAGGTAGCAAAGCGTGAGACATCCCTTCTTGGTGGGAGCTAGAGAGGGGGTCTATCTGCCCCCAGCAGAGTGCTTGTCCTTTTTCTGAACATGACTGTTTTTCTCTAAGTGGCCTCATTTTCAGATTAATACAGCTTGAAATTGGTCTGCTTCCTTGAAAAAAAATTTCTTTTTGAGACAGGGTCTGGTTCTGTTGCCCAGGGTGGAGTGCGGTAGCACAATCATAGCTCACTGTAGCCTCAACATTCTTGCTCAAGTGATCCTCCCACCTCCCAGCTCAGCCTCCTGAGTAGCTGGGACTACAGGTCATGCCACCACACCTGGCTAATTTTTTGGTTTTTAAAAATTTTTTGTAGAGATGAGGTCTGGAACTCCTGTCCCTCAAGTGATCCTCCTGCCTCAGACTCCTAAAGCACTGAGATTATAAGCATGAGCCACTGCACCCAGCCAGTTCCCTTGAAATTAAAGTTCTTGAAATATTCAAAAGAAGGTAAAGCAGACATAGTCACTTGAAAGAATAGGAAATTGCTCTCGCTGGAATAGCATAACCATCCTGTGATACATATGAAGTGTTACACATTTGATAAGTATTAGCCTTGGGGGAAATGATTGTTGGATGATTGGCTTTGGTCTCTGGTATCAGACATGTGGACTTGGGAGTAGTTGGAAATCTATGCAATATGAAGAGTCTGACTTATGGGGTTAAGTGTCAGCCTTAGTGGTACCTCTGCTTTATCCTCGAGCTAAAGAACAGCTAGCCTTGGTACAAGTTGAAGAGAATATTGGTGTCTCAGAGTCTTCAAAGCCAGGCCTATATGACAATCCCTGTCAGCAACAACAACATCTTCAAATTTAAAAAACTGCCGGGGTCAGGCACGGTGGCTCACTCCTGTAATCCCAGCACTTTAGGAGGCCGAGGCGGGCAGATCACCTGAGATTGGGAGTTTGAGACCAGCCTGAACAACATGGAGAAACTCCATTTCTGCTAAAAATACAAAAATTAGCTGGGCGTGGTGTCACATGCCTGTAATCCCCGCTACTCGGGAGGCTGAGTCAAGAGAATCGCTTGAACCCGGGAGGTGGAGGTTGTGGTGAGCCGAGATCGTGTCATTGCACTCCAGCCTGAGCAACAAGAGCGAAACTTGGTCTCAAAAAAAAAAAAAAAAAAGCCAGGCAGTTAGTCTTCTATGGATCTGCGTAGCACTTATCTGAGGGTATTTAGAGCTGAGAAATCAGAATTATCTGGGCTTTGTAAATGCTGCAAAGTGTACCACTCAGATAAAACAGAAACATCGTGACATGTAGCTACTTGCCTTTTTTTTTTTTATGAGAAAGAGTCCCGCTCTGTCGCCCAGTCTAGAATGCAGTGACATAATCTCTGCTCGCTGCGACCTCCGCCTCCTGGGTTAAAGTGATTCTCAAGCCTCAGCCTCCCGAGTACCTAGGATTACAGACACTCACCACCACACCCAGCTAATTTTTGTAGTTTTTTTTTTTTTTTTTTTTCAGTAGAGACAGGGCTTCACCATGTTGGCCAGGCTGATCTCGAACTCCTAACCTCAACTGATCTGCCCTCTATTTAATCACCATGGAAGACACTGCCCAGTGCCTTTCTTAGAACGCTTTTTGGATTTCTTCTATTAAAATTGCTGTCAGAGTCAGCATATGATCTACATGAGGGAAATCAGCTCAGTTTTCTTAATTCACAGCACTTAATTCAGAATTCTAAGTAACTCTTGGCTGTTTCAAAAAATCCAATTCACCCTAGAACAAAGATTGCCACTAGTGAAGATATTAAAGAGAATGTGCTTTTGACATTTTTGCCAGCAGGGTTGCAGATGTACATCAGTTGGTAGTGACAAAGATTCTATGCTTGGCCAAATATTAGTCAGACTCCTGAACCTTCTCCTAGGCCCATCTGTGCACCTTCTTGTAAAATCCAGTTTTAACGAGATGCTAACTCAGCTTAGCCAGAACACCCCCACCCTCCATATCCAATCACTCTCAATATGTGGTGGGATTCTTCATCCCCTGCTACCCGCCAGGTGATGTCTGATTGCCCTGGCTCATTTTCAGCCAGAATCCTGTTAGGCTGTGGGTGGGAGGGATATTGTGAAATATATATAGTATTTGGTCTTTGTCTCTCTTTCCTAGCATACTACTCCTAAAATCCTTGGAATTCCCAAAAAGTAAATGTCTTTTTGTGTGCTAATGAGTTGACTAATGGCTGGCAGTCCCTAGGAAGCTTTAGGATGGGGCTGGTCACCCATCCGAAAAGAGGCAGGAGTAAAGGGTTGGGACTTTCAGCCCCACTCCCCAACCTCCTGGGACAGGGGAGGGACTGAAGATTAAGTCCATCCCCTGTAACCAATGATATAACAATCATGCCTATGTATTGATGCCTCCATAGAACCCCAGAAAGACAGACCTGGGTGAGCTTCTGGATAACTGAACACATGGTGGTTCCCAGAGGTTGGCACATTCAGGGAGGGCATGGAAGCTCTCCGCCCTCTCATGTCCCTTACCCCATGCATCGCTTCCATTGGTGTCCCGGGTTTCAGCATCAAATGTTACACACGTCCATGTGAAGAGACCACCAAACAGCCTTTGTGTGAGCAATAAAGCTTTTTAATCACCTGGGTGCAGGCAGACTGAGTTTGAAAAAGGAGTCAGCAAAGGGAGACAAGGGTGGGGCAGTTTTATAGGATTTGGGTAGGTAGTGGAAAATTACAGTTAAAGGGGTTTTTTTCTTGTGGGTAGTGGCAGGGGTCACAAGGTGCTCGGTAGGGAGCTCCTGAGACTCATTATCCAGGAGAAGGAATTTCACAAGGTCAGTTGATCAGTTAGGGTGCAGCAGGAACAAATCACAATAGTGGAATGTCATCAGTTAAAGCAGTAATTGACTATTTATATTTTTTTGTGGTTCTTTAGTTGCCTCAGGCAACTAAAGATGTATACGTGCAGGTCACAGGGGTTATGATGGCTTAGCTTGGGCTCAGAGGCCTGACATTCCTGTCTTATATTAATAAGAATAACAAAACAAAATAGTGGTGAAGTGTTGGGGCGGCGAAAATATTTGGGGGTGGTTTGGAGAGATAATGGGCGATATTTCTCAGGACTGCTTCAAGTGGGATTAGGGGCAGCATGGGAACCTAGAGTGGGAGAGATTAAACTGAAGAAAGATTTTAGGGTAAGGAGTGATACTGTGGGATTGTTAGAATGAGCATTTTTCACATAGAATGATTGGTGATGGCCTGGATGCCGTTTTGTATGAATTGAGAAACTAAACGGAAGACACAAGGTCCAAATAAGAGAAGGAGAAAAACAGGTATTAAAGGACTAAGAATTGGGAGGACCCAGGACATCCAATTACAGAGTGCCCAAGGGGGTTCAGCATAATTATTTGCTTGGTTGGCAAGTTTTGGGGCTCTATCCTTGAAATACAGTCATGTGGTTCAGGACTTGTGTTGGGTGCTAAGTGAGAAGCCAGATTGAAATTGGGCCCATGATGGCCGGGCGCGGTGGCTCAAGCCTGTAATCCCACCACTTTGGGAGGCCGAGATGGGCGGATCACAAGGTCAGGAGATCAAGACCATCCTGGCTAACACAGTGAAACCCCGTCTCTACTAAAAAATACAAAAAAAAAAAACAACTAGCCGGGCGAGGTGGTGGGTGCCTGTAGTCCCAGCTACTCGGGAGGCTGAGGCAGGAGAATGGTGTAAACCTGGGAGGCGGAGCTTGCAGTGAGCCGAGATCGCACCACTGCACTCCAGCCTGGGCGACAGAGCAAGACTCCGTCTCAAAAAAAAAAAAAAAAAAAAAGAAAAGAAATTGGGCCCATGGGTAATAGTTACTGTTGGAGTTTCAACAAAGAGTGAATAGAGCTGGAGGAGTCAAGGGGCAGACAAATAAGTGTGAAAGGTGTGAGGAGGATATTAGTGCTTGAAGGTTGTGAGAACTGTAAAGGGTAAGTGAAGCATATCCTGTGATTTTGAAGGCCCCTAGAAGTATTAAAGTGGACATGAGGGCCAGCCCAGAACTGTGAGGTCAAGTTGTTTTGATAGAAAGGCAACAGATTGTGGGCCTGGCTCCTGTGTGAAGATTCCAGCAGTATAGCTTTGTATTTCAGCTGTGTGTAAGGAAAAAGGATGGGACAAGTCAGGGAGTGCTAGTGTGGGAGCTGTCTCCAGGGCATTTTTGAGAGAGCAAAAGGAAGAATAGGGAAAAGACTTAGGGTCTATGGGATCAGTTAAGTTACTCTTTGTGAGCTTGTAAAGTGGTTTGGTTAGGATAGCACAGCCTGGTATCCAGAGTCAGAAATACCCAACAATGCCTAAGAAGGAAAGGAGTTGTTGTTTGGTGGTGGGGATTGGGGTCTGGGAGATTAACTGAACACAGTCTGCAGGAATGGTGCATGTATGTTGATGGAGGATTATACCGAGATAGATAATGCTAGGGGAAGAAATTTGTGCCTTAAAGGGGGTACTCGGTATCCCTTTGAGTAGAGATGTTGAAGAAGCAGGATAGTGTCCTGCTGGGAAGATTGGTAAGAGGGACTGCAAAGAAGAGGATCTTCAAAATATTGAATAAGGTGGGAGGCAGACGAGTGAAAAGAAAGTAGATCATGAGAAAGGGCCTGGCCAAAGTAGTGTGGGCTGTCCCCGCAGCCCTGGGGCAGAACAGTCCAGGTGAGTTGTTGGGATTGGTGGGTGTCAGGGTCAGTTCAAGTAAAGGCGAAAAGAGGCTGGGAGGAGGGATGCAAGGGGATAGTAAAGAAGGCATCTTTGAGGTCAATAACAGAATACTGAGTTGTGGAAGGGGGTATTGAAGATAGGAGGGTTATAGGTTTGGCACTATAGGATGGATGGGAAGGATGATTTGATTAATAAGGTGAAGATCCTGAACCAACCTATAAGACTTGTCTGGTTTCTGGATGGGTAGGATAGAGAAGTGGTAAGGAGAATTTGTAGGCTTTAAGAAGCCATGTTGTAACAGGTGGGTGATTACAGGCTTCAACCCTTTTAAAGTGTGCTGTGGGATGGGATGTTGGCATTGAGCGGGGTAAGGGTGATTAGGTTTTAATGGGATGATATGGGGTGCATGATTGGTCACCAAGGAGGGAGTAGAGGTATCCCATACTTGTGGATTAAGGTGAGGAGACACAAGGAGAGGATGTGAAGGAGGCTTTGAATGGGGGAAAAGGGTGGCAGTGAGGTATGGCTCTAGCCCAGGAATAGTCAGGGAAGCAGATAATTTAGTTAAAATGTCTCGACCTAATAAGGGAGCTGGGCAGGTGGGAATAACTAAAAAGGAGTGCACAAAACAATGTTGTCCAAGTTGGCACCAGAGTTGGGGAGTTTTAAGAGGTTTAGAAGCCTTGGCATCAATACCCACAATAGTTATGGAGGCAAGGGAAACAGATCCTTGAAAATAAGGTAACGTGGAGTGGGTAGCCTCCATATCGATTAAGAAGGGGGCCGGCTTACCCTCCACTGTAAGCGTTACCTCTGTAATGCTTCACTGTAAGTAAAGCCCCTGTGATGGTCCAAGAGGCTTCTGAGGTGATTGGGCAGCGTCAGTCTTCAGCCGCTAAGCCGAGAGATCTGGGAAGGAGTCAGAGAGCCTTGCCAGAGTTCCAGGGGCTCTGGGAGTGGCTGTCGGGCGAGTTGGACAGTCCAATTTTCAGTGGGATTCCGCACAGATGTGACACAGCTTAGGAGGAATCGCAGGCTGTGGGCATTCCTTGGCCCAGTGGCCAGATTTCTGGCACTTGAAGCAAGATCCTGGGGAAGGAGGTCCTGGAGGAACACCTGGCCAATGTAGTTTAGGTGTTTTGAAGTTCTTGTGTGCTGGAGATGTGGCTGGGGCTTCTCTCACAGCAGAGGCAAGTAATTGCAACTCTTCTTTATTATTGTACACCTTGAAGGCAAGGTTAATTGAGTCCTGTTGTGGGGTTTGAGGGCTGGAATCTAATTTTTGGAGCTTTTTCTAATGTTGGGAGCAAATTGGGTAATAAAATGCATATTGAGCCTTCCGGCCCCTCTGGGTCTAGGATGGTAAAACGTCTGAGGGTTGTTGCCAAATGGGCCATGAACTGCACTAAGTTTTTATATTTGATGAAAAGGAGCCTAAACACTAACTGATTTGGGAGAGGTCGGATAAAGAAAATGGAGCATTAACCTTGACTATGTCTTCAGCTCCAGCCATTTCTCTAAGAGGAAATTGTTGGGCAGGTTGGGGAGGGCTAGCTGTGGAATGAAACTGTAAGCTGGACTGGGTATAAGGAGGGGAGGTGACAGAAGGATTATAGGGTGAGGGAGCGGAGGCTGAGGAAGAACTGGGACCTGGCTTGGCCTGGTGAGGAGCAGCCTGGGGAGGAGGGGAGAGGTCAGATGGGTCCGTAGAAGAGGATTCAGAGGACTCAGAGCTTAGGGTGGAGACTGAAGGAAGAGATAGGAGAGAAAGAAGAAAGATTTGGGATGAGTCGCATTGGGAACAGAGACTAGGAAGGGACTGATGTGTAAAGAATCCCTGGACGTCAGGTACCTCAGACCACTTGCCCATTTTATGACAAAAATTATCTAGATCTTATAGGATGGAGAAATTGAAAGTGTTGTTTTCCGGCCACTTGGAACTATTCTTGAGTTTGTATTGGGGCCAAGCAGTATTACAGAAGAAAATAGGACATTTAGGTTTTAGGTCAAGTGTTAGTCAAAGGGGTTTTAGGTTTTTAAGAAAACAGGCTAAGGGAGAAGAAGGGGAAATGGAAGGTGGAAGGTTGCCCATAGTGAAGGAGGTAAGTTTAAAGAGGAAGGTAGAGACATGGAGAAGTGGGGTGGGTGGGGTGAGCAGCCCTGGGCTATAATGTGGGTGAGCAGCCAAAGTAGGCGTCCCCATAATTGACCTGCCACCAAGGGAATCATCCCCGTGGGGATCAGACACCAATGGAATGTGGGTGAATGATCAAGGCAGGTGTCCCCGCTATGATCAGACACCAAGGAAAGACTGTCTTCCCAAATCTGTGACCAACATCAGAGTTTCTGAGTTCATGGATAAATTGTGTCTCCTTTGTCTCTACTAGAGAGGAAAAAGAACTGAAATTGGAAGGATAGGGAGATTGAAGGGTAGCGAGAGAGGCTGGAGAAGAGAGTGAAGACACCACTTACCCGATTTGAAATTGGTGAGATGTTCCTTGGACTGGTCTGAGGACC
This sequence comes from Colobus angolensis palliatus, assembly GCF_000951035.1. Classification (NCBI taxonomy): domain Eukaryota; kingdom Metazoa; phylum Chordata; class Mammalia; order Primates; family Cercopithecidae; genus Colobus; species Colobus angolensis. The sequence goes on along the minus strand of NW_012116132.1, from coordinate 1,731,452 downwards.
CAAGGTCATAAGTGGATCTCCTCATGGAGTGAGGGCGAGGACAGGCGTCCAGTCTCCCGAAGGGGGTCCCCCTGTCCCGGGTTTTGGCACCAAATGTTACATGTGTCTGTGTGAAGAGACCACCAAATGGGCTTTGTGTGACCAACAAGGCTGTTTATTTTCACCTGGGTGCAAGTGGGCTGAGTCCAAAAAGAGAGTCAGCAAAGGGAGACATGGGTGGGGCAGTTTTATAGGATTTGGGTAGGTAGTGGAAGATTGCAGTTAAAGGGGATTTTCTCTTGTGGGCAGGGACAGGGGCCACAAGGTGCTTGGTGGGGAGCTCCTGAGACTCATTGTCCAGGAGAAGGAATGTCACAAGGTTGATTGATCAGTTAGGGTGGGGCAGGAACAAATCACAATGGTGGAATGTCATCAGTTAAGGCAGGAACTGCCTATTTCACTTCTTTTGTGGTTCTTCAGTTGCTTCAGGCCATCTGGATGTATACGTGCAGGTCACAGGGGTTATGATGGCTTAGCTTGGGCTCAGAGGCCTGACAGTAATAAACCCATAAATGTAAGTATAATGTTTCCCTGAGTTCTGTGAGCTGCTCCAGTAAATTAGTGGAACCTGAAGACAGAGCCATGGGAACCTCAGTTTATAGCTCAATTTAGAGCTGTTCATTGAAGGACAGGTTAAAGAACTTGGGGCTTCCAATTGGCTTTGAAAGTGGGGGACAGTCATGGAGACTGAGCCCTAACCCTGCAGGATCTGACACTATCCCAGGTGGATAATGTCAGAATTGAATTAGAGAACACCCACCCCCAGTTGGAGGACCAAGTGGAGGTCCACTGCAGAATTGATTGTTTGCTCGAGGTGTGGGGAAAATCCTCTCCACCTCTGGTGTCAGAAGTGTGCTGTGAGGCTATAATGGGAGAAACTGAGTTTGTTTATTTCTATATTCTCAGAGTTGATTGAGCTAGGACCCCTTACCCCTGATGTAATTTTACACCCACCCAGCCTCACCTTGCTCTTTGCCTATAGAGTCCCAGTTGCTTATGTTGTATTCCAAATTGAGCCCACTTGTATACTGGGGACCCCTTTCCCCTACTGCAATGGTCCTGAATGAAATCTCTTTTTAACATGTTAACTACCACCCGACTCTGGCATTTCCTTGACAGCAGCACTGCCTGTGGAGGTTGCTCTGAGGGAGCTCCTCTTGTTTGAACATAGGAGTCCTGCCAGGCTGTCATCATGGCGGCCTCCCTAGTTCATGGCCCCGTTGCCCATGAGCTAGGGGTTTGTGACTGGGACCACGCAAGACACTGGACACTAGATGTGAATGTTGCTCACAGATTTCCCTGCTGCTGGAAAGTGAAAAACAAACGATGTCAAGCCTGTGTCTCCATTTCCACATTCTTTCTTCCAAATTTGTTTCCTCTCCTGCCTGTACCTGCTGGTTTCAAGGATAAGTGGTGGTGACACTGTTCTTAGGGGTAGAAAGAACAACACATTTATCTCATTCATAGCTTCTTTCACCAAAATTTCGGAGCCTAAAAAAATAACCACTTTAGGCTGGGCACAGTGGCTCACACCTGTAATTCCAGCACTTTGGGAGGCTGAGGCGGGAGGATCACCTGAGGTCAGGAGTTCGCGACTAGCCTGACCAACGGTGAAACTCTGTCTCTACCAAGAAATACAAAAATTAGCCAACCATGGTGGCATATGACTGTAAGCCCAGCTACTCGGGAGGCTTAGGCAGGAGGATTGCTTGAACCTGGGAGGCAGAGGCTGCAGTGAGCAGTGGAGTGGAGGTTGCACTCTGGCCTGGGTGACAGAGTGAGACCCTGTCTCAAAACAGCAACAACAACAACAACAAAATAACTAATTTTCTGCCTGGATGATTCAGAACAGGAAGGGTGATTCACCTGGATCCTAGGGGAGGACTGAGTTCCGTCCTTCTGTTAACCATCTTCCTTCTGTCCCAACTTTCTCCTCTAGGCCCCCAGTAACAATCCCTTCAGAACAAAGTTCCTAAAATGTTTATTTGCTTTTGCTTTCCTCTCTCTGCCTGTCCCATTCTTCCTGACTTTGTCTGATAAGCATTCTTTCTTGTGTACTTTTATTTAAAATTGTTTTTGAAATTCCAAATGATTTCATGTTAATATAAAATACTTAAAAATATATATCCCCAAATGACTATAACTCCTATTGTTGACATTTCTAAATGTGCAGTACTCTCTGGTTACTAAATTACAGTCCCTTTCTAGTCTGTCTGTCCCTCTGCCTTTTGTTTTTTGCTTTATTTATTTTAAATTTTTAACTGTGATAAAATATACATAAAATTTACTATCATAACCATTTTTAAGTGTACAGTTTTAATAGTATTAAGGAAATTTACATTATTGTGCAACTATCACCACCATCCATCTCTAGAACTTTTTAAAGAAAATTATTAAACTTTTTTTTTTTTTTTTTTAGATGGAGTTTTGCTCTTGTTGCCCAGGCTAGAGTGCAATGGCACGATCTCAGCTCACCACAACCTCCACCTCTGGTTCAAGTGATTCTCCTGCCTCAGCCTCCCAAGCAACTGGGGACTCCCAGCTAATTTTTTGTATTTTTAGTAGTGACAAGGTTTCTCCATGTTGGTCAGGCTCCATGTTGGTCTCAAACTCCTGACCTCAGGTGATCTGCCCGCCTCAGCCTCCCAAAGTGCTGAGATTAGAGGCGTGAGCCACTACGCCCAGCCAAATTATTAAACTTTTTAAAGAGCAGTTTTAGTGTCACAACTTTTTAAGGAACAGTTTTAGGTTTAGAGAAAAATTGGGAGCAGAGTACAGAGTTCCCATGTACCCACTGTCCCTACAAGTGCACAGATCCCCTGCTTGAAATCTTCCACCAGAGTGCTTCACTCGTTAATGATTAGTGAACCTACATTGACACATTATCACTCAAAGTTCTCCAGAACCTTTCATCTTGCATAACTGGAACTCCATCCCCATTAAACAGTAACTCCCATTCTCTTCCCTCCAGTCCCTGGCAGCCACCATTCTGCTGTCTGTCTCTATGATTTTCATGACTAGGTATGTCATATAAGCGGGCTCACACAGTATTTGTCTTTTCGTGTCTGACTCTAATTGCTTAGTGTAATGTGTTCTTTTTTTTTTTTTTTGAGACAGAGTCTTGCTCAGTCGCCCAGGCTGGAGTGCAGTGGCGTGATCTCGGCTCACTGCAAGCTCCGCCTCCTGGGTTCACGCCATTCTCCTGCCTCAGCTTCCCAAGTTGCTGGGACTACAGGCGCCCACTGCCATGGCCGGCTAATTTTTTGCATTTTTTTTTAGTAGAGACGGGGTTTCACCGTGTTAGCCAGGATGGTCTCGATCTCCTGACCTTGTGATCTGCCCGCCTCGGCCTCCCGAAGTGCTGGGATTACAGGTGTGAGCCACCGCGCCGGGCCAATGTGTTCTTAAAGTTCATCTGTGTTGTAGGATTTGTCAGAATTTCCATCCTTTTTTTTGAGACAGAGTCTTGTTGCCTGGACTGGAGTACAGTGGAGCAATCTTGGCTCACCACAGCCTCTACCTCCAGACTTCAAGAGATTCTCCTGCCTCATGTCACCACACCTGGCTAATTTTTGTATTTTGAGTAGAGATGAGGTTTCACCATGTTAGCCAGGCTGGTCTTGAACTCCTGACCTCATGATCCACTCACCTTGGCCTCCTAAAGTGTTGGGATTACAGGTGTAAACCACTAAGCCACCGCACCCAGCAGAACTTCCATCCTTTTCTTTCTTTTTTTTTTTTTTGAGACAGAGTTTTGCTCTTGTCGCCCAGGCTGGAGTGCAATGGTGCGATTTTGGCTCACCATAACCTCCACCTCCAGGGTTCAAGCGATTCTTCTGCCTCAGCCTCCTGAGTAGCTGGGATTACAGGCACCCACCACCATGCCCAGCTAATTTTTTGTATTTTTAGTAGAGACGAGGTTTCATTATGTTGGTCAGGTTGGTCTCGAACTCCTGACCTCAGGCGATCCACCCGCCTCAGCCTCCCAAAGTGCTGGGATTACAGGCATGAGCCACCGTGCCTGGCTCAATTTCCTTCCTTTTTAAGGGCGAATCATATTCCTTTGTGGGTATATACCACATTTTGGTGATCTGTTGTTCTGTTGAGGGACACTTGTGTTGCCTCTACCTTTTGGCTATTTAGAATGATGCTACTATGAACAAAGGTGTGCAGCTATCTCTTCAAGACCGTGCTTTCAATTCTTGTAGTTATACACTCAGAAGTGGAATTGGGGCTGGGCACAGTGGCTCACACCTGTAATCCCAGTGCTTTGGGAGGCCAAGGTGGGCGGATCACATGAGGTCAGGAGTTTGAGACCAGCCTGGCCAACATGGTGAAACCCCATCTCTACTAAAATACAAAAATTAGCTGCGTGTGGTGGTGGGTGCCTGTAATCCCACCTACTCAGGAGGCTGAGGCAGAGAATTGCTTGAACCTGGGAGTTGGAGGTTGCAGTGAGCCGAGATTGTGCCACTGCGCTCCAGACTGGGTGACAGAGCAAGACTGTCTCAAATAAATAAATAAATAAAAATCTGTGATTATAGAAGGTAATCATTATTACAACATTATACATTACAGCAATGTATTCTACAACTACGTCGAAGTTCGTAAAACACAAGTGGCACAATTTTTCCTTTTGGAGTCTCAGGGGTCTTGAGGCGGTGTCCCCAGGGGCTCATCCTTTGGTTTCCTTCTCAGAGTGGGCTCATCAGCCCCACGCCCCTTGCCTATGGCCCGAGACCAGGGCCGCGAAGCAGCTTTTCTCCCGCTAGAGGGCGCTGGGCTCCTTGGTTCAGATCGTCTTCGGGACTCCAGGGAGGCCTCTGGCTCTCTTCCGGTTTGACTGGGCCTCCCAGGCTCTAGTTTTAGGCCTCCTTGTTGGCCTTGGGCGTTCAGACCTGGAGACCCCGCTGAATCACGGAACAGCATAGTCCCTCACAGGATATGGGTGGTGACCCCTCAGGAGTCAGGGTCCCTGTGAAGGTGGGATCACCATTCACAGGGCACCCAAGGACCCACGTCGGGGAGGTGGGGGGGAAGAATGCCTTTTCCTCACGTTTCGAGATTTGTTCTCACACTCGTTCTCACACTTTGTTCTCACATTTTTTTCAAAAGGAAAATAAAAATTTAAAAGAAAAATACTAGGGGCCAAAGAAAAATGTATTCATCGACATTGCCTTCTCCTGTGGTACTTCCTGAAAAGTTGAAAATAGCGTGGGAGGCGCAGGATTAGCCCGGCATGGTTATTAGCCATCCCTTCTGCTTCCTCACCTGCTGGTGCGACCTCCTTGCAGTGTTTGGGCTCTGCAAGCTTTCAGAGGCGCCAGTTCTGAGAGCCAGCGCCCAGGCCCCACCCTCAGAGCTTCTCACTCAGTAGAGCCGGGTGTGGCCCAAGAATCTGCCTTTTTGGCAAGCACCTGGTTGGAGTCTCAGGCGGATAATCCTCAAACCACACTTGGAGGCACTTTCCATTGGGCTCATGTCCTCTGATGCTGTTTGTTTACTTCTTAACAGTTCTCACAGAAATTTTACACTCCCAATAGGAAGCCTCCATGCAGGAATTCCACACGTTTTAGTATTTTAGAGGACTAGTTCCTTCTCCTCTGTGGGAGTCCCTAGGCAGGCCCTATCCTGAGTTCTGAAACATGGTGTCTTCAGCAACCCCCACCTCAGTTCTAACCCCTGCTTACCACTCCTGACCGTCAGCCTCCTGCTTCTGATGCTCCAGGGCTGCCCTGAGCCTGGCAGCCTTCTAAATTTCTTTCATTTATTGCGCTGAGCTCTTGGAAGAAATCTTCCCTCCTGCGATAGAGGCCCTTAAGTAAGAGTCTGGCTTTCCCTCTCTTTCCCTAGTATCAGGGTCTCACTCAACTCCAGCTCCAAACTCACAAACACACAAATGCTGTGTAGCTGGAACAACTGTGGCTGTTCTCCAAGCATACCCCAGCAGCCAGACAGCAGCTGATGTTCAGACTTTGTCCAGTACCTCCTGCTTTGATGGTGCTGGGTAAACGCTGAGGTCACCGGGCCTGGCTGCTCATACCTGTAAATCCCAGCATTTTGGGAGTCCAAGGCGGGAGGATCGCTTGAGCCCAGGAGTTTGAGACCAGCCTGAGCAACATAGGGAGACCCCATCTCCACAAAACAAGTAAATAATGTAGCCAGGCATGGTGGTGCAGGCCTGTAGTTCCAGCTATTTAGGAAGCTGAGCTGGGAGAATTGCTTGAGCCCAGGAGGTTGAGGCGGCAGTGAGACATGATTGCATCACTGCACTCCAGGCTGGGTGACAAAGGGAAACCCTGTGTCCAAAAAAAAGCTGAGGTCAACAAATTTAGGAATCAGTCATTACCCCACCCATGTCTGGGACAGCTGGGAATAGAACATATTGAGGAAAAATCCACTTTGGAGGCCAGGCGCGGTGCCTCATGACTGTAATCTCAGCACTTTGGGAGGGCGAGGCAGGTGGATCACGAGGTCAGGAGTTCAAGACCAGCCTGACCGAGATAGTGAAACCCTGTCTCTACTAAAAATACAAAAATTAGCCAGACGCGGTGCCGGGCGCTTGTAATCCCAGCTACTTGGAAGACTGAGGCAGGAGAATCGCTTGAACCCAGGAGGCAGAGGTTGCAGTGAGCCGAGAACATGCCACTGCATTCCAGCCTGGGTGACAGAGAGAGACTCCATCTCAAAAAAAACCAAAAGAATCCACTTTGGAGAACCTGATGCAGCGATGACAGGTAATTGGGAGAGGGGCTCCTGGCGCCTGTGAGACTGACACAAATGGTGTCTTTAAGACACGCAGCTGCACAAACTACTGCCTCTTCAGCTTGTATGAGAATGCATGCAGAAGTGGACATCTGATTTCCCATTTCCTCCACTTCCCAGCTTTGATCACCTTCTTGCTCAATTTGCATACTAATTACTAAGTCTCTGGTTAGCAACCCCTAGCTGTCTGCCCTAGGTCTGCTGTCAAGCTCTCACATCAATTCTGTCACCAGTTTGTAAGTTGAGCCCCCCATGACTCCACTATCAGGGTCAGCCTCTTGGAAGTGCTACTCTTGAGCCTGTAGTCTGAGAGGGCACCCCACCTGCCCCTACTCAAGTATCAACTCCCCAGTGTGAATGGCAGCCATCAAAGAGAGCTGTCTGTCAGCACAGAGAGGTCCAGGCTTACAGGAAGGAGGCTCACAAGTTGGCTTGGCCCTAAAGAAGGTAGGCACCATGGCCCTGGTTCTAGACCTCAGTATTGCATGCCGAGAAACTCTGTTTTGTCCGTGGCTCAGTGATTCGGGGACTCAAGAAGCTCACAAGAGACTGATGCATAAAGCCATCATTAAAATGAGAAATAAGATCAGATGTTTGTGTCTGCATGACCAACCCAACAGGCAGGGGCAGGGCGTTGGGGGCTTTCCTTGGTGGTCATGGGCCAGAACAAGTATGGCGAGAGGTGGATTCCAGTGGAAATGGCATGGCTCTCTGCCTGCATTCAGTCAGCCAATATTCAGCTGGAATCTTCTCCATGACTACACCAGTTATTAATGGCTGGCATCTGTTCAAATTGGTCAGTGTCTTTGCCACATCAGACCAACAGTTGTAATATCAGTTACATATTATGGCCATCACCTTTAACAGTAGGTGCACATACACCTGCTGGAAGAGTCAGTTTTTAGTAGGCTGACATCACTGTCTCTCCCCTAGACTGACTACATAATTCGTTTTGTGAAGTCCTGATTAGGTAAGTAAGCAACAAGAGGAAGGGGCCCCAGGTGGGGAAGAACAATGAACAATCGTTCTGAGAAACACAAATCGGAATCACAAGCAATGGCCTGTTCTGGGGGGCACAATGTCCTCATTCAGCACATAGCCCACTCCAGCACGGCCCTATAAAACTTCTCTCCAGCTCCCCCTGCCCCCACCTTCTTGGCAGACAGACGCTTCTCTGCTATGCTGCCCACTGCAACCTTGCAAGGTATTTTCATACTTCCTCTCATAATCCACCTTTCTTTACCTATAACTGTCTTGGTAAATTCCTTTACCGCCTGCGACCGTGGCCCCAGCTAGTCATACCTGTGCCATATTACACTTTAAGAGGCTCTGTTCATTGGCTAGCTACCAGCACCTAGCACATAGTAGATGCTCAATGGCACAGATCAGCATTCATGATGTTGAGCTCAACCAACTGCTAATGCCTGGATGGACTCCTGCCAGTTTGCCTCCATGCTTCCCTTTTCTGAGCCTCCATGGTTGACTACTCTCTAAACTGTGACATTCTTTCCTTGCATCTGCCAGACTCAGGTGACCTTGCTGGCTCAACAATGAATATTTTACTGAGCACTTATTATATATGCCAGGCTTTGGGGATATGGTAGTGGATAAAATAGTCACAGTTCCTGCCTGCTAAAGTCTTACATCTGAGGAAGGAGTTAGGCATTAAACACAGGAGATGAAGAGTGTGACTAGAGAAGGATCCAGGCTGTGGGAGTATGTGGGAGAGGGATGGGGTGGTCTCCTGGAGGAAGTGATATTTTAGCTGAGAGATCAGTGAGTTGGGGGAAGGGAAAGGGGACAGGGGAGGTGAGAAGATGAGTAATTCGGGCAGAGCAAACAGCCTTTACAAAGACTCACATATGGGAAAGAGTAAGTTGGGTTGGCGCAGCAGGAGCAGAAGAGGTGGGCCAGAGATGAGATGAGGGTTGGGGGCATGGTGGCCAGGGGAACTCACCTTGTATACCTGTAACTCTGGGCAGCAAAATTGTCCAGGGGCTCCTGCCACTTACCCCAAAGCCAGGCTTCCCCCAGGGACAGAAATCCTTTGTCGCTAGCTTTGGCTCAAGGATTCCATGGTGGTTTGCTGAACTTTCCTTAGACTTCAGGGTAGGTAGACTATGTCTACCCTCCATTCTCACCTTCCCATTCCTGTGGGGCCAGACCCACATCACAGTGGATGGGTCTCCCAGACTCCTGCAGCTCTCTTCCACATTTCTGTCACAATTTCCCCAGATAAAACCCTTGCATGCGGACGTGGTGGCACACACCTGTAGTCCCAGCTACTCAGGAGGCTAAGGCAGGAGAATCACTTGAACCCAGGAGGTGGAGGTTGCAGTGAGCCGAGATCATGCTACTGTACTCCAACCTGGGCAACAGAGCGTGACTCTGTCTCAAAAAACCAAACCAAAACAAAACAAAACAAAACAAAAAACAAAAAACCCTTGCAGGTTTAATCCTTAACTTTGTGTCTTTTTCTGGGAGGATCTGAACTAACACAGGCGGCTTTACCCTAATGATACTGTAAAGCCATTGAAGAGCTTTAAATGAGGAAGTGACATGATTAGATTACATGTAAAGCTCAGTCTGGCTGCTGGGTAGAGAATTTGACAGAGGGGACCAAAAGCGGGGGCAGGAAGGCCCATTTGGAGGCTGTTACAGTGATTCAGGTGAGACAGCTTGGACTAGGGTGTGGGAGAGATTTTAAGCTGTGATTGAATATGGGAGATACTTAGGAAGAAGAGATGGCACTTGGTGTTGGATTGAATGTGGAGTGTGAGGGAGGAGTTGAGGATGATTCTAGGATCCTGGCTCATGCGACAAGAGGTCAAAAGTTAGCAGTTGAGAGTTGTATCCAGCTCTGCTTAGGGAAAAATGCAGAATCTGGCCCATAGAAAGGTGAGTTCTGTTGTCAGTCAGGATGGCTCACTGTCCTCCATGCTACCTGGATGAAACACCCCTTGGCAACACCCACTGTCAAGTTCATGTTCACCAAACAGCGTTCTGATTGTTCATTTGGCCACACAGGCATTCAAACACCAGGCAGACCCTTCTGGAAAGGAATAGTGCCTGATAAAAAGGAATAAATAAATTCATTGGAATTCCAGTTTATCCGACAATGTCACAGCTGTCTAATGGTTCCAAGCTAACGTCTCCAAGTCTGCGATACTGGCAAAGATGAAGCCCGGACTCTGGTAAACTTGCCAGAGGAACTCTGGTCTTAGGGCCTTTGTGTAGACAGCCAGCTGGCCTTCCTCAGAGACACACCATGGCAGGCTGACTAATGGCCCCAAATATGTCCACACTGTCCACACCCTGAATCTCTGGAACCTGTGACCATGTTACCATAAAAGGGACTGTGCAGGTGTGATTGAGTCAAAGACCTTGAGATGAGGGGCTCATCCTGAATTATCTGGGTGAGGCCAGTGTAATCTCAAGGGTCCCTATAACAGGGAGGCAGGAGGATCTGAGAGAGTAATAGGAGATGTGATGACTGAAACAAGAGGGTCCATGCAAGGAAGGGGCCAGGAGCCAAGAAATGCAGATGGCCCTGAAGAGATGAAAAGACAAGGAAACATCTCCTAGAGCCTCCAGAAGGAACGCCAGCTTGCCCACACCTTGGATTTGGCCTAGCAAAACTGATTTTAAAATTCTGACCTCCAGAACTACAAGAGAGTAGGTATGTGCTGTTCTAAGCTACTGAGTTTGTGATAAGTTGTTACATCAGCAATAGGCAGCTAATACACTCCAGCTGCACCATCTCACCTTTTTAAAAGACAAGTAGCAGATTAAATATATATATGCCTATTATATTATATATAATATGTAACATATATATGCCTATTTTTAGACCACAGTAACTAAAATGAGGGAGTCATGTAGAATGAACATGTGTCATATTTGTGTATGCTTAATATCTTTTGAATAAATTCCTTTCCTATTTTTAGGCACTTTCAGGCCAGACTGCGTTTCCCAGGATCTCTTGCAGCTAGGACACAAACATTTGACCTGGGCCCCCCTAAAGTTATATGCACCTTAGTGAGAAGGCACCTGGAGGATTCCTCGCCTAGGGGCTCTGTGGAGCAGTCACTGAGATCTCAGGGGCAGAGGTCCTGGCTGTGGTGTCCCATCTCAGTATCTGAAGTGCACACCTGCACTCAGCAGTGGTGGGAGGATGATCTGGGTATTGTTCTAGGCTGCAGAGCCTCCAGGCCTGATTTGCTGGCCTTTCTGGAAATCCTGTGAGCCACGCAGTATCCTTCTGTGAATCTGTTTGCTACTTAATCTTGTACTGTGGATTCTTTCATTTGCCACCAAGAACTCTGACTGATGCATACCTTATGGCAAGGTTGTCTGTGTTAGCACTGGAAGGTGAGGCATTTTGTCTTTCCAGACAGCCAGAATCATTCCGCAAGATCAGGAAATGGAAGTGAAAGTGCACATTAGTTCCTAGTTACAGCTGCAGAGCATCCCAGCAGCCACAGAACAGCTGGTGCTCTTTAGTCCTGGAGTGGCCATGTAGGGGGACCATGTCCAGAGAATAAGTGAGAAATAAGTGACTATGGGGTTTCCCGGTGGGCTGCAGAAGGGCCCATCTAGGAGAGGTGAGGGATGACTGACACAGTTTCCTCAGACGCAGGTGAGGAAGGTTCTAGGAGCACTCTATCAGAGCCATTTTCCCCCAGGGATAGCCAGTTCCTATTTCAGTTTGGGGAGAGGTGTCTGAAGTCCTCCTGGCTTTCCTTTCCCTCGCCTCCCTTCCCGTCCCCTCCCTGGAGAAGTCTGGGCCAAGAAGGCTCACGCATGAGGAGCCAGATGTGAGCAGAGCCTTGACACACAGCCGCTTCCAGGAGCTCGTGCTCAGCCTGGAACACTGTCAAGGAGATGACAGATGTGCCTTCCTCCTTGGGTCAGCTTCAGATGAAGTCATCCTTTCCCTCTGGACTCTATCAGGATTAGCCCTCGGTATTTCTGAGTCACTTGACAGTTTATAAGCACTTTGGAAACCAGAAGTATCGTGTGAAAATCTCTGCAGATGAGATTTTTATTCTGGGCCTTTACTTTTGAGGATCCTCTTGAGACCCTGTACCAAGAACATTGACCAGAAAATTGAATGTTATTTTGAGGATTTTGAGAATTAAGAAGCATAAAAGAAGGAGAAACACATTGGTGATGAATATGTTCAGGAGGCCATAGAGGTTGCAGCTACTATAAAATCAAATTCGTGCCTCTTAAGTGCTCCCACACCCTCGGGGGATGCTGTTTTTGAGTTTTCTTGGATCTTACAAGGGCCAAGTAAGATTGCCTAGTCTCACATACAGCTTCCTTTGAAGAATGCTAATCCTATGAGGACTTTTCCTTCCAGGATATTGTTGAGGAGGGATTTTCTGATTACCATGGCCTGAAATGGCCTTAGGCTAAAATATCCTAACCCAAAAGTCTTTAGAAAGGGAAAAGTTAAGGCCTTGTTAATAATTTATAGTCTAGTGGTAATCAATATGTTAGTATTCAATCGGATTGTTTTCAACATCCCTTCAGCAGAACAATTTCCCAAGAAATGTGTGTCCATAGTTGTGTTTTTATGGGGAGAGAGGTAAGGACATTCATTGATGAGGAAATTAGGGAGAAACTGACCATTCACAGGGAGTCCTTTGTCGAGCAGAGCAAAGCTGGAAAGCTGTCATGTTGAGGACCCATCCTTTCTTCCTTGATGGTGTGTGTGTTTTATCTATTACACTGGAAAACGTATCTCTACAGAGGATTTGCTCTGAGCATGACTCTATCAGTTGAGAGCTCAAGTAGAATTTTGATAGAAACTAAGATTACTACCCAATGTAATATAAAACCGGTGGCCTGTGTTAATTGTGCTTTGCTGGTATGGCTGCAATAAATTGAATTCATTGCTGATGTGGATACAGTAAGTTCCAACTGCATAGTAATTTCTGTTAAATGCTTGTTTCCCAAGTGCATGTTCATTTAAAATAGAGTCTTTAAAGAAGATATCTTCAGCTCCAGGTCCAACAACTTGGTGTACGTAATGAACACAGGAGACCAAGGGCTGTCCTTCTCAACCAAGTGCTCCCTGGGTGATGCCCTCTTGTCCCCACAGCCACTCTTCTCTCCCGTGGGAAGATCCCTGTCCCTTCTCCTTTCTGGAGCAAGTATATTGCTTTCCCAACATGGGCATTATTGGCCAGCTTCTGTACTGCTCAAGAAAATATAAATATTATTATCTCTCCTGCCTTCCCAAGACAGTTTCTTTCCCCAGAACTGAATTTCAGAGCTTGGTAATCCCTAGCACTGTCTCCATGAGTCCGGAGGGGATACACTTGACAGATAGAGCTGCACACCCCCTTCTACGTACCTCACTCCCTTAACACCTTTTTTTTTTTGAGATGGAATTTCACTCTTGTCACCCAGGCTGGGGTATAATGGCCTATCTCGACTCACTAAAACCTCTGCCTCCGGGGTTCAAACTATTCTCCTGCCTCAGCCTTCTGAGTAGCTGGGATTACAGGCACATGCCACCACACCCAGCTAATTTTTGTGTTTGTAGTACAGACAGAGTTTTCACCATGTTGGCCAGGCTGGTCTCAAACTCCTGATCTCAGGTGATCTGCCTGCCTCAGCCTCCCAAAGTTCTGGGATTACAGGCGTGAGCCACCACGTCCAGCCCCTTGACACTTCTTGACACTGTTCAGACCCTACATAATGTACAGACTTGACTGGGATTACTTGCTTTGCAGGTTCTTGACTCCTGAAGCTAGAAAATCCCTGGAGACATCCGCAAAGGTCACCAATTAGTTTTCTCCAATGCTGGCTCTAGTTTAATCCCAAATGGTCTAACACAAGTGACCCACACATTTTTTGTTTGTGTCTGCTTTGAGGTGACCCCATCTCATCCCGCACCCAAGGAAGCAGGATGTAGCCACTCTTCAATAATCTATAAAATACCAAGAATACTAAAAATCACCTACTCAACATTCTGAAAATGATAGCAAACGTTTTGTAAGTACAATTGCAGCAGGGGGACATGCTCACATTAACTCGCATCCTGCTTTGGAACTAACAAAACATCCCCTTTAGCTCTTTGCTTCCTTTCCCTCCCCAAAGGAATTTGCTATTGTTTGTAAATATAGTATACCGCTAACACCAGCTTTATTTAACTCAGCTTCAAATTTAGCCTTTCTGAAAATTCATACTAGGTAGGTTTTACTTTTTTTGAAACAATTCCATTGAGGTAGAATTTACATACAATAAATTGGACTAGTAGGGTTAGGCTCAGGGTACTGTTTTACTTTTTGCTTTATTTTTAAAAATTTTTGTGGGTACATGGTAGGTGTATATATTTATGGGATACACGAGCTGTTTTGGTACTGACATGCAATGCATAATAATTAAACCATGGAAAATTGGGTATCCATCCCCTCAAGGATTTATCCTCTGTGTTACAAACAATCCAATTATATTCTTTTAGTTATTTTTTGAAATATACAATTAAATTATTAACTGTAGTCTCCCTGTTGTGCTGTCAGATACTAGGTTTTAATTCATTCATTCATTCTTTTTTTTTTTTTTTTTGAGATGGAGTTTCACTCTTGTTGCCCAGGCTGGAGTGCAATGGCGTGATCTCGGCTCACCACAACCTCCGCTTCCCAGATTCAAGTGATTCTCCTGCCTCAGCCTCCCAAGAAGCTGGGATTACAGGCATTCACCACCATGCTCGGCTAATTTTGTATTTTTAGTAGAGACGGGGTTTCTCCATGTTGGTCAGGCTGGTCCTGAACTCCCAACCTCAGGTGATTCGCCCGCCTCAGCCTTCCAAAGTGCTGGGATTATAGGCATGAGCCATCGCACCTGGCCTTAATGCATTCTTTCTGGTACCCATTTATTATCCCCATCTCTCCCCACCTCGGCCCCCAACACCCTTCCCAGCCTGTGGTCACCATCTTCTACTCTATGCTCATGAGTTCAATTGTTTTGATTTTTCGATCCCACAAATAAATGAGAACATTGAGCACTGTTTAAAGTGAACAGTTCACTGAGTTTTGACAAATGTATATGCCTATGTAACCACCACCACATTCAAGATATAGAATGTTTCTGTCACCCTAAAAAGTTATCTCATGTGCCTCTTTTCTGTCAACCATCCACTCCACCCTCAGCTCCAGGCAACTGCTGATCTGCTTTCTGTCATTATTGATTCATTTTGATGGGCTTTAATTTTAAGGAGAATATACTGTAGTCAATAAAATGGAGTTCTACTTGCTTCTGCTTGACACTCTGCAAGGATCTACATGAGAAAATGTTAACATTAAAAACGTAGCAATTATATTGCTGAGCCACACAACATTGATTCTTTGCTGAATTCTTTTCTTTCATTAGTGTAATAAATTGTTTTCAAAGATGGTGCCAACAATTCCTCCCTCATGCTACTCCTCCCATCAAGAGGTGGAGTCTGTCTCCCCTTTCCTTGAACCAGGAGTGATTTTGTTACTTGATTTGACTGAAAGAATGAGAAAGAAGGCCGGATGCGGTGGCTCTTGCCTGTAATCCCAACATTTTGAGAGGCTGAGGCAAGTGAATCACTTGAACCTGGGAGTTCATGGCAAAACCCTGTCTCTACAAAACAGAAAAAAACCCAAAACACAAATATTAGCCAGGCATCATGGCCTGCACCTGTAGTCCCAGCTACCTAGGAGGCTGAGGTGGGAGAATTGCTGGAACCCAAGAGGTGGAGGTTGCAGTGAGCCCAGATTGCACCACTGTACTCCAGCCTGGGTGACAGAGTGAGACCCTATCTCAAAAAAAAAAAAAAAAAAAAGATGCTGTGCCAGTTCCAGGCTCTGGCTTTACAAAACTTGAGAATGTCTATTTGGCCTATTGGGATTCAGCCACCATGTAAGTAAGCTCAAGATAGACTGCTAAATGATGAGAGAAACCGTGGAGAGGGAGAGCTCAGCCAGCTCCCTGCTCCTCAAGCCACCCCAGCTGAGGTGACAGACATGTAAGTGAAGCCATCTTGGGCATTCCATCTAAATTCCAACTAAAGCTGCCAACTAAATGCAGCCACATGAGTGACCTTGAGCAACTCAATACAGAGCAGAAGAACTGCTCAGCTGAGCCCAGCCAACCCCCAGAATTGTGAGAAATAATAAATCTTTGTTTTAAGCCACTGAGTTTTGGGGTAGTTTGTTATATAGCAGTAGGTAACTGAAGCCATCGGGAACGTTGATGGAGGGTAATGCCCTCCTAGAAACACCTAAAACAAGATCAGCAGAGGGAAAGAACATATGGCCTCCATAATACTATGAAGCAGTGACTGACCCTTTGTGAAGTCCCAGAGGCAGGTCATTAAACCAGCTCCTCCCAAAGGAAGCAGAACCCAGGATGCAGTCACAGCCAAGAGAGGCTTTTTCAGGGGCTCTCAGGAACTGTGGGGAGTTGGCTCAAGGGAAAAAAGGACTCTAAGTCCTCCTCTTTCTGTTTGTGACTTTCAGAGGGAGAGTCTCACCCAGGTAGGAGGAGTCGTAGCTCTAGGGAGACCTAGGATGATTTAAGAGGTTAAGAGCTTCTTAGAGCCAAGTCTCCTTAGGAAGACCCAGATGAGAAATGATTCAGGAATTCCCATGATCAAAGGCTGGCACAATCTGTGGCCTGCAATAGCTACTCACAAAAGTGTTCATTAAGTCAATAAATTTCTGCTTGAGTTATCTGGATATTCCACAGGCTAATTGGATTTAGGGAATTCAAGACTGGTGCTGAGGTGTCCACCAGGCATGAACAATTTACTCTGACAATTCCTAGATCATCATGCACTCTGCAGACCAGAGAGAGTCATAGAAACCTTAATTTGAAGATTAATTATTTAGCCTGTTGTAGACTTAGCCTCACCTAGCATTTAACCATAGAGTGGGAGCAAGTTTGAGACATTCGTATAAACCCATCAACACTTGCCCTTTCTTTCCTGGCAGACTTGATAATCTTCAACCAAACCTCCAGGTCATGGAGAAAGGATCTCTAGCAGCAGCTTATTTGAATTGAGGAGGACTCCTAATGGGGTGTATGGAAATCGTTGCTCTGGATGTTTGAATAACCAGTTGGTGAAGCAAGGGGACCAGTATTTCCTGATAAATACAGGCAGTCTGCTGCTAGCTGAGGCTGTTTTGAATTGGATATGGTAACAAGAGCAATACCACTTCACCTCTCTCTCCTGAATTATCCAGTAGTTGGTGAGCCCCTCAGAGGAAGGAAGATGCAGGCAGGAGAACTTTTCTGGATCTGGGCCCGAAGGATGCTTCTGCACTCCCAGCTTAATTTTTTTTTTTTTTAAGACAGGGTCTCACTCTGTCACCCAGGCTGGAGTGCAGTGGTGTGATCTCGGCTCACTGCAATCCCTGTCTTCCGGGTTCAAGTGATTCTCCAGAGCCAGCCTCCTGAGTAGCTGGGACTACAGGTGTGCGTCACCATGCCTGGCTAATTTTTGCATTTTTAGTAGAGACAGCGTTTCACCATGTTGGCCAGGCTAGTTTTGAACTCCTGACTTCAAGTGATCCCCTCGCCTTGGCCTCCCAAAGTGCTGGGATTGCAGGCGTGAACCACCATGCCCCACCCCCAGCTTAATTTTTCAATGTTCGCTATGGTCATAGCACATCCTCTGCATCTTCATTGTTCCCTGTGCATGCATTGAGATGAGTTTCCTTAGTGTCACCTGCAGAAAGCAGAGGAAGGAGAAAGAGGTGGGAATATGACAATCCCAGAAGTCTTCCTGCAAGAAGGGCCACAGCTAAGTGACAAAGATAAGGAGGGGCAGGGACAGGCCAGCAGTAAATGTGGAGCAGCACCAAGTGCGTGTCAAAAAGTCAGAGTTTTCACTTTCTAAATTGGTTTGTGTCTTATTGAATAAATCAAAAGGACTTGACCCTGTGCTTATGCAAGATCTCTTAGCGGCATGCAAGCATTTAGAAATGCTTGAAGTGCTGTACACATGAAAGGCGGAGTGACTTTGTTATTAGCTCCATCTGTAACTGGATGATGGCCACACCCTCTGGCATCTGACTGAGTAGGAAAAAGGCCCCAGGGTGTCCTGTGCTGGGGACACCAGGTGACTGTACAGAGTCCATGCCAGCCAGGAGATCCCAGCAGGTGTGAGGCTGATGGGAAATGCGCAAGCTTGGACGGTTTTCCTGCCTGGATGGAGCATCCGGCTTAGTCACTCTTCCCTCTGCCTGGGGGAGTGAGTGAAGTCACAAGCTCTCTGCTTTCACTGTCTTGCCAGCCCTTCTTTTCCCTCCTCTCAGCCCTCTTGCCTTCTCTAGGACCACAGACTAATTGTAACTAGAACCCTAAACACACTTACTATAAGAGACTTTCCTTATAAACGTAAGGTCTAAAAAAAGAGGGTCAAACGGCAAACAAACACCCTCAAAAGCAAGAAGCATCTACATTCTGCAAAACCAAGCTACTCTGAAGGATTTTTTTTTTTTTTCTTTTACAGAGACAGGATCTGTCACCCAGGTTGGGGTGCAGTGGCTTGATCATAGCTCACTGTAGCCTCAAACTCCTGGACTCAGGTGACTCTCCTGACTCAGCCTCCCAAGTAGCTGGGACTATAGGCCCATGCTACCATGCCCAGCTAATTTTTTAGACAAAGTAAGGAGTAGGGTATAATCCAGGGTCAGGGCAGTTACAAAGAAATCCCTGCTTGTAGTGCTTTTGTAGGCTGATAAACGGTATTGATATTCTTAATAACTTTAAAATACAGATCTTGAGACATATTTTTAAAATTATTTTTACATTTTATTATTAGTATCTATTGTGTATGCCACCCCCACATCCTTTTTGGAAAGAACCAAGGCAATATTAATAATAAATTCTCATGTTGATTTCAGGTGCTTTCACATACATTATTTCTTTGGTTTTCCCACAGCCTGTTGAGCTGGCAGAGTCTGGAACATATCAGGGACAGCTGTCTTCCTGGATTTGTCTGAATCTGTAAGCACAGTGTTGGAGCAGTCACCACCATCAAGGCAGTGGCAGGGTGGGTGTGTCTGTTCTGCAGTGCAGGGGTCTTGAAGGCTTCCTTGGGTTTTGCTGATCCTGTTATCCTGTTGGCAGATACTTTTTTTTTTTTTTTTGAGACAGAGTCTTGCTCTGTCACCCAGGCTGGAGTGCAGTGGTGCAATCTGAGCTCACTACAACCTCCTTCTCCCAGGCTCAAGCAATTCTCATGTGTTGGCACTTTCTGACAACGTGTTAGGGACAGTATTTTAATCTCTGTGGCATGTCAGAATGCAGCCTTATTGGCTGCGAAGATTCCTTCAATCATTATAAAGGTGAAGGTTACCTTTGGACTCTTCTAGTCACAAGATACAGAAACCTGTTTAAATTGGCTCCAGTAAAAAGGGGACATTTATATCAGGAGGTGCTAATGTCTCAAGAACCCAAGGGCAGAAAGCGTCAGTAGTCTTGTGAGACACTGGAACTAGAACAAATGCACGTGTCACACAGATGTCGCATTTCCACACCTGTGGGCAGAGAATGTGAGACTCTTCCACAACTAGGGCAAGGCTGGGCCTGATGCTCAAAGCCGAGCTCTAGTCAAACCTTCTTAGGATTGATTTACAAGGATTGCTCAGCATAACAGTGTAGATATTATTGACCTGTTCAGCCTAACAGTGTAGTCCCAACTCAAAAGGGGTCAGGGAGACAGATTTCAAAGCCAGAAAAACCACTTTTATATTCATATATAAAAACTAAATTTGTGATAAAACATAACAAGTGGGAAAGATTATTCAACAAATTGTGCCAATATCATGTAGAAGTTCACATTAGTTAATACTCCAAAATAAGCTCCAAACTAAAGGGTAAACATTTTTTAAAAATATACCATAAAACCAAAATAAAATATAACTTAACATTATTTAAGGGTTTAATGAAAAGAAGGGAATGACTCCTAAGCCCAGAAACCACAGAGTAAAAATTAAAGAAACACTGAGCAAGTTCGACATGTATCGAGTACTTCATTATAAACTGTCTCTATTTTTAAGTACTTGGCCCACATTACCTAATGTATCTTCCAACCTTAAGAAGATGGTATTATTATTCTCCTTTTTAAAGCTGAGTAAACTCAGGCACAGAGATGTTAAGTAACCTGCCCAAATCCCACAGTAAGTGGTAGAGCCCTGCTTTATACTGGAACTGTCTGTCTCCCAAGCGGTGCTCTGGCCCTCTATGCCCTACTGTCTCGTTATACAAATTCAAATAGATTAAAAGGGCAAAGTTAATTCTATGTGCATTTATCAAGCTGTCCCTAAGGGATGGCCACTCCAGACCATAAAGAAATAAATGAACGGCCAGGTGCGGTGGCTCATGTCTGTAACCCCAACACTTTGGGAGGCCAAGGCAGGTGGACCACTTGAGCCCAGGAGTTGGAAACCAGCCTGGGCAACATAGAGAAACCCTGTCTCTACAAAAAATACAAAAATTAGCTGGGTATGGTTGTATGCGCTTGTAGTCCCAGCTACTGGGGAGGCTGAGGTGGGAGGATTGCTTGAACCTCGCGGGTGGAGGTTGCAGTGAGCTGTGATCCTACCACTGCACTCCAGCCTGGGTGACAGAGTGAGACCCCATCTCAAAAGAAAAAAAAAAAAAAAGGAGAGAAAGAAAGGAAGGAAGGAAGGGAGGGAGGGAAGAGAGTTTCCGATCCTAGCAGGTGCTGCAAAGAAGAAAGAAGGCTGTGTGATGAATGATGACCTGCCACGAATTGCGTGGTCAGGGAAGGGTAGATGGGGTAGACTGGCTGGGAGATGGGATATATGGAGTACGGAAAAGTAGGGATCACGAAGGGCTCCTGGGTTTTTGGCAAAGGTGGATTATAGTGCCATTTACTAAGATAGGGAAGACCAAAGAAAGGACAGCAGGTTTAGGGAGGAAAACCTGGGGTTACATTTTGACATCTTAAATTTAAATGGCCCATTAGACATCCAAGTGAAGTGATAATACATGCAGAGCAAATATCACAAAGCAGTAACCTCAGATATATCTACAAAACCCACTGAACTCCCCACAGATGTGTGGTCAAAGGATGGGAACTTACGCTTTAGGAAAGGGAAAATATAGTCAATAAATAATCATGGGAAAATGTTGAGTCTCACTAGTAATCCAAGAAATGCAACTTGAAACATTGATGAGGGAGTACATTCATCCCATGGTAGCCGTGGTGGATTGGTTCCAGGACCCCTCAGGGAAACCAAAATTCAAGGATGCTCAAGTCTTTTACATAAAATGACATTGTATTTGCACATCTTCCCATATACTTTAAGTCATTCAGATAACTTATAATACCTAATATAATAGAAATGCAATTTAAATAGTTGTTATACTAGATTGTTTTAAAATTTTGTATTATTTTTATGGACATATTGTTATTTTTTATTGTTCTTTCCCCAAATATTTTCAGTCTCTGGCTGGTTGAATCTATGGATGTGCAACCCCTGGAAACAGGGCAGACTGTATATATTTAACTACTGAGTTGGAAAAATATTCAACAAAAAATAACACTAGCAGAGTCAGGGTGAAACTGGTGCTCTCACATGTTGATGGTGACATTATACAGTGGTGCAAATACTTGAGAAGGTAATTTGGCAAGAGTCATAAAGATTCTTAAATTCTTTGACCAATTTTTTTCACTTTGGGGATTCTATCTTAAGGGAAAGCTGCCAAGAGCCCATGGTATTTATCATGAGGATATTAATAGTGAAAATTCAAAAAACAAAAAGTAGGGGAATGGTTGTATAAATTATGGTAAACCTTCTCCATTCCAGTGTGGTGAAGCCATTGTCTATGTTGGTGGCTTTCCTTCAAGTAACTAACAGAGTGGGGGAAAGTTCCAGCCTCCTGGCAGCTAAGTTGATCCCAATGGAAGCTGAAGAGGCCAGGGAGGCCAAAGCCTGTCACAGGCCTCTTGTGGGGCCTAGGCCTGGGTCAGGGAAGGCTTCAGGCTGGTCCCTACAGCCTGGGGCACCTGCAGAGATGAGGCACTGGAGCTCCTGGGATTGGCTGGTGTCTCTGAGATGCTCTCTTAGTCCATTCCCACACTACTGTAAAGAAATATTTGAGACTGAGTAATTTATAAGAAAAGGTTGAATTGGCTCATGGTTCTGCAGACTATACAGGAAGCATGGCGGCTTTTGCTTGGGAGGAGGCCTCAGGGAGCTTCCAGTCATGGTAGAAGGCAAATGAGCAGGCACATCACAACTGGAGAAGGAGAAGAAGAGAAAGGTGGGGTAGGTGCCACATACTTTTAAATGACCAAATCTCACGAGAATTCACCTATCATGAGAATAGCACCAAAGGGGAAATTCACCCCAATAATCCAATCACCTCCCGCAAGGCCTCACCTCCAACATCGGGGGTTACAATTTGACATGTGATATGGGCAGGGACACAGACCCAAACCATATCAGATGTCCAGAAGGCAAGTGGGCTAAAAACCCAGTGCCTGGAGGCCTGTGGCCCATTTCCACTTTACGTTATGAAATTTCCAACAACAGCTGGCACAACTGCAGTGACCTTTCCCTGAGCTGAAGATGGAGCCCAGTGACCCTGTGCTGCCTGGAGAGGGATGTTGAGGAACTGGTCAGCTGATGGGAAGCTGATGTCCACCCAAGTTACCCCATCACATTCTGCATTTCTCACACCATCCTCCACTTGGCATGGGGTTTGTCTTAAAGGCACCTGAAATCACAAGCAAAGTGGCTCAAGGTCATTGCCCTTTTCGGCTACTCAGTAAGCTATTCAAATGTGTGGTGTTCAGCACAACGTCACACTACCAAGCTGCTGCCACCAGTTACCAGGCAATTTTTGTGGTGACTGCTAAAGCTGGCTTGGAATGCATTCTCCAGTCTTTAGTGGTTAGCTGGAAATCAGCAGTCTGCTGATTTTACGGGATTTAGGGGTATTTTATGGGAATCAAACGACCTCCCCGTTTTTCCATTTGTGTGAGCAGGCGAAAACTCAGTCCCCACCTCCTGGGGAGCCTTTGTTCAGCCTCATGACCCCTCTGAGCTGCTGTGGCCAAGAGCCCTTCAAAAATGACCCGAGGAAGTAAAACCAACCAGGGAATGTGGCCAGGAGAATCAGGAGGCTCAGAGAAACACTCCCGTCATACCATAGAAAATCAGGAATCTGGAATCATTTCACGCTCCTTCCCATGACTCCCTTGCAGAGACTACTGTGTCCAAGTCAAACAGCACTTGGGAGCCTCCCTGCACCCTGAGCTGGGCTTGGGTTGCATCCCAGGGGCAGCAGCACCACTTGCCAAACGTGAATGACTACAGATGGAGCTGCTGATGGACCAGTGGAGGCCACGGCAGGAGCTGGCAGGAAAGTTCCAGGGCAAGTGCAAGCATCCTCTGCACTCTAACACACCACCACTGCTCCTGCCATATACCTGCACCTTGTGCCAGGCATGATGCCAACACCAGGAACCTGCCTTAAAGCACAAGGGAAATCTCAGATCGCCGCATAAGAATGTCCACAGTGGAAATTCTGAATACTTGGTGTATTGCTTTCCTCAGTTCCCAGCTCACTCAAACACTCAGGCTGCAGAGACCTCTTTAGAGCTGCCAATCACTGCTGCCATGCCCACTGCCCTGCTAAGGAGATCTGCCCCAAACCCCTCCTAAATGAATCCAGGGGGTTGAACCAGGCAGAGCATCTTACCTGAGACCATCGACTGTTGGTGTGAGAAAGGCTGATTAGATTTCTCTCTTGGTTCATTCTGAATGGGGAAACTGAGGGACCAAAAGATGGTATTGCCAAAGCAGAGAATCAGTTAAGAGGGAACAGAAAGTATGGGTAAAGCAAGCTGGCTGGAGAGAGAACAGGGCAGATGAGCAGGGAGAGGCAGGGATTCCAAGAAGTGATCGCAGGAACTTGAGGGGGCCGGCAGAGAAAGAGAAAGAGATGAGACAGTGTGGTCTGGCTGGATTTCTGTCCTTTTGAAGCTGAGCTATGCAGATCTTCCTTTGCTTCGATTCCCATGAAATGTCCGTACAGTGATTCCCTGTTTACTGGAATGGATCATGCTTGAGCAGGACTTTGTTCCCAACGGCCACCCACTCATGGGGTTCAGAACACATCTCAGTCCCTCTCCTGAGTCCCCGTAGAGGCCTTCCCAGCACCTCTCCCTCACCTACACCATCTGGAGAACCAGGGTGGGCTTTTCCTGTTTGTTTGTGGTTCCGACTCTTCCTCACCTTGTATCAGGAGGGCATCAGCCTTCGAAGCCCTGTGGAAGCCCATGGGCACACAGCTAGACTGCTGCTCACATAGCACATGCTGGCTGCACCCCCTCTTCCCACAGAGGACCCTCATGAGCTGCACAGAGGCAGCTGCACACAGCCTTATGGCGCCATAGGGTCAGCAGAGGGACTCTGAACTTCCAGAGCCTCCTGAGGATCATGCAAAGGACCCCACCCCTGGAGCCAGGCTCTGCGAGGGCAGAGTCCAGGGGGCCAAGAAGAGCCTGTAGAAAGGACACAAGTGTCTCCTTCGGAAGCTGAAGGCAGCACCTGGCTCCCAGCCTTGGCAGAGGTCAGCCAGCAAGGAGAAGAACTCTTTCTTGGAAGCCCTCTGGAGTGACCACTGTCCTCAAACTTTACCCTGGGCTGTCTGCCAAGGCTCCAAACAAGGGAATCCCCAGCGACAGACTCTTTCTGCCGGGCAGCTGGGTCTGATGCATCCCGGGGCTCTTTGAGAGTGCCATCCTGGGAGCATCCCCGTGGGCAGGTCTGACTTATTGCCTCAGACCCCAGAAGCAGGAAACCAGTGCTTCCCATTACCACACTCCTGTTCTCTCTCAGGTGCTTGACTGCCCGCTGGGCTTTCTCCAAGGTTGAAAGCCCCACAGCCATACTGATACCCCTGCCGAAAACCACAGCTGAGTCCTCACCCTCACTTGACAAGCCCAGGTCATCCAAGGGCTTGGTTGGGCTATTTTTGCCTGGGTTGGTCTGGATTCCAGGCTGTGCCAGAATCCCTGCAGGAGAAAGACTGTTGATAACACAGACCTCCTGCTCTGAGCCCAGACTTGGTGAAGCAGAATCTCCAGACGTGGAGCCTAGTATCTTGGTTTTTCGATACTTCCCAGGTGATTCAGTTGCACAGCCAGGGATGGAGCTCCTGACTTAGGCCAGGCCCCTCTATTCCAAGTGTGGAAATAGGTCAAGGGAGGTGAGAGGTCTTATGGCCACTCAAGCTTTTAATGGTGTGAGCGGCCAAGGGCTTTTCTTTCCAAACAAGGCAAATCCCCAAACAAGACTCTTTCAATGCAATTGTGTGGGTGTGATGCCTCCTGTGCTCATCGGGGCTCACAGGTGGGGAGAGAGGAAATGGACAAAGTGACATTTATTTAGCACTCACTAGGAGTTGGGCCCTGGACACACCCCCTTTATCCACAGTCTTATGGAGATATACATAACATGGACGTAATAATAAATTTTTTAATTGAGCAAAAGGGAGATGGAAAGGACACAGCTTAGAATTTCCGTTCCTGGCTAATGGGGCAAATTATTGTTGCTGGCTCTTGAGCTGGCTATTAGAGCATCCCTGCTCCCCTCCCTAAGGCCTGTAACCATAGGAAATCAATATACACAGATCTTCAGCACTGACAGGCAGGACAATGAGTTTCTTCTACTCCCAACCCACACAAGGATCAACAAACAAGACGAAACTGGGGAACCCTTCCTAAACACTCAAGGGCAGACCCAGATCTGTTTTGCTCACCCCATGTGTATTCCCAGATCTGAGTGCAGTATCTGACATATACTGGTGCTCACTAAACAAATCAAACTTCAGGCTTTTCATGGCTTCTATTAACCCAGCTTTGTTGGTCTCTTGTATGTGGCAAAGTTCAGTGATCCTTCTGGCCTCTGGAATGAAGGGGTGTTCTGTAAGGCATGAGCAATACCTGCTTCTAGAGCCTTGCAGAATTGCTTTCCCTTTTACCTAGTCATGACAGCTCCTTCATCCTTCTGCGCTGCTGTGTCTCCCATTCCAGTGAATGGAACCTTCATCCATTCAGGTTCCCAAGCCAGGAGTATCAGGCCTCCTCCCACACAGTGACTTCACTCACTGTACCCAACCAGTTCTACCTCTTCAACAGGTCTCTCTTAGTTTTCCTGTTCTGTCGGTGGGCCTCAAGTCCTTCTCCATTCCTCCCTCAAATGATTCTCCTTCTCCTCACTTCCTCCCAAAGAGCAAGTATGGTGGTCCGATGGGTTGGTTTCCCGGCTACCATTCCTTGTGGGCTCTAATGGGGCAGGTGGATTTGTCCACTCTCCAGCTTCTGAGGTTGCCCTGAGGCCTTTCCTGTGTTGAGGCTTACCCCTTTAATTTGGGAGTTGGACTTAGGGGCAATAAAATGCATCGATCTCAAGCCTAGGCCAAAGCATATTGCACATAGTTCAACCCAGTTTAATAAAGGTTGGAGTTTGGGGCCAAAGCACCAGATAATGTTAAATTTAGGGTGTGAGGGGGCAAAATAAATGACATGCTTGTTTTTATCATCCAACTTCTGAACCAGTTAAGAGACAAAAAAGGAGAAATAAGGCATATGGATATCAAATTGTCATTTTGCTATAGATAAAGCTGGTGTTAGAAAATGTGGCTTATACTGAGAGCAAGCAGATTTCTTCCTACGGTCAGCTCTGGACCAGGGCAGCCTCTGGACTGGGAAACTGGGAGATCCAGCTCCCGTAAAACTGGAAGCATGGAGTAGCAGGCCGTGTGCTGTTGACCCTGGGAGTCTGTGGAGGAGTGGAGGAAGACCAGGGTATCACACTCCTTGATTTCCTGACACTTGCAAGGAAACACAAGGAGAGGGGAGTTCATATGACAACTGAACAAAAGCAGCATTTTCTTTTCCTTGCTCTGCCTCTGTTCCCTGGATATTTCCTGAGGGGCTTTGTGGGTAAGCAGGTGGTTGGGCTGAGGCATGATTTGACACTTTGGGTTCTCTGTGTGATAACTTCATGACAGGACCCTGGCCCATTGGCACCTCAAACTGCTGCAGAATTGCAGGCCTTTCCAGGCGCAGTGGCTCACATCTGTAATCCCAGCACTTGGGGAAGCTGAGGTAGGCAGATCACTTGAGGTCAGGAGTTCAAGACCAGCCTGGCTAAAATAGTGAAACCTTATCTCTACTTAAAAAAATATAAAAATTAGTCGGGCATGGTGGCATGCACCTGTTGTCCCAGCTAATCAAGAGGCTGAGGCAGGAGAATCACTTGAACCTGGGAGGCAGAGGTTGCAGTGAGCCAAGATCATGCCACCGCACCCCAGCCTGGGTGACAGAGCAAGACCCTATCTGGCAAAAAAAAAAAAAAACAACAGATTCGCAGGCCTTTGTCACCAACTTCCATCCAGGTTACGCCACTGGTCTTCCACTGGTGTCCGCAAGGCCAGTTTCCCCCTCAGAACCCACCACCCACACATGCCCAGGGTGATATTTGTGAAAATATACATCTGACCAGGTGATCCTGCTCCTCAAACCCTGAGTAGACTCTTCATTGGTTACATAATTAAGTTCTGATTAGCGTGCCTGTGCCAGGTAAGAGCTCAGACCTTCTGGTGGAGGGGACAATGTGAAGACAGTGTCGTTTCTGGTTGCCAAGACTGACATTTCCTCAATCTGAGTCATCTGAAAATGTCACTCAAAAAATTGTGCTACAGTTTATCTAAGCTCACATGAAGACTGAAGCTCTCAGATGCCTTAGCTCAACATCAACCCTGAAACCCAAATGTGTAATACCCATCTTTCAATGTCTGGATATCAGACCTGGTATAAGCAAAATATTTAGATAATCAATGCATCTTCCCATTTCCATCTGTACCTTTGGAGTCTACAGCAGCAACCTCAGCCTAAAGTCTCTGATTTAACTCCTCCCATAGGAAGCTATGAGAAGGTTGAAATCTGATAATGAATAGTTACCAGCTCCGACCCCGGTCTCTCTGGTCCCATAGGGACCCCATACTCTTTAGGATGAAGCAAAAACTCAATGTAGAGCGTTTTTGTGCTAGCTGCCACCATATGTGATCCCCGCCCACCATGTCACAGATGAGATCTGCCACCCACAAGGGCAGAACTTCAACTGCATTTCCACCCTACTGTGTGCCCTTACCCCCACACAGTGAGAAGAGACGGGGACATGGATTTCCATCTGCCTGCCTTAAGCACCTCACTGGCCCATGCACAGTGCAGACACAGCTGCGGCACTGCTCTTATCTGCCTTCTGCAGATGCTCAGTTCAGCTCTCTCCTGAGCACCCTTGTGGGGTGACACTCACTCACCTCCTGCATCTCCCAGCCCCCGTGACTGGGGCTCCAGAGGTCACCATTGTCCTCCAACCAATCTTCTCTGAATGTGGAACTCAACCCGAGAGGTGTAAAGTAAACTGTTTTTTGATGACAGATGGCTCTGGGGTAGAAAATAAAAGCAAGAAAAGAATAATGATACTAGTCATTTCAACTTTTTTTCCCTTTAAGGGAATTGTCATACATAAAACAGAAGGAAGCAAGATTTTGCCACCAGATATATTTTCCCAGAATACTTCAACAGTGGCTCTGTTGAGTGTTCAAGGTCTGGTCTGGATGATCTATTACACAATCAAGGATGAGAAAGAGACCCCAGCCCAGACCCCTGGAGTCCCCTCTGCTTCCTGTGGGGATGCCCTGAGATGGGACTTGGCTCCCCCAGACACAGCAGGGGCCAGCAGCTGACACAGCAGGAAGTGCCACCTGGAAGGGCTGAAGGCCATTGGCACTCACCTCTGATGGGCATGGGACGGTCAGTTGGTCTCACCCTGGAGCCCCTTCCCAAGGCTACTTTGGATCTCTGGGAAGAGCAGCTGAGGTCCCAGGTGAGAAGCTGGGCCTGGGCAGATGCTGGTACTTCTCACACAGGTGAGAAGCAGCCTGTCAGCAGAGGGACAGACCTGGTTCCAAAACCCTGTACCACCTTAGCCTCCCAAGTAGCTGGGACCACAGGTATGCACCATCATCCCTGGAGATACATATATATGTATTTCATTTGTTTTTATTTTTATTTTTAAAGCCAGGGTCTTGCTATGTTGCCCAGGCTAATCTGGAACTCCTGGACTCAAGCAATCATCCCACCTCGGACTTCTGAAGTACTGGGATAACAGGCTGAGCCACCGCGCCCAGCCTTATATTTACCTTTAAGAAGAAAGCAAAGGCTGCTTCAGGACAGGCCTTCATCTCAACTAACAGATGCTGGCAGCTTTTGTTTTGTTGTTGTGCTAGTTCTAACAGTCAAAGTCTACCTACTGGGTGAGACCACCAGCTGGATTTTATGTGGTTACAGCCCCTGGAGGGGTCTGGGGGATGGTACAGCTCTGCCCCTCCCTCTGGGGAGCCCTCCACAGTGACTGTCCAGGAGCTGTCAGACGCCCTCAAGATTTTTGAGGTGGGGTCATGGGGGCCATTGAACATCCACCGGGTGTTGGGTGGATTCTCAAAGAGGGTTGATGGAGGTGTTTTAAAGTCTCCTCAAGGTTGGGTGTGATAGCTACAATCCCAGCACTTTAAGAGACTGAGGCTGATGGATTGCTTGAGCTCAGGAGTTCAAGACCAGCCTGGGCAACATGGCAAAATGCCAACTCTACAAAAACACAAAAATTAGCTGGACATAGTGGCTCATACCTGTGGTCCCAGCTACTCTGGGGGCTGTAGGATCACTTGAGCCCAGAAGGTTGAGGCTGCAGTGAGCCGTGATTGTGCCACTGCACTCCAGGCTGGGCAACAAAGTGAGACCCTGACTCAAATAATTGTAAATAAATAATAAAGAAATAAAGTCTCCTCGAGCTGAGCAACTCTTCCTAGTGCTCTGCACCATGAGCACACTTGCCCTACCCATTGCTAGGGCCTTTTCTAGGCTTGAGGCTACAATAGTGAACAAGAGAGCAAGCCCCCTTCTGCACTAAGTGATTTGAATGCTAGTGGGTTGCTGTGGCCCCAAAGGTGAAATTGCTAAGTTACTAAGTTCCAGGGAGACAAAATGTGGCATGTTTGCCTTTTGTATGTGGTTCAGAGACATCTATTTAGTTCAGAAATGTGTAAGGACACACACACACTCCTCAGACACAATGTTCCCAAATCCCTCTAAATCTACCCCAATTTCCTCCTGCCTTAGGTGCCCAAGATACAACTGGGAGTGAAGAAACTCAATCATTTGCAGAAAATAGAACCTGACTTTAATTGCTATCTGTGGACAAGTACTAGACACATATTTTTGAGATAAATCTCAAAAAGAAAATTTCATATTTCCCAAAATGTCCTCCCCACTTCCCTTCTTTTCTTTTATTCATTCAGCAACATTTATTGAGCATCTACTACATGCCAGGCCCTTGGCTAAGTACTGATAATATGAAGTTAAAGAAGACTTGCCTCTTACCCTGAGGGCCTGACAATGTGAACTGATTATCATAATCTGGTATGATGAATACCAGGACAGAGAGATGCACTACTGCACAGGAAAAGTTGGGGACACAGAGGAGAGGGATTTAATCCTGAATGGGAAGAGCAGGGGGAATGAGACAGAGAATCAAGGAAGGCTTCCTGGAGGAGGAGGCAGTGGAACTCAATTTTCAAAGATGAATGGGAAAGGATATGCCTCTCATTTTGACATCTAACAACAGAGTCAGGTCCCCTAGGTCAGAGTGTTTAGGAGAGGTTGGCAAGAATGGAGCCAGTGAGGGATCAGACAGGGCCCCTAGCAGCCTTGAAAGACCCATAACACTCACCTCCTTCCTGACTTCCTGACTGGCCACTTCTATCTCGGAAGTATATATATATATATATATATTTTTTTTTTTTTTTTTTTACACAGAGTCTTCCTCTGTCACCCAGGCTGTAGTGTAGTGGCATGACCTTGGCTCACTATAACCTCTGCCTCCTGGGTTCAAGCGTTTCTTGTGCCTCAGCCTCCCAAGTAGCTGGTACTACAGATGCATGCCATCATGCCCAGCTAATTTTTGTAGTTTTAGTAGAGACGGGGTTTCACTATGTTGCCCAGGCTGATCTTGAACTCCTAAGCTCAAAGTATCTGCTGGCCTTGGCCTCCTAAAGTGCTGGCATTACAGGTGTGAGCCACCATGCCTGGCCCCAAGGCCTCTTATAAAGATCATTCTAGGCCAAGTGTTTTCCAGGACTGGTAACCTTCAAGGGAGCTGCTAGGTTACCAGACACTGGGTTCAGACCTTACTATACCTGCAAGCTGTTGGAGCCTGGCGGGTAATCAGGCAGCAGGTTTGTTCATTGAGCACTTATTATGTACCTACTGTATGCTCAGCCTTGTCTTAGGCAGTTGGGGTACAGGTAGAATAAGCTGACAGCTTATTATATGCAATCTATACACCTCAAGTAAAACAAAATCGCTCAAACATGCCCTCAAGTCACCGGAACCATTTCAGGTTTCTCTAAAAAAAAAAAAAAGGCTAGTGATTCTCTTTTTCTTCTTCTTTTGCAAAGATTTCTTAAGAGCTTGAGAGCCAAAATGAGTGTCTCTGCATCTTTGCTTACTTGCCGAAGTATGCAGTGTCTTAAAGTTTTCTTTTTCTTTTTTTTTTAATTTTTTTTTTTGAGGCAAAGTCTCTGTCACCCAGGCTGGAGTGCAGTGGTGTGATCATAGCTCACTGCAGCCTCAACCTCCTGGGCTCAAAATAATCCTCCCACCTCAACCTCTTGAGTAGTTGGGAGAGTAGCTGGGACCACAGACACACATCATCCTGCCCAGCTAATTTTTTAATTTTTTTGTAGAGACAGGGTTTCGCCACGTTGCCCAGGCTGGTCCTGAACTCCTGGGCTCAAGCGATCCACCCGGTCGGCCTCCCAAAGTGCTGGGATTGCAGGCCTGAGCCACTGTGCCTGGTTTAATAAACAATTTTCTTCCTGTGTTGCTTTTGTTAAG
Organism: Colobus angolensis palliatus; assembly: GCF_000951035.1. NCBI lineage: Eukaryota > Metazoa > Chordata > Mammalia > Primates > Cercopithecidae > Colobus > Colobus angolensis. Next base: position 1,699,657 of record NW_012116132.1, on the reverse strand, counting down.
AAAAATGAGACACACACCCCTTTCCTTTCTTCTAATGATGAGGCAGAGAACAGAATATTTTCCACTTGACGTTCTCCCCCTTTCTTCTCAAACCAGTTTGGCATTTTTCCACTTTCCACATTCAGGTTCAAAGCGTGTCTGCGTGATGAGAACCAGGACACGGCTGGAACTCTGGCCATGGCGGGAGCTCACGCCTACCCTGTAGGCATAACATTCTAGGTTTGCCTTTTTTTCAGCAATAATACCTGGGTATAGTGGGAAAGAAGCTGGAATCAAGCAGGTCCGAATTCAATCCTGGCTCTAGCACTTACCAGCCTCAACCTTGGACACGGACCTCTATGACTCTATTTTCTCCTCTGTAAAGTGGGTACAGATGAACCACCAAGACCAGTTGTTGACAGTCTCAGGTTGCAAGGGACAGAGACCAATGCTGGTCCCCACAGGCCGGGGAGCACAATTGTAGGGATAAACTAGAAGTAAAGCAACACTGGAAATCAGTTTGGTATCAAGACAATCGGACCTTTAGGAGAACTGGAGTGTTGTTCAGGATTCCACAGCAGCCGGTGTGCCTTCAGAAGCACTGCCCGTTCTGTGCCCTACCGAGTGACTCTGCCCAAGGCATGACTCAGTTTCCCAGGGACCCTGCAGTGTCTGTAGCTGCTCCTCCTGCCCCTGCGGCTCCGTCTGTCTTCATGCGCCTTTGCCCTGTCTCATGGCTTCTGCTTACTCACAAGTTTCCCCACCGCCCTTCTCCTGGCTGTCCCTCAGCCGCAGAAGTCCCCTCCATGTGTCTCTCCTCCTGCCAGCTCCCACAGGGCTGCCTCAGACAGGAGGCTCCCAGGCCCAGTCAGGGGTGGGGTCACAGGTATGCAGCGGGGTCACTGCGTTCAGGAAACTGCCAGGGGCTGGTGTTCTCGGAGAGGAGCCACAGCTGGGCGGCCGCTCAGCACACATCCTGTCCAGTTACAGGCCCTTTGTATAGATGAGGAAATGGCCCCTTGGAAGATTCAGTATTGAGGAGCGGCAGAGCAGCCATCACATCACGCTGTGCTCTGGTGTCTCCAACCTCGTCACACTCCTCTGCTTCCTGGTTCTGTTCACTCATGCAGGATGCCGAGGGAAGCGGGGCTTCTCCTGCCTTTATCTGCTTTCAGCCCCTGTTCTGATATGACCTGAGTACCACCCATCAAAAGACCCGTCCACCCCAAAACATCCCCAATCCACATCCCACTGCTAGTCCCTGATGGATTAGACAGTGAGGGCCTGATCCCCGCCCCAGACCCCGGTGAGCCCGCCATTGGCATGACAGTCAGATGAGTCCTGGGATAGTGGGAGGGCAGGGGCTGGGCTCAGGAAACGGAGAAGCAGCAGGAGAGGTGCTCCCATGTGGCACAGGTCAGAGAGGGGAGCCTGGGGTGCCAGTGAGAAACAAGGCAAGGTCTCCACGTTAACCTTTCACCTAGGACTCCCAGTGTGCAGCTGATCAGGTTTTTGGGCCCTGAACTGGAACATACCATGTTTAGACAGTGAGACAAAGACTCAAAATCAGGACTGCCCTGGAAAATCCAAGACCTATTGTGGTGTTCAGGTTGAGTGTTGTGTGGTTGGGTCAAATTTCATTTGAGAGCTTCAGTCAACCACAGGTGGCTGGGGGCCCAGGAAGGAGGCGGCTCTTGCAAACAGATAAGGGCCACACTGGTGAGAGGCACTCTCCCCAGAGCAGTAGGCCCCAACTGCTCTCAGTTCCTGTGGTAAACTCTGTTCACTTGTGAAGATCAGGAGAGACAGGACCCATTCCCTCTACTTCTCTCCACCACGCGTCTTCCTCCTGTGTCCCCTCAGCTACTGAAGATTTCAATGTGCCCTGATTTGTCCTCTCTTCTCAGCTCTCTGTATACAAAGTGCCCAGCTATTCCTCCCACTTCGCAGATGGAGAAATGGAGGCCTTAAGGCAGTGAGAAAGTTTTCCATGATCGTGGTTAGACGGTGAGATTCAAAGATTCAAAATCAGGACTGCCCTGGAAACTCCAAGATCTCTTGTGGTGTTCCGGTTGGGTGAATACTTTCCAAGAGCACATGTAGAGGCTGAACAGGATTCTACTGAAAGTTGTCATCATTTAAGAATCAGTCAGGCTGGGAACGGTGGCTCACACATGTAATCCCAACACTTTGGGAAGCTGAGGCACGTGGATCACCTGAGGTCAGGAGTTCAAGACCAGCCTGGCCAACATGGCGAAGCCCTGTCTCTATTAAAAATGCAAAAATTGGCTGGGCGCGATGGCTCATGCCTGTAATCCCAGCACTTTGGGAGGCTGAGGTGGGCGGATCATGAGGTCAGGAGATCGAGACCATCCTGGCTAACATGGTGAAACCCCGTCTCTAGCAAAAATACAAAAAATTAGCCTGGCGTGGTGGCAGGCGCCTGTAATCCCAGCTACCAGGGAGGTTGAGGCAGGAGAATTGCCTGAACCTGGGGTACAGAGGATGCAGTGAGCCAAGATCGCACCATTGTACTCTAGCCTGGGCGACGGAGTGGGACTCCATCTGAAAAAAAAAAGAATCAGTCAGTTGTTCATATCTATCCCTAAGAAGATACTGTGCCTTGTGTCCAGGGCTTAGTTGACGGCTGTGAGAATCAAAATACAAAAAAAGATGAAAATTTCTGCTCAGGAGGGATGTGGTCTACTTGCAGAGGTAAAACAGGAAAGCAGAGAATTAGGGACTAAAATTCAACCTGAGCTCAGGTCCCCAAGCGGTGTGCCCTGGTCAAAGGCTGGAAGAGCCACCTTTTTTTTTTTTTTTTTTTCTGAGACAGAGCTTCCCTATGTTGCCAGGCTGGAGTGCAATGAAGTGATCTCAGCTCACAGTAACCTCCACTTCCCGGGTTCAAGTGATTCTCCTGCCTCAGAGTCCTGAGTAACTGGTATTACAGGCACCCGCCACCACGCCCAGCTAATTTTTGTATTTTTAGTAGAGACAGGGTTTCACCATGTTGGCCAGGTTGGTCTCGATCTCCTGACCTTGTGATCCACCCGCCTCGGCCTCCCAAAGTGCTGGGATTACAGGTGTGAGCCACCGTGCCCCGCCAGAGCCACCTTTTAAAAATCTGCACCAAAGGTGCCATATGGGCTAGTGGAGACCCTGGGAGAGGTGAGATCCCCCAGGAGGGTCAAGCTAGACACAGTTCTTTAACCTTAAGATAATCAGCAATAGGGGCCGGGCGCGGTGGCTCAAGGCTGTAATCCCAGCACTTTGGGAGGCCGAGATGGGTGGATCACGAGGTCAGGAGATCGAGACCATCCTGGCTAACACGGTGAAACCTCGTCTCTACTAAAAATACAAAAACTAGCCAGGTGAGGTGG
>NW_012116132.1:1689533-1695524 GCF_000951035.1 Colobus angolensis palliatus | reverse complement strand
GAGACAGCATAGAGCTGGGAATGACAATGAAGTTACCTCTTCCCTCCAGCCCAGGCCATCACATACTTTTATGGTACAATACTTAGCCTGGTTACAATTGAACATCCTTATGTGTGGTATCTAATAAATGCCTGTTCTCTGCTTACTGCACCCTCACTCCCCCAGCAGACTGAATACTTCATGAGGGCAGGGGTTGTATCTAATTTGTTCTCTTGTATCCCAAGCACGTAGTAGCCTCTCTATCAATGATTATTAAGCAAATGACGGAAAGAAAGACAGAATGAATGCAAGAGTAAATAGATGACTAGTCACCATACAGAGTATTTTGATGAAGGGGTTATATAAAACCCCTTCCAGTTGCCAGTTCCTACTTTCTTACTGGCTGAAATGATATGCTTTGCTTTTCTCTTTCTCTCGGATTTCATAGGTAGAGTAATAGTAAATATCACTTTAGGAAAAAAGAGTGGTATTCCTCTGGGATATATTTTCTTTTTTCTTTCAGTTTCTGATCATGAGAATAAAACATGGTCATTATAGAAAATTTAAAATGTAGGAAAAAAAAAACACAATGAAGCCAGAAAAAAAGCCATGCAGGAAGAGGCTCCCCCAATCAGTTTGTTGGCATGGGACTTTCCAGGACTCTGACACACTCACAGGTAGATAAGACTTCAAGGATGTCCATGTGAGGACTCCTCAGGCCTCTGTCCTTGCTGTCCTATTTCTCAAGGATACTCAGGAGCCAGTCCCCTACCCTTCTCCTCTCTCTCTGGCCTAGGGCTTTCCCAAGGCCTTGGAGAGCTTTGGAAAGGCTTGTTCTTCCACTTCATAATGAAATGATGAAATGCCTTTGGACTTGAGTTTTTCGCCTGTAGCTTGGCAGCCATGCTTTCCTACTAAATGAGTATCAGGTGCATGGGTGTTTGGGATTATATTAATCCCTTTTCCAACATTTCGGAGTCCCCTGGTTTTCTTAAAACTTTCAAACAGTTGAATCAGCCATCAGCCTATCACTAAAATGAGCTATAAGGCTCCTTCAAAACCTAAACTGCCTTAGATTTTTATAATTTTGGCATTTTCAGGATTATACTAGTTCCTTCTGAGTCTCTCCTGGAAATAACACTGGTACTTTGGAAACTATAGAGGTATAGGCAGGGATGGAAAGACATTTCATCTGCATGCCCAATCTACAATTGGCAATTACAGCAGCCCCAGGAGCTCTGTTAAGAAGGATCCTGAGACCATGTCCAAGTTCAGTGGGAAAAAGTGATGTGGTTGATTAGTGATGTCTGCTGTGGGAATAGCATGGGAATGGGGGAATGGAAGCTTTTATTGTCATCCCTGAATATAAGAAATCTAAGCCTTCAAGGAGCTTCATGATTTCTATGGGAAAGACAAGTTAAATTCAAAGTCAAATGACATATGCTAAGTGGTACATGTGAGTGGTACTATAGGAGTTCCACAAGAAGAAATCAAAATGGGCTGGAAGATTTTTGGAAAAAAGGGATATGAGCTGGTCCTGAGTGGAATCTAGACAATGGCGGGGCAGGGAGGAAATGAAAGCACACTCCAGACTAAGGAAAGAATTTAAGGAAAGAACCATCATGTCGTGTTTCAGGGCAGTGGGAAGAAAGCAGCCTCTTTAAAGTAGCCGTAACACTTTAGAATGTGTGTAGCTTGAATTTATTTGGTAAGTTAAATCATATCAAGAACAGAGTAAAAATTCATTTAAACTTTTAAAAGTGATGATGACCATTTTTAATCTGGTGAAATATTTAAAGATAGAGAGGAAAAACACAAAGAATGACATAACAAACACCTATTTCCAATTACTATTAGTTATTGGAAATAAAGGGATGAAAGGAGGATCCTAAGGGCTTCCCACCTCTTTCTGTTTTTAAAGAAATAAAATATTACAGATAAAACTTCAGTCCTTTTAACTACTACACATTCATCTCCCCAGAAACACCCACTGTCAGAAATGTGAAGGTTTTCCTTCTATCTAAGTTAATTCTATTTAATTTCATACTGACCTCTGTACATACCGAAATTTCTGGACTCCTCTTCATCCCTTTATTTCCAATGACTAATGGTAATTCTCTACTTCAAATCAGCTCAATCACAGGCTCTCCTTGCCAGTCACTTCTCTTAAGCCATTTTCTCTAGAACCCCTTGGGATCCTCCTGCCAATCCCATCTCCACCCCTTACATGCTCCTGCCCCCTCCCCAAAATATGCTGCCTCTCCTTTCTTTCAGAATCTTTTTTTTTTATTTTTTAGACGGAGTTTCACTCTTGTCGCCCAGGCTGGAGTGCAATGGCGCAATCTCGGCTCACTGCAACCTCTGCCTCCCAGGTTCAAGCGATTCTCTTGACTTAGCCTCCTGAGTAGTTGGGATTACAGGCACCAGCTACCATGCCTGGCTAATTTTTATATTTTTAGTAGAGACAGGGTTTTGCCACGTTGGCCAGGCTGGTCTCGAACTCCTGACCTCGTGATTCACCTGCCTCGGCCTCCCAAAGTGTTGGGATTACAGGCGTGAGCCACTGCGCCTGCCCCAGAATAAATCTTATACTTTTCTTTCTTCCCTTCCTCCAAGGCCCACTCCATGTAATCTTTCCCTTATTTTGAACTCCCTAAATGCTGGTATATTGGATGTGGCCTATATGTCTACTCACCTTATAAGCTGAATATTTTCTCTTTTATTAATGATGTAGGTTATTAGAGAATAACTGTTTGAGAGGAGAGGCCACCTCTTCTCTTGTATCTATCATAATCCACAGCACAGGGCTAGACTTAAAATAGGAGCTCAACAATTGCTGAATCATGAACAAAGCCGTTCTGAAAGGTTTTTCTATGTCACATATCAGAGACTGATAACTCTCTCCCTTTTTCGATACTGTAGAAGGGGTACTTCACTTGGGATCTACAGATTTCAAAGGCTTTGTCAACAGCATCACTTATCAGTATAATTGGATTCCTTTGTAGTCTTATGTATTTTATTTTATTCATTTAAAAACATTGTTCTAAGAAGGAGTCCATAAGCTTCAGCAGACTGCCAAAGGGGTTCATGGCACCAAAAAAGGCTAAAAATTCCTGCACTCCAATATTTAACTGGGCACATTGCTGCCAAGGATAGAGATCACACTCCCCAGTCTAACCTGACAAGCGTGGTGTTATGCAGTTTCCCTGAAGAGTCTGTATTTAGTTATTTATTTATTTAGAGATGGAGTTTCACTCTGTCGCCCAGGCTGGAGGGCAGTGGCATGATCTCAGCTCACTGCAACTTCCACTGCCCAGGTTCAGGCAATTCTCCCTGCTTCAGCCTCCCGAGTAGCTGGGATTACAGGTGTGTGCCACCAGGCCTGGCTAATTTTTGAATTTTTAGTAGAGAGGGGGTTTCGCCATGTTGGCCAGACTGGTCTCCAACCCCTGACCTCAGGTGATCTACCCACCTCAGCCTCCCAAATTGCTGCAATTACAGGCATGAGCCACCATGCCTGGCCTGAAGAGTCCTTTATAAGGGAGGAGTAGGATGGGCACGGTGGCTCACAGCTGTAATCCCAGCACTTTGGGAGGCCCAGGTGAGTGGATCGCAAGGTCAGGAGATCGAGACCATCCTGGCTAACACGGTGAAACCCCGTCTCTACTGAAAATACAAAAATTAGCCGGGCGTGGTGGCAGATGCCTGTAGTCCCAGCTACTCAGGAGGCTAAGGCAGGAGAATGGCGTGAACCTGGGAGGCAGAGCTTACAGTGAGCTGAGATCGCACCACTGAACTCCAGCCTGGGTGACTGAGCGAGACTCCGTCTCAAACAGAAGAAGAAGGAGAAGAAGAAGGAGAAGGAGGAGAAGAACAAAGAAGTATAAGAGTATATCCTTCTTTCTCTCTGCCTTCTGGACTGCAGACATAATGGCTAGAGCTCCAGTGTGGAGTCTTGGAAATGGAAGTCATAGAAAACAGTGCAACATGATAGAAGACCTGGTTCCCTGACACCACGGAGGGCTGCACCAGCCCGGAACTGGCTACCTCCAGATTTCTTAAATCTGAGAAGGAAGTAAACTCCTATTTCACTTTAGCTACTGTTACTCCGGGCTTCACTGTTACTTACCATCAGGCTGAAACCAAACGAATGCAACAAGCCTTTCTGAAGATACATTGAAAAGGGTATTGTTTATCTAAAGAGTTTTCAGAAATCATCTCTCTTTCTAGAGAAAGAATCATTTCCAATCTAGACAATTATTCTTTTCATACCTTACCTTGTATTAAGCATTTAAACAAAAGTGAATTGTGTGGGAACATATTTTATTCAGAGTTTCCATTTTTGATAAAACTAATGAGCTTAATAGCTTTATGAAACTCTCATTTTTTCAGCTACTTCTTCAGTCTACTTTCGTCTCCCCTAAAGATAGAGAATGTTATGAATAGCCTGGCTTGTGCCCACCAGCTCTTAATTTATGACAGTGATTCTTTTAAAAATACATCCTAAGAATTTTACAAACTAAATGGTAAAGATTATTCTGGCATGCCCATTTTATTATTATTATCATTATGAGACAGGATCTTGCTCTGTCACCGAGGCTGGAGTGCAGTGGCGCAATCTTGACTCACTGAAACCTCTACCTCCTGGGCTCAAGCGATCCTCACACCTCAGTCTCCCTCCTCAGCCACCATGCCCGGCTAATTTTTTTATTTTTTGTAGAGACGATGTCTTGCTAGGTTGTCCAGGCTGGTCTCAAACTCCTAGGCTCAAGTGATCCTCCAGCCTCAACCTCCCTAAGTGCTGGGATGACAGGTGTGAGATACCGTGCCTAGTCCTATTATATTACTGATGGATTCAGAATATATGTATGATATAATAATCATCAATAACACACTTTTTTTTTTTTGAGATGGAGTCTCGCTCTGTCGCCCAGGCTGGAGTGTAGTGGCGCGATCTCGGCTGACTGCAAGCTCCGCCGCCCGGTTTACGCCATTCTCCGGTCTCAGCCTCCCGAGTAGCTGGGAATACAGGCGCCCGCCACCTCGCCCGGCTAGTTTTTTGTATTTTTTAGTAAAGATGGGGTTTCACTGTGTTAGCCAGGATGGTCTCGATCTCCTGACCTCGTGATCTCCCCGTCTCGGCCTCCCAAAGTGCTGGGATTACAGGCTTGAGCCACCGCACCCAGCAATAACACACTTTTTTAAAAGGATGCTATGGTTACTGAAAGGTATAAAATAGTAGCTTCTGTCCTAAAAAAGTATTATTATTTGTTGGGGCAATATGTACATGAAAAGATAAGTAGCGTACAACATGTTTAAGCATGATACAATCAGCAAGTGATAGGTAATTCAGAAGTGGAGGAAGGACAGGGTATGATAAAGGCAAAGAAGGAAAGACAAGAATGAAGACTGGAGAAATGAAGGGAATGGGTAGACCAGCTGGCTGGCACGGAAGTCTGTAAAGTTCTTCCTGCCTCCTCTGGGTAGAATTACTGCATCTTCCCCACTGTGTTTCCACATTATTTTCTGAAGGCTTCAACTATCACACATAGTACAGGAAGGTGATGATCACTATGAACTCTCTTATAGAAAGCCATTCTCATTTTTATAAGCCTCATACCTACCAGGGCTCCAGAAACATTTGTTGTGTGGACTCCTAAAAGTCTAATGAGGCCGGGCTCAGTGGCTCACACCTGTAATCTCAGCACTTTGGGAGGCCAAGGCAGGTGGATCACTTGAGGTCAGGAGCTCAAGACCAGCCTGGCGAATATGGTGAAACCCCATCTCTACTAAAATACAAGAATTAGTCAGGCATGGTGGTGTGTGCCTGTAATCCCAGCTACTCAGAGCCTGAGGCAGCAGAATCGCTTGAACCTGGGTGGCAGAGATGGCAGTGAGCCAAGATCGCGCCACTGCACTCCAGCCTGGATGACAGAGCAAGACTTCCTCTCAAAAAATAAAAATAAATAAATAAATACACAAAGCATTATATTCAACTTTGGCTTCACAGCA
>NW_012116132.1:1675531-1688883 GCF_000951035.1 Colobus angolensis palliatus | reverse complement strand
GCTCAAGCCTGTAATCCCAGCACTTTGGGAGGCCGAGACGGGCGGATCACGAGGTCAGGAGATCGAGACCATCCTGGCTAATGGTGAAACCCCGTCTCTACTAAAAAATACAAAAAATAAAAAAAAATAGTTTTCACTTTTTAAAGTCTGTCCTGGAAACCTGGATCTGCCTAATTTCTCTGAAATGGCTTTTCCAATATTTGTAGGATGTAGTGAATACATACATATAAATTTCCAAGTGTCCCTACTCAAGCTGACCAAGCATGAACCCAGAAGCTAAGGCAGGCAGCCAGTTGGTGAGGTTAATCAAGTCCTGATTCAGCCCTTGTTGCATCAAAGACATGGTAACTCCAAGAGCAGTTAGTGCTTTACAGGTATGGTAAGTCCCCACTGAATGTCAGATGGGTTCTCAGAAACTACAACTTTCAGTGAAATGATGCATAATGAAAGCGATTTTGCCATAGGCTAATTGATATAAATAAGAGTAAAGTTCCTCCATTATATTTCTGGTCATAAAAACATCACCAAACTTGTAAATAGAGACCCAAAACACTTCTATTATTACCCACATGAAATAAATATTAGGTATATATGTATATATATATGAAAAATTAATCAAAACGAGTAAGATTTTTACCCAACCTTGGAAATAAGTAATCAATGAGTGACAGTGGTCGTGGTTGGTGGTGGGTTACACCAATGAATAAATGTTTGCAAAGGGAAAATCATCAGGACCATCTCTGACCACCATGAAGTTCAAAAAGAAACAGTAACCAATATGGTAGCTTGTTGAGCATTCTTGTACCATGGTTTTTATTGTCTTGCATTTTTATGATTATTGTCTACTTTACAGATTTTTGTTGGACAATAATTAGTATTCATTCATCATTCATTTTCTAGCCTGCTTATTCCACTTCAAGGTCGGGGTGGCCAGAGTCTATCCCAGGAGCTCAGAGCACAAGGTGGGAATCCGCCATTCCTTCACTGGCACAATCACACTCACGCCCACACTCATTCACACTGGGGCCAGGTAGACCCACCAATGAACCTCATGTCCACAGCTCTGGGATGTGCAAGGAATCTGGAGTGCCTGGAGAAAACCCACGCAGACATGGGGAGACAGTAAACTCACACAGACGGTTACCCCAGCTGGGAATCTATTTTTTCTCTCATCACTGTTGTAATGCAACAACACTGAATGAAACGACGTTATTTGAGGATCTGCTGGAAGGGTTCCGAGTGGAGAGAATGGAGGAGAATCTCTTCAGAGAGCTTGAAGAATAATTCATCACAAGGTTCACAAGCAACCACTCCTGAGGTTTCATTGTGAAACACTATCATTTAATTGGTTCCTTTTATTTAAAATAATTATTGAGGTGAAATTCAGATAACATAAAATTAAGCATTTGAAAGTGAGCAATTCAGTAGCATTTAGTAATTCACAATGCTGTGCCACCTCCTCTTCTATCTAGTTCCAAATAAAAATTGGAACTAGATAAATTAGTTCCTCTGAAATAAAATTCCATACCCATCAGCAGTTTCTCCTCATTTTCCCCTCTCCGCATCTTCTGGCAACCCCAACCTGTGTTAGGTCTCTATGGATTTAGCTATTCTAAATATTTCAGGTACATGGAACCAAACATGTGCCCTTTTGTGTCTGGCTTCTTTCATGTAGCATAATGCCTTCAAGGTTCGCCCACATCATGATGTGTGTCAGTACTTCCATTTTATGGCTGAAATACATTCCATCATATGTTTATAACACAATTTGTTTATTCTTTCATCCATTGATGGACATCTGGACAGTCCCTTTACTTTCACTAAGGCCTGTGTAAAAGGAAATATTTGCATATCTGGAAATTTATAGACTGGGCCTCATAAATATGGGGCAGTGGTTCATTTGGGGGTCACCATGTCAGATTGTATCGTCCTCAATTTGGGGGTGCCAGTGCACTCACGTGCTCACGGGGTTACAAATGATGGCACTCAGAAAAACTCATCAACTCCATATTTGCGTCTCAACTTTAAAACAACTATGTGAGACAATCAGGACAGAAGACATTGTCCCATTTTATAGATGTGAAACCTGAATTCCAGAGACTAGAATTTCAATACCCTGGTTGGGAAGAGTCAGGGGATGCCCCCAAGCCTTCTGACCAAACACAGCCCCTGCCTCCTTTAAACAGTTATCATTGACAATAATCACATTGAAAGACACAGACTCGGGTAGGAGGGAGATTTGTGTGTCAGGAATAAATTTAGTGGTGAACAAATGGACGTGAACAATTGCAAGTCTATGAGAGCAGGAATGAGACTGGTGCCCAAAGACAGAGAAGGCTTTTCTTGACCTAAACACCCCATCCTCATTGTCCTCCATCTACTGCCCACACAGCAAGGCATTTGACCAGCAATTCACATTTCATCTCTACGGATCCTGTTTCCTCAAAACCTGGGAAAGTGGCTTCCTTGGACATGGTGGGCATAGGGTGGGCAGAGAATATTTGGTATGGGAGGCAGGCAACATACTGCCTCCCTACATGTAGAGCTGCTTGGGCAATCCCTGTGGAATGAATCAATAAAGATGGTTCAAAGCACTTTTGAAACCTTTGCATTGAAAACAAAAGCAAAAATCTCTATCCAACAGTGACCATCAATAGGTCAATGTCTGTGCCTTTCCCCCTCCTCCGGGGAGGAAGGGGAGCAGAACTTTCTTATGTAAACTAGTTAGGGTGAGGCTATCCTGCTGTACCAAAGAGGCCTCAACATGTCAGTGACTTAGAACAGACAGTTTCAATCTCTCTCATGTGTAGTTCCAGGTGAGCATTCCAGGCTGATATGAAGCTCTGCTCTGCCTGGTTGTTCTGAGACCCCACTTCCTTCCAAGTCACTGCTCTGTGACACTGTTGTCACTTGCATGTCAAAGCTTGGTTGCGGCCAGGCATGGTGGCTAACACCTGTAATCTGAACACTTTGGGAGGCCGAGGCAGGTGGATCACCTGAGGTCAGGAGTTTGAGACTAGCCTGGCCAAGATGGCAAAACCCCATCTCTACTAAAAATACAAAAATTAGCCAGGTGTGGTGGCATGTGCATGTAATCCCAGCTACTCTGGAGGCTGAGACAGGAGAATCGTGTGAACCCAGGAGGCAGAGGTTACACTGAGCTGAGATAGCGCCACTGCACTCTAGCCTAGGCAACAGAGCTAGACTCCATCTCAAATAAAAAGCTTGGTTGCTGCAGGTTCCAACTCTCCAGCTGGAGGAAAGATAGCAAAAGCATGAAGGAGGAATGCTCATTCTTTTAATGCCTAGTAAGAGTTATGCATATAATTTCTGCTCATATTCTATTGGCAAGAACTTTGTCACATAACCATACTACTATTACTGCAATGAAGGCAGGACAATGTAGTCTACCTGTGTGCCCTAGAAGAAAGGGAGAATTGATTTTGCATTTCCCTCACCACCTATATGCTTGCAGTTTATTTTTAGAAAGCAGCATAGAAGGCTCACATCCATGCCCAGATAGAAGGGCCTCTCTATTTAGTTGGCATTTTTTTCCCTGGCCTGTCCACCCCCACATGGAAGGGAGTCAACTTTGAAGGGTAAAGACGAACACAGACTTTTGCTTGGGAAGAACGACCACTCAGTCTGGAAAGGTGAAAGGCAGAGGGAAAACCATTGAGACTGATGAAATCAAACACAGATGGCCTGTGTACAACGAACGCTCAATCCCTACAGGGTTGTCTCCTCTGACATTTGAAAAAAAAGTATTAATAAATTTAAGACAAGATGCTCAGCTTCACATAGTGGGCAATAAATGTGTGGAGTTTTTAGAAAAGTTTCTAGCAACACAGGGATTGACCTTTCAACTTGACTTCAGGGAGGATACCAATGGCCCCTAATACACACACACACACACACACACACACACACACACCACCACCACCACCATCCACTATATCCCTTTGGGGTGGGTCCCTAGGGATGGGGATGGGGAGGAGGCTGGCCCAACCTTTGCCTAGGTGCCCATGAAGAATCTTGAACCAAGCCCAAGCCCTGACTGCCCAGGAGCAAGCCGGCCTTAAATGGCATTCATGGATGTCACAGCCACTTGTAACAAGAGCTCTTGCCTGGGTACTTAAAATGACACCAGGGAGCTTTTCGGGAAGAAAAAACTGCCCAGTGGCAAATGAAACCCATCGATGGCTATCTTCGTAATTTGGAGCCTCTCAAACGGAAAACCATTTTTTTCTCTCTCTCTCCCTGGCAGGGCCGTGGCCCACGGAGGCTTCCTTCTCCAAGGCCAGCAGCAAGACAGCTTCACCTCTCTATTTTGATTAGGGCTACCGTGACTCTAAGGACTCGCCCCCAACATCAGAGCCCCTCTCAGACCTTGTGGGCCCGCAAGGCAAGGTCCAGATTACTTCCTTTCTTTTTCCAGAAGCTAAGGTGCTGAGACACAGTGGAAATTTTGATTGCATTTTCCACACCTTTCAGTTCATCTCATCCCTAAGAAGGTGCTATGGATTATTTCAACGGTGTCAGATGGGAAATAAATTTTCCTGCAAGCAAAAGGCCACAAACACCAGGGCTTGGGGGTGGGGTGGAGGGAGAGGAGAGGAGAGGGAAATGAGAAATTCGATGCTGACATATTGCAGGCTAAAGAAACATCATTTGCTCTTTTCCTGCCCTAAGAATAAAAGCTCCCTGATAGGGCTGCACTCCTCTTCCCTATTAAGGAGATGTGGTTTGGGCTAGAGGAACAACTGTTCCCAATAAACAGGTGGGCAGCCCGGCTTTCCCTTTCTTTTCCTTTGGAAGTCATATTCGCTCTTGTTTGTGGCCCTAGAAATCCTCCCCACCACGGATTACACTTTGTTTGAATTAACAAAGCCTCATGGGGGTTATTGCTGTTTTTAGGGCCCAGCCCCTTATTTGGCTTTGGAAAAGGACACTTCCCTGCTGATTCACAGCGCTCCTATTATACTGGGCACATGGAGGAGAGAAGGACATGAGGAGGCTGTGGACCAGAGGACAAAAGACTCAAACAGTAACACAAAGGCATGAGATGAGTATGTGTGTGATGATCTCTGTTCTTGTGTGATTAAGCACAGCAGCTTGTGTGAATATAGTTGGCTACTGTTTTGATGAGAAGGGGCTTTTGGAGCCTGTTTATCCCATTAGATGTCACTAATACAAAAAGAGACATGGTGGTAATAATGGGAAACTTTGTGGTCAGATAAACTTGGGTTCAACTGTTGGCTCCCCCACCTATTGGCTGTGTGCCCCATCATTTAACCTCTTTGAACCGCAGTTTCTTCAGTTGCAAAATCAGACTAAGAACATGATAGGAGACCGGACGCAGTGGCTCATGCCTATAATCCCAGTGCTTTGGAAGGCCAAGTCAGGAGGATCACTTGAGACTAGGAGTTTGAGACCAGTCTGGGCAACACAGAAAGACCCTGTCTCTACAAAAAATAAAAATAAAAATAAATTAGCTGGGTGTGGTGGCACATACTTGTAGTCCCGGCTACTTGGGAGGTGGAGGCAGGAGGATCGCTTGAGCCTGGGAGTTTGAGGTTTCAGTGAGCTGTGATCACACCACTGTTCTCCATCCTCAGTGACAGAGTAAGACCCTGTCTCAAAAAGCAACAACAACAACAACAAAAACGTCACTATGGGTGGTAGATGGCTAATGGAACATGGCAATGTGGAGAGGGGTCACTACGGAGAGGCTGGCTTGGTAGTCAGTAGGAGGCCTCTCAGGGCCACTGTTAACTTGGCAGATTTGTCGCAGGTTGGGTTTAGTCATGCAGGCTCAGGAATCTGATGTCACACACGATGAGGGTGACCACTTTTTCAGGGTCCAATTAACATTAACCTGGCTCACAGAGACTGATGTATAAACCAAAGTGCCCAGTTACTGATTCAAAGCAAGAAACCCAGTCACTCAGAGGACCAGAGTCTCCCTTCCCCAGTCAGGGCATTCCAAGTCAATGGGTGAGTATGTGGGAAGCTTGGCTAATGAACAAGGGAAACTGATTAAATTGATTAAATAAATGGTCTATTATCTGCTTACTCCCGGGATTCTCCTGTTCCTCACACCACAGTTGCACCAAGGAGCTTGCTTTTCTGAGAATGTGCCACATTCTCTATTATGCACGTTTGTTGGGTCCCCACCCAGCATTCTTTCCTCTCCTAACAAACAGTGCTCAACTTTTTCTCCTGGCATCATACACACACACACCATGAGCTTCAGGGACACTGATTTCACTCCCAGCTCCTGCTCCAGGGTGGCAAGGAAGGAAGAAAGGAAGGAAGGACGCAAGGAAGGAAGGAAGGAAGGAGGAAAGGAAGGAAGGAAGGGAGGGAGAGAAGGGTCCATTACAAACTCCATGCCTCAGGTAAACCACCAATCAGGGAAGATATGTGACTTCATTTGACCCAGTCAGTGTGGCTCTCAGGGATCTTACTGGAACTATGGGGAGAGTGCTCTGTCTTCCTTTGACCTGTGCAGCATATGGATTTTCTTCTGAAACAGCTGCAGCCAATTTGCCTCAGTGAGGAAAGCTGAGGATGACACTGACACACAGAGGAAGGCCAAGCCCAGAAAATCATAAAATAGGTCTGAAGTCCTGATCAAGCCATGCCTGAAACCTGCCTGATTCCTCTGGAAACATGGTTCTCAATTTGGGGGTGGAGGTAGGTAGATAGTACTACCCCTTGGGGCATTTTGGAAATGTAAAGGGGTTTTTTTCTTTGTCAGGTTGACTGGGAATGTTACTGCCATTTAGTCTACAGTCAGGAATGTTAGATGTTCTACAATGTGTGGATTATCCGCCATGGCAGAGAACTGTCCACAGTCCTGCAAGACTTGTGTATGTCTTACCCGACATCAGTGTTGGTGCACACACTGCAGCAGGAACTGGAATCAAAGTCTGGTAGGCAGAATCATGGCTCCCAGAGACGTCCACGTTCTCACCCAGAATCTGTGAATGGTACCTTTCCATGGCAATGGGGACTTTGCGCAGATGTGACTAAGGATCTTGAGATGCAGACATTGTCCTGGATTATCCACTTGGGCCTGATGTAATCACAGCACTCCTCAAAGAAGGGACACAGGAGAAATCAGAGTCAGAGGAGACAATGATATGGTGACAGCAACAGAGATTGGAGTGATGTAATTTGAAGATGGAGGAAGGGGACACAAGCCAAGAAATGCAGACAGCCACTAGAAGTTGAACAAGGTAAGAAATGGGCCTCTCTCCTCAGAGCCTCCATGAGAAACCAGCCTTGGCAACACCTTGACTTTAGTGCAGAAACTGGATTTGGACTTCTGACTTCTAGAACTGTCTGGGAATAAATCTGTGTTGTTTTAAGCCACTAAACTTGTAATTTGTTTTAGCAACCACAGGAAACTAATACAAAGTTATGCCTGAAAGGACTCAAGGCAGCTGGTTTTGTTTTGTTTTAATGGGAGACGTGTTTATGGGGATGGTTTCCCACTCATCTTGAGGCAGAGTGCGTCCAGTGTTGCTTCCTCCTGAAGGATCAGGCTTCTGGAAGTCTTGCTTCTCCTCCTGTGGGCTGGCGGAGGATAATGGAGAAGCCAACACACAAAACTACTGTTTGTACATGGCTAAAAAGTGTGGTGATTTTTTTTTTTTTTTTTTTTTTTTGAGACAGAGTCTCGCTCTGCCACCCAGGCTGGAGTGCAGTGGCCGGATCTCAGCTCACTTCAAGCTCTGCCTCCCGGGTTTGCGCCATTCTCCTGCCTCGGCCTCCGGAGTAGCTGGGACTACAGGTGCCCGCCACCTCGCCCGGCTAGTTTTTTGTATTTTTTTTAGTAGAGACGGGGTTTCACCGTGTTAGCCGGGATGGTCTCGATCTCCTGACCTCGTGATCCGCCCGCCTCGGCCTCCCAAAGTGCTGGGATTACAGGCTTGAGCCACCGCGCCCAGCCCCCAAGTGTGGTGATTTTATAGCATCCTGGGCATTTCACGTCATGGAGTGGGAACGGGGGCTCCGCACCAGGCACTTCATTTGTTTCCTCTTCTCTTCTGGAAAGGGATGCAGGAGATCTTTTGCAAGGGGCATGTTTTTGTGGGTGGGTCATCACCACCAGAAAGGCAGCTGATCCATTTGATTGGCATAATTAACTGAGGCTAGCCCCTGGCTCTGTTTTACATATAGACCCAGAGTGCTTTTTTCACAAGTATAGACCATGTTTTCCACGGAAGATGGGGCTTTACTTTATTCCAAACTTTACCAACAGTCATTCCCATTCCATCAGAAAATCATATGAACTATGACCAAGGCTACTTGGGATCCACCTCCCTATATTGGCCTGCACTTGTCACAGTCATGCTTATGAAGATTCTGAGTAGGGATGTGAACCTCTCACCCCTTATGTTGTCTTCTGGAGTAGCTGTACCCAAACATTTACATATTAAAATACACATCATTTTGTTACAAATATGGTCCTTTCCTTCTTCTTCTGTGACCTCTATGACCTAGTTAGGCCCTCATATTGCTTCTTTTTCATTTTCTTTGTGGAAAATATGGATGCATGTAGGTTATGTTATGCACTAATTCCATTTCAGGAGATACAAACTATTTTGTAGAGAAAAGGGACTTTAGGTCAGATAGGGCTGATAATTACAGCTCTCAGTTGTGGGTGTTGCTATGTGTACCTGCTATCTGAGTAACTATGTCTCCTCTGGCGACAGTCCTCGCCTCTAGGGCTGGCATGATGAGCCGATGCAGTAAGTCCTGCCAGTCCCCACTCCCTTGTCTATAACAGATGCCATTAGTTCAGTACAGCACCATTTTTCATTGCAACGGGATTTAGTCTAAAATTTCTTCTCATTGGAATGTTAGAAGCAGCTACCACCCATAGACAGGAGTTAGTACAGGAGATCACTTCCCTGTGAATCCAGAACAGGCAGATCCTTTTGCCTCAACATCCTTCTCTCCTGCCCCAGGCCATTGCAGGCTTAGCTTGTACCTCTGCTCCTCACCCCCTTCATGAGGCGGGTGACAGGAGCCCCTTCTCCCTGTGCTTGCCTCTGTAGTTGCATGCATCTCACAGTTTGAAAAGTGGCTGTTTTTAGTTTTTATTTTTATTTCTTGAGACAGAGTCTTGCTCTGTCACCCAGGCTGGAGTGCAGTAGCACAATCATAGCTCACTGCATCCTTGACCTCCTTGGTTCAAGTGATCCTCCCAACTCAGCCTCCTGAGTATCTGGGACTATAAGTGTGTTACCACCACACCCAGCTAATTTTTAATTTTTTATAAAAATGGGCACTATGTTGGCTTGGCTGGTCTTGAATTCCTGGCCTCAAGCGGCTCTTCCACCTTGGCCTCCCGAAGTGCTGAGATTATAGGTGGGAGCCACTGTGCCTGGCTGAAAGTGACGGTTTATTTCTCTCCCCTGCCAAATGCAAACTTTTTGAGCGCAGAAGCTGTGATACATTCCTTGATTTGAACTCAGCGCCTGGTAGGGAGTAGGAGCTCCGTAAATCTTTGATAAAATCAGGCAGGCAGGTGGACTCAACCAACATGTGCCATCCAGTTCTCTAGCCCCTGTTCCCTACCAAGATTTATTGATTCCCTTCTGACCTTCTGATGGTGATTTTTCATTGAGCTGTGCTCATCTGATCGAGTCGGTCCATTTGTACTGCTCTTAAGGGCCTGAGAGTGAACACATGTCATTCTTGGTTACCCAGCTGCCAAGAACCCCTCCTGGACAGGACAGGTGGGAGGAAAGACACTCCTTCCCTTCTGTGCGTAGAGGAAGTGTGTCACTCAGGACTTGAAATCTGGAGGGAGGGACAGTAGGATGCAGAGCTAGTTAGAGACAATTAGCAGCAGCTGCAGAGGGACCTGCAGTCTAGTGGTGTGGGGGATGTGTCCAATCCAGTAGGACAGAGGTGAGCACATCCTGGGACAGGGGAGCAGGAATGAATGTGCGGTCGTGATGACAGCAGCAGTGGCCTATGCAGGTGGCTCCTGAGAGGGGGTCTTGTCTAGCCCATGTCTAATTTGGATCTGTTTGAGCCTGGTTCCCCTGCTCCTTGTCAATTACATGAGTTCCCAAATACCTTTCCAATCAATCTCTGCCCTCACTCCTGTCCCTGATTCCTGCTCCTTTCCCTACAGCACCCTTCATCTCGTTTCACCCACTAAATCTTCATCCTCACTGCCCCATCCCTGAATGGAATCTACCTGGCTCCCCAACATACATCAGATCAGTGCCCAGATCTGAGCAGTCACTGGGTCCCAGTACCCCATCTTTGTAGCTGCACCAGGAGGCTTCCCTCATTTCCCAGCAAGGGAGCAAGGGAAGCTGCCCAGCTTCGGGGAGAGCAGGATTGGGATTTCCCTGTTGGCCTTCCGACCCATGAAATCGAGAGAAGCTTCTGGAGTAAGACTTATGTTCATTTTTTATAGGAACATATGTTTCAGTTTTATTGTCCAAAACCATATTTAAAGAGGAATTATTTTCCAAGTTTAAAAAGGAGCCCAATCAGCTCTCCTAGCCAATGAGCCCACATGGCCAGAGGAGTAGCTTTGATTTCTTCTTGCTCTGCCCAAGGGCCTACCTGGATCCTAAAAGAGCAACGTTAATCTTAAATGACTCCTTGCTTTGTTATCCTGGGAAGGGCTCCAAACTCAATGAAATCCTCCTGCCACAATAACAACAACAATGACCAGGAACATGCAATGAGCATTTGCCCAGCACTCAGCTCAGCCTCCCACACATCGCAGAGATGATTTAATTTGCTGTCACAACAATTCCATGTGCTTGGCACAGTCATGCCCTGTCTGTCAACAGGGAAATGGAGGCACTGAGGGACTTTCCCAAGGTCATGTAGCTGGCAACAGCAGTCTTGGATGCTAACCCCTAAAGGAAGAAAAAAACAAGGGAAAAGAAGTTGGGAAGAATAAGGGAAATGTTATAGACTGGCAGAGTAACAACTACTGGAAAAAAATTTGGGATTGCCTAACAATCCTGATTTAGAATCTGGAGCAAACAGGCCATGCAAAAATTGCATTCCAAACAAAGTACATTTTATGATAATAATTTTTAAAATACTGTGAGTTTTTTAATGTAATGACTGGGTGACTGAATAGAACTATCTGTCGTCCTTCCTCCAAAACAATAAGCAAACGTTCTCTTACAAAAAGGGGACTGCAATAACTTTTTTTTTCTTCTTTTTGAGACAGGGTCTCACTCTGTCGTCCAGGCTGAAGTGCAGTGGTGCAATCTCAGTTCACTGCAACCTCTGCCTCCTGGCCTCAAGTGATCCTCCCTGCTCAGCCTCCCGAGTAGTGGGGACTACAGGCATGCAGTATCCTACCCAGCTAATTTTTGTATTTTTTTTTTTGTAGAAGCAGGGTTTGGCCATGTTGCTCAGGCTCATCTCAAATTCCTGGACTCAAGTGATCTGCCAGCCTCTGCCTCCCAAAGTGCTGGGATTACAGGCGTGAGCCACTGCGCCTAGCCTGCAATAACAATTTAACACAAACACACTATTCTGGAAAAGCACACACAATGTTTCAAAATCCTACTGGAGCTTCAGTGATGATGGAGTTAGATTATGACAAGAGCAGAGGAAGAACCATATTAACAGAGGATTTGGTTTGGAGGCCTCCCAGGCAGAGCTCAAGGTTGCTGAGCTTCAGGTTGCCCTGGAGCACAACTCTTAGACAGTGCTCTATTCCACCCTGGGCCTGTGCTTTGGAGGGTTCTGTATATTAAACATATGCACACCAAAATGCACATGTCAAATAACACACAGAAGGCTTGGTCACTGGAATATTTGGTGCTCAATGCTGGCATATCCCAACTTGTAGCCCTAAAACATCTGTTCTATTAACTAACACTATTCAGGCCCCAGAGAAATGCTTCTCCATATCTCTTGCCCTATATTTTCAAAACAAAAAAATGACTGTGTCTGAAAGCCATGGTTTGTGGGTTGTATCACTGTCCAAACTGGGCTGGACACTGTTTTTGGGGTGCAGGGAGATCTGAGTTGTGGAAGAAGTTAGATGAAAGACAAATCAGTTAACAAGTTCTTATTCTCAGTGTGAATGCAATGGATTCTTGTACAGTGAAGCACCATTCACTAGTACTGTCAAACATCCATTTTCTTACTTCTCCTTGGAGTCCCATGTGTGGCTCCAGAGGCCCTCCCTAGTGCAGTACTTGCCACTGCTGCACATGTCAGGCTTGGATTGTTCTTCAGTATTAAATATCACTCTTCAATGTGTACATACTGTCAATTCTCATTATTCGAGGTAGTTATGTTCTAAAAAAAAGTCACCAAGAACACTGAATTAGCAAATACTGAACCATTGCTCCTAGGGGAAATACAGGGCTAGGTTCCTGTGAGCCTCTGGTCACATTTCATCAACTAATCAATACATAACCTCACTTTATGTATGTTTCTGTTTTAAAATATATATTATTATATTGTATATTTTAAAACAGGTAGAAGAGAGGAATTTCAATATTCTCACCACAAATAAATGATAAATGTTTGAAGTGCTGGGTTTGCTATTTAGCCTGACATGACAATTACACAATGTATATATGTATTGAAACATCACATTATGCCCCATAAATACATACAATTATGTGTCAATTAAAAATGAAATAGGCCAGGTACAGTGGCTCACACTTGTAATCCCAACACTTTAAGAGGCTGAGGTGGGAGGAATGCTCAAGGCCAGGAGGTTGAGAGCAGGCTGGGCAACATGAAGATACCCTGTCTCTACAAAAAAAAGATTTTTAATTAGCCAGGCTTGGTGGTGTCCACCTGTAGTTGCAGCTTCTCTGGAGTCTAAGGCAGGAGGATCACTTGAGCCCAGGAGGTCAAGGCTGCAGTGAGCCGTGATCACGTCACTGCATGCCAGCCTGGGGGACAGAGGAAGACCTTATCTTTAAAAAATAAATAAAATAAAACTTAAAACAAATAAATTATATGTATATATATATTCAATTCATTAACAGTGAGTTCACAGCCAATAGTACTGTAACTCATATCTGAATGAAGCATATCTAACACCTGTATTCTCTCAGTAAAGCACATGAAAGCCTCTTGCACTTAATGATGCTAGATAGCTCTCCAGCACCACATTTGGGAGTCATTTCAAAGAGCGAGTCACCGAAAAAATACAAAAATTCAAAAATCATGACATTAAATAGACTAAGGAAAGGACACTTTACGTAGGAGAGCTGAAGCAGGAAGGCAGAGTGTCACCTTGTTTGACCTCAGCTTGGGAAAGTTGGGTAGGGTGACACCTTTTTCACTGCTCTGCACATGCCAGTAAATGACCTCCAAAGCAA
>NW_012116132.1:1670956-1671209 GCF_000951035.1 Colobus angolensis palliatus | reverse complement strand
ATTCATCCATTCTTTTTTCAAGGTTTTTAGTTTCTTTGCACTGGTTATGTAGTTCCTCTTTAGCTCTGAGAAGTTTGATCAACTGAAGCCTTCTTCTTTCAACTCGTCAAAGTCATTCTCTTTGTTCTGTTGCTGGTGATGAGCTGCATTCCTTTGGAGGGGGAGATGCACTCTGATTTTTTGAATTTCCAGCTTTTCTGCACTGATTTTTCCCCATCTTTGTGGTTTTATCTGCCTTTGGTCTTTGATGATG
>NW_012116132.1:1649738-1670688 GCF_000951035.1 Colobus angolensis palliatus | reverse complement strand
GTCTCAGGGGTGTACTCTGCCATGGGAGGTGTGAGATGTCAGTCTGCATCTCAGTTGAAAATGCAGGAATCACCCGTCTTCTGTGTTGCTCACGCTGGGAGCTGGAGGCTGGAGCTGTTCCTATTCGGCCATCTTGGGCATGCCCCCTCTGACATCCCAAATAGCTTTTTTAAATAAAAAGATATAATAAGATTTAATTACATTTTCAATTAAAAAATGAAAAATTTCATGTTTTTTGAATAATTTTGGTCTAAAATGTTCATATTCACTAGTTATAACATAATTTGGCTTTTACTTTTAATAGAGAAACTTAAATATTTTAGAAGAAATTCAAAAGCATTTAATTTTTTACATTTCTTTATATTTTTGTGAAAATATATTAAAATTTTGTGTACTTTGAATGTATTTGCCTTTTTTTTTTTTTTTGAGACAGAGTTTTGTTCTCGTTGCCCAGGCTAGAGTACAATGGTGCGATCATGGCTCACCGCAACCTCTGCCTCCTGGGTTCAAGTGATTCTCCTGCCTCAGCCTCCTCAATAGGTGGGATTACAGGTATATGCCACTATACCTGGCTAATTTTGTACTTTTGGTAGAGATGGGGTTTCTCCATGTTGGTCAGGCTGGTCTTGAACTCCTGACCTCTCGTGATTCGCCTGCCTTGGCCTCCCAAAGTGCTGGGATTAGAGGTGTGAGTCACCATGCCCAGCTATATTTGCCTTTTTTAAAAAACTCTAATCTCATGACAGATTATGCTTTCATTATTTAATTGTTTATATCATTGCTGTAAAGGAAAAGAAAATTACATGAATACTTTATTACAATAATATAATTAATAATGTTGCTAAAATCAAGGCAAGAAAATTAATTTTATGGAACAAAGGCTGTGATAACATATGAATTATGTACGTCTTTATTTTGTTAGCTCAGTTAGATCTTGCCAGCCCGTCAGCAGACCAAACATGTCCTATAAATCATAAAATTGAGGCCCGGCATGAGGCTCACGCCTATAATCCCAGCACTTTGGGAGGCCAAGCTCAGGGGATTGTTTGAGCTCAGGGATTCGAAACCAGCCTGGCCAACATAGTGAAACCCCTTAAAATACAAAACTTATCCAAGCATGGTGGCATGTGCCTGTAGTCCCAGCTACTTGGGAGACTGAGGGAGGAGAATCACTTGAGCCTGGGAGGCAGAGGTTGCAGTGAACTGAGATCATGCTATTGCACTGCAGCCAGGGTGACACAGAGAGACTCTGTCTCAAAAAAATAAAAATAAAAATAAAAAAATAAATAAAACAATAAAATTCAGATCTCTTTAATAGTTTGTTGACTTGCAGTCATATAAAAGAGATTTATACATTTTTAAAATTTTTGTTGTTACAAAGATAACTGTATCAAGGTAGACGATAAAACATGTTTTATTTAATTTGTTGTTGTTGTTTTGAGATAGAGTCTTGCTCTGTTGCCCAGGTTGTAGTGCAGTGGTGTGATCTCAACTCATTGCAACCTTCTCCTTTCAGGTTCAAGAGATTCTTTATCCTCAGCCTTCCAAGTAGCTGGGATTACAGGCGCCTGCCACTATGCCCGGCTAATTTTTTTGTATTTTTGGTAGAGATGGGGTTTCATCATGTTGGCCAGGCTGGTCTCAAACTCCTGACCTCAAGTGATCCGCCCGCCTTGGCCTCCCAAAATGCTGGGATTATAGGTGTGAGCCACTGCACTGGGCTACTTAACAGTTTATTGGCTTGATATAGTACCTCTTCACATTTAGACACATGGTATGTGGAGTTCCATTCATGCCCTTGCACTGGAACCCATCCACATCTTGGTGGATCTGCCTCTGTGAAGACTGAGGGTATAGGCAGTATTCTGGGGTCTGTATCCCAGAAAATCAGCAGCCCAGCTTAGCAGATATTCTGATATTCTGATTAGGTCTAGCCCCAAATTGCAGAAAAACAGATGGTAACAGCATCAAATCAGTTATAAATTCTCCAATAATAGTGCTAAACATTGTTAAAGGGTTGCAAAAGGCCACCCTAGCAGACTGGTGGCTGGAAGTGGAGAGATTCAGAAAATGCACAGTGGCTGTGACAACCACTGCAGTGAGAGAATCCTTGAGAAGCTGATGGGCTCAGAGGGCCACTTGTTCTGATGAACAGAACATGAAATCAACTCATTTTGCTGTCCTACTCTGGAGGAAATGCAGCAGACCTCTGCAATGGGTCTGCATCCAGCTCCCCGGCACCAGGGCCCATCCTGAGCATGGAGAGTTCCAGGCAACAGAAGCTGGGTCTGTCCTGAGGCTTCCACCTCTGATTATCCCCAAACCAAAGCTTCTCTAGAGCATATTTATAGGAAGCTGAAGATAAAACGTGGAGCCCACCTGCTCAGGTGAATGACATCACCTCCAAGTATTGAAGTTGGGTCCTTCAATCAGATTTAAGATTTATTTATGGCCGGGCACAGTGGCTCATGGCTGTAATCCCAGCACTGTGGGAGGCCAAAGCGGGCAGATCACTTGAGGCCAGGAGTTCGAGGGCAGCCTGGTCAACATGGTGAAACCCCATCTCTACTAAAAATACAAAAATTAGCTGGGCATGGTGGCACATGCCTGTAATGGCAGCTACTCGAGAAGCTGAGGCAGGAGAATCGCTTGAGCCCGGGAGGTGGAGGTTGCAGTGAGCCGAGATCAGTTGCAGAGTGCCAGGGCACTCCAGCCTGGGCAACGGAGTGAGATTCTGTCTCAAAAAACAAAGACTTATTTATAATTGTTTATTAATCATTCAGCATATGCAAAGTCTCAGGGGACTCAGAAAGCGATCTGGGTTCTACTTCCAGTTTCTAGTTTCTGTACTAACTGTGGGACCTTGGACAATTCCTTTCACCTTTACAAGCCTCTGTTTCCTCATCTTGAAAACAAAAGCACAGTCTTAGATCATTTGTAGGGTCCCTCTTGCTGTGCAACTCTATGGTTTATCTGCCAGAGGGATTCCTTCTGTGTGTCTTGGACTACGTCCAGTATCAGGATTGCTTACTCCAAAAGGCAGTTGCTCCTTTGTTTGCTGGCCTCCGGGGAAACCCAGACATTTTATGATGTCCCTGCTACAGGGGTGGCAGGGAGTGCCTGGTGGCTGGTGCCCTCTGCCTCCAGCCTATGTCATTGGCATTGGCCCAGCCTCTTTGGTGGAGGTCATCCCACCCTTGTTATGTGGTCAGACATGCTACCTTCAGGGAAGTAGTCACAAGACAATAGTTCCCTTTGACAGAGAGAAGTCCTTTCAACTATGGTAGACAGCCCTTCAACTCTATCATGGGGTTCAGTGGGTAGCTTCTTTAAATCATGGCTTACTTTCATTAACTTAGTCAATAAATATTTAATGAGGGACAATAATATCTACCTCATCGTATTACTGTGACGAGTAAACTAGTTCATATACAACTTTGAATGGTGCCTGACACGTAATAAATTCCAATAAATGTTCGCTATGGAGTACCTACTGCATGCTGGGCACATGCTAGGTGCTGGAATGCCAGAGGAGCAAGACCAGCTCCTGGAGGAGCTCACAGAGGCAAGATGGATGTGCCTACAAGAATGTGCTATGAGAAGAAATACAACACAAGAAGAATCCAAAGCCACAGGTGTGCAGGTGAGGGAGGTACCGATTTTTTGGGGGAGGAGAAAACAATGGAGTGTGAGGAGGACATCTGTCACTTCCCCATACCCAACATCACAGCCCTGCCTTCTTCACGTAGAATCCATCTTTCTTATGGGGGATCCATTCCATGGAGTCAGGTAGGACTGATCCCAGAGGAGGGCAGGTGGCCCAAAGTTGGCCATCAGGGTATTCTGTCTTTCTGCTGACAGTCACTGGCTCAGGGATGCACATGGGGCAAATGCTGGAGCAATCCAAAAGCTCCCGGGGACATTCACCAAACCTATTAGAGAAGCGTTCACTCTCTCTTTGTCTGGGATCATGAGACTTAAGGATAACACACATCTGGAGCTCCCAGTGTGACTAACTTTAACTTTAGGTGGAGGAAAACTAAATCTAAGTCAGAGGAGAAACTGGAGAGAAAGAGAGAGAGAGGCCATGACACTCTGAACCTGGGTCCTGTTGTGCCTGAAGCTACAACCACTCCTAGTTACATGAGTCAATAAAGTACCCTTTTGCCCACTGTATTAGATTTTTGGCATTTGCAACCAGCAGCCTTGGCTAATACTACAGAAAGTTGTTTTATTAGTTTGTTATTTTCTTGTTTGTTTTGGTTTTTGTTTTAAACACAGGAAGTTTTAAAGAAGATAGGATGTGAGCTAGAGTTTGAAGAACATGCTCATCAGTCAAAAAATTTCTATATTAATCTTTGGGATTCAGGAACAAATAATAATTCCCAGGATTTCTTGGGGTGTCTCAAAACTTATAAATTTTTCTGTATTTTTATAATACTATGATGCTGGGTACAGTGGCTCATGCCTGTAATCCCAGCAGTTTGGGAGGCTGAGGTGGGAGGAGTTCAAGACCAGCCTGTGCAACATAGTAAGACCTTGTCTCTACTAAAAGTCAAAAAATTTGCCAAGTGTAGTGATGTGCACCCGTAGTCCCAGCTACTCAGGAGGCTGAGGTGGGAGGATCACTTGAGCCCAGGAGATCCAGGCTGCAGTGAGCTATGATTTCATCACTATAATTTCTTTAGCCTGGGCGACAGTGCAAGATCCTGTCTCAAAACAAAACAAAAAAACCCCCAACGATTTACATGTTTTTAAATGATAACAGAGTGACCATAATAAGAAATAATGAGGCTGGGCTTGGTGCCTCACACCTGTAATCCCAGCACTTCAGGAGGCCAAGGCAGGCAGATCACCTGAGGTTAGGAATTTGAGACCAGCCTAGCCAACATGGTGAAACTCTGTCTCTAGTAAAAATACAAAAAAATTAGCCGGGTGTGGTGGCACACGTCTGTAATCCCAGCTACTTGGGAGACTGAGGCAGGAAGAATCGCTTGAATCTGGGAGGTGGAGGCTGCAGTGAACAGAGATCGCGCCACTGCTCTCCAACCTGGGCGACAAGAGTAAAACGAGTAAAACTCCGTCTCAAAAAAAAAAAAAAGAAACAATGAATCATGTTCCTGTGTCAGGGTTATCATAAATGTTTCAAAAGTTTTCTGTTTAAAAATAGTATAATAGATGTATAATTATTGTTATGAGAAAATGTATGGTGCTTATAGATTATTTCAATAACATAAAAATAATCTCTATGTGATAAAGACATTTGATAACAGAAAACTAAAAGAGAAGACTAACACAAAATAAACACCAAATAAAAGTCATTAAAAGTTGAAAGATACTTTCACAACTACTAAAACATTATTCTCAAAAGGAGATATTTAAACACAGCATTAATTGCCCTACACAATAATCTTGATCTTTGTTTCATGAGGAATACTGTAGTGGGAGAAAAATGCCTTTCATTTTATGTTGACACAGGTTGAATTAAGAGTGCACGTCTGAAAGCATCTTCCAGCTGGGCATTAAGGTACAAGTTGCTTCCTCTAAGCTCGTTTCCTATTTAATGATGAAACTGTGGTCTCCTTGTCCTGATTCTGGTTTTGCCCTGGAGTTGATAATAGGTGTTGCTAGTTCCGACTTTAGACTGTTCCTGATTTCATGTCTGAGTGTCCCATGCCCATCTTATCTTCTCTTTAGGTTTCCTCCTTGCTGGGATTGAGCTGGACACCCTGTGGGTTCAGCAAGGCCCGCACACTCCACCTCATGGGAAGGCCGGCATCTCTCAGCCCCAGCAGGCTCCCGGGGTCTCCAGGCAGCTGTCAGCTGCACAGCGCTGGTTACTGCTGGGCCTTCCGAGTCTTGCCCTCTGTCCAGCCCTCCCCCAGAAACCCACACACACACAGTCCTGGGCTCCTCTTCCCAGCAGCTTCTCCTCTCCAGTTCCCTGCCCCCACAAATTCCAGTGACTTCAGCAGCCTCCCTCTTCTTTGAGCTCTTCCTTCTCAGCTCAGCGAGACCACATCTCTTCATCTCCTTACTGCGGTCCAGAGAGTGCCCCCAGGGGTGGATGTGGGGTCACCTGTGGGTTTCCCGGCTCTCAAGGATCAGCCCTGTGTCCCTTGGGGTCTAATTCCTGGAAACAGTTGTCTTGTCTATTTTACCCATTTTTACAGTTCTTTAAAGCAGGTGAGTACCCATTTAATATCAGTCCCTACCACATGGCCAGATATGAAAACTCATCTCTTATTTTTCATTAAAAAAATGTTGTGGGCCGGGCACGGTGGCTCACGCCTGTAATCCCAGCACTTTGGGAGGCTGAGGCAGGTGGATCACCAGAGGTCAGGAATTAGAGACCAGCCTGGCCAACATGGTGAAACCCCGTCTCTACTAAAAAAAAAAAAAATACAAAAATTAGCCGGGTGTGATGGTGGGCACCTACAATCCCAGTTACTCGGGAGGCTGAGTTCAGAGAATCGCTTGAACCCAAGAGAGAGGGTTTGCAGCGAGCTGAGATTGCGCCACTGCACTGCAGCCTGGGTGACAGAGGGAGACTGTTTCAAATAAAAAGAAAGAAAGAAAATGTCCTGACGATGAGGATATTGTTCAAATTTATAATGTGTATTTTATTTTGAAGTCACGATTCCACTGTTTTCTCTCTTTAATGCCATAATTCTACATTTAAATGGATTCAGTGTTCTCTCTAAGTCTTTCTACAGTGCTCTCTCCATTCTTGAGTTTTTCATGTAATTCATTCTCCTTACAGGTTAGATTTTAAAATAAGCAGGTTTTTTTTCTCCTACAAAGCACTCACGGATGTTACATTCCTTGTGGTGTTTTCATGTTTGGAATTGTGCCTTGGCCTTTATCCTGAAATGGCATCTTGTCTGGGTCTCATTTTCTCAGTCACATTTTTTTATAGACAATATGCTGTTGTCTTCCTTAATTATTCCCCAGTGATGAAAATTTTTTTTTTTTTTTTTTTGAGATGGAGTCTCGCTCTGTTGTCACCCAGGCTGGAGTGCAGTGGCACGATCTCGGCTCACTGCAAGCTCCGCCTCCCAGGTTCAGGCCATTCTCCTGCCTCAGCCTCCCAAGTAGCTGGGACTACAGGTGCCCGCCACCATGCCCGGTTAATTTATTTTTTGTATTTTTAGTAGAGAAGGGGTTTCACCGTGTTAGCCAGGATGGTCTCGAGCTACTCGGGAGCCTGAGGCAGGAGGATTCCTTGAGCCTGGGAAGCGGAGGCTGTAGTGAGCTATGATTGAGCCAGTGCACTCCAGCCTGGGCAACAGAGTGAGACCCTGTCTTAAAAAAGAAAAAAAGGTTAGAATTTTGTTTCCTTTTTTCTTATGAAATACTGATACCTACAAAAAAACATGTAGAACCAATATATCATACATCATCAAAATAAAATGAACACAAATTGATTGCTCCCTTTAAAACTAGAACATTGCCACTGCAGCTCCCTATGTTCCTGCCCAAACCCTCTCCCACCCCAACCCTCAGAGAGAATCATTATCCTGGTTTCTTTGTAGAATTACCATTAATTTTTTCTTTTTACTTTTTTGCTTGAGACAGAGTCTCACTCTGTCGCCCATGATGGAGTGCAGTGGCGTAATCTCGGCTCACTGCAACCTCCACTTCCTGGGTTCAAGTGATTCCCCTGCCTTAGCCTCCAGAGTAACTGAGATTAAAGGTGCCCACCACCATGCCAGGCTAATTTTTTTGTATTTTTAGAAGAGACGGGGTTTTGCTGTGTTGGCCAGGCTGGTCTTGAACTCCTGACCTCAGGTGATCCACCTACCTCGGCTTCCTAGAGTGCTGGGATTACAGGTGTGAGTCACCGCGTCCAACCAATTTTTTCTTAAATAATATATGATTTAATTGTTAAATGTTTAATTATTTAATTTTTATTGTTTTTAAACACGATAAATGCAGTATGTTCCTAAGATTCGGTCACCTTGATGTATATAGCTGTAGTTCATTTATTTTCAGTGCAGTTGAGTATTTTAATTTTACGAATATGCTACAATGCATTTATCCATTCTCCTGTCAATTACAGCTCTTTCCAGTTTTTTCCTATCATGAGCAATGCTGTCATGAACATCCCTCTGCTTGTCTCCTATTATATGCAGCAATAACTTTTGTAGTATATATATACACAGGTAAAATTGCTGGAGCTGTAGGATATGTGCCTGGTCAGCTTTACAAGCTAATGCCAAGTATTCTTCTAGAGTTGTTAAACAAATGAAACTCCCATCACTGGGGCATGAGTTTACCTGGCTGTGCTTTATCTTCACTGTGTTCTGGTCTTGAACGTTGCTGTGAGGAAGGCTGAATCCTCCCTGGGTTTTGCACCCCTGGCATGATTCGCTTTTTCTATTAAGATATTTGAATAATTTTTTTTTTTTTTTTGAGACAGAGTCTTGCTCTGTCGCCCAGGCGGGAGTGCAGTGCCTAGATCTCAGCTCACTGCAAGCTCCGCCTCCTGGGTTTACGCCATTCTCCTGCCTCAGCCTCCCGAGTAGCTGGGACTACAGGCGCCCGCCACCACGCCAGCTAGTTTTTTGTATATTTTTTTGTTTTTAATAGAGACGGGGTTTTACTGTGTTAGCCAGGATGGTCTCGATCTCCTGACCTTGTGATCCGCCCGTCTTGGCCTCCCAAAGTACTGGGATTACAGGCTTGAGCCACTGCGCCCGGCCCCTTGAATAATTTTTTTATCACCAAAGTTCACTTTAATTTAATTAGAGCACTTTTTTTCTTGTTTTGTTTTTCTGGTTGAGACAGTGTCTCACTCTGTTGCCCAGGCTGGAGTAAACTGGCATGGTCACTGCTCACTTCAGCCTCAATCTTCTAGGCTCAAGCAGTCCTCCCACATCAGCCTCCAGAGTATCTGGGTCCACAAGTTTGCACCACTATGCCTGGCTAGTTTTTGGATTTTTTGTAGAGATGGGATTTCACCGTGTTGCCCAGGCTGTTCTCAAATTCCTGGGCTCAAGCGATCTGCCCACCTTGGCCTCCCAAAGCACCAGGATTACAGGTATGAGCCACCGTGCCCAGCCTAGAGAACACTTTAATAGGTAACATGCTGTATTACATTTTTCTTGGAATGCAGTCTATTCCGTTTGTTTGTATATTCAGTCCTTCATTTCACGGAAGTTCACTTGATTATACATTTGAATACATCTTTTGTTCCATGTGTTGGACTCTCTACTTAAGGAACACCAATTATCCTTATATTCAGTCACGTTTTCCTCTCTTTCATCTCCATTTCTTTATCATTTATATTCACTGTGATTGTCTTAAGCCTTTCCTCTACATCATAATTCACATTTCAACAGTATTTTGTTTCTTATTTCTGGTTTATATTTTAACTCTATAATAATTCTTCCCTCTATTTGTTTCCCTGTGTCTGAAATCTCTCTTTTCATCTCATTTCGATTTTACCGTCTCTTCTTTGAGTTCCTGTCTCTTCTTTGAGTTCCTGTTTCACCTAATTCACTTTCTAACTAAGCGGTAGAGCCTGCAGAATTGGGAGGAATTACCTTCATTGCTTGAGTCAGGTTTCCTCTCATTTGGGTTTCTGGTCATTTTCATCATCCATTGCCTTTTCCACCCTGCAGGATGGTTTTACAGTTGCCGTGTTTTTTCTTTTCATTTGCTCATGTTTGGGGAATTGCAGCCATTTGTTTTATTTGTTCTGATAGTGTGTGGGTGACTTCTTGACGCTCTTCCTCTTCTATTTGTTTTCTTCTCTCAATTTCATTGGGAGAGTTAGGGAACCAGGTGGGAAGGGCAGGGAAGGCTCGGAGGGCAGACTGTCAGGGGATAGCATGTCTGGGCTCCGCTCTGTCCACTGCAAGATTTAGGAGATGTGTTGGGATCTACTCCTCCAGGCCAGGTAGTACACACCAGTCCCATTTGCATCAGTGCTGAAATTCAGTTTGTAGCCCTGGAGCCTTCACTGTGGTCAGAATCAGGCCAGTTGTTCACTCCCTCCAGTTTACGCATTTCTCCTCAATAGGCATTTCTGCTGCTTTATTTACAGTCAGAGAAGGAAATGGATAAATAAACCTTTGTGCTTGGCTTCTCTCGGCTTTGCAGATGCTCATGAGAATTGTCAGGACTTTGTTGGTTCTCCACTGCAGCTGCAGGGTCCAGGTGAGGATCCAAGTCCTGTCAGGCTTCTCCACTCTACTCCAGAATCTTGCTTATTTTCATGGCTAACAATTTTCAAAGTTTATTGCTTCTTTCCTTATTTGGTTGCTGTTGGTGAATTTCTCTTGTTTATTTTTACTTCTCTCTTTTTTTTTTTTTCAGATGGAGTCTTGCTCTGTCGCCCACGCTGGAGTGCAGTGGTGCGATCTTGGCTCACTGCAACCTCTGCCTCCTGGGTTCAAGCAATTCTCTTGCCTCAGCTGCCCTAGTAGCTGGGATTACAGGCGCATGCCACCATGCCCAGCTAATTTTTGTATTTTCAGTAGAGACAGGATTTCACTATGTTGGCCAGTTCACAAACTCCTAACCTCCAGTGATTCACCATCCTCGGCCTCCCAAAGTGCTGGGATTACAGGCGTGAGCCACTGTGCCCGGCCTTGTTTATTTTTACTTCTTTGGGCTATTTTTGAGGTATTGGCAGACCAAAACTCTGTATTAGTCCATTCTCACACTGCTATAAAGAACTACCTGAGACTGGGTAATCTATAAAGAAAAGAGGTTGAAGTGACTCACAGCTCCACATGCTGTACAGGAGGGATGGTTGGGGAAGCTTCAGGAAACATACAATCATGGCAGAAGATGAAGGAGAAGCAAGTATGTCTTCTCATGGCTGCAGGAGAGAGAGAGAGAGAGCAAAGGGGGAGGTACTACACACTTTCAAACAACCAGATCTCATGAGAACTCTACCACGAGACAGGACATGAGGGATGGTACTAAACCATTAGAAACCTCCCTCATGATCCAATCACCTCCACCGGGCCCCACCTCTGACCTTGGAAATTGTAATTCAACACGAGATTTGGGTGGGGACACAGAGCCAAACCATATCAAACTCTATGAGAAAATTTCAAACTGCCGTCTTAGTTAAGAAGTTCTTTATTTATTGTGTGTTATCTGGCTCCTCCACTAGAATGTAAATTTCATGAGGGCAGGGGTCTTGTTGGTTTGTTTTATCCCTGTGTCTCTGGATGCTAAAACAATACTTGGCATATTGTAGCTGCTCGATAAGTATGTGAAGGACCGATGGGTGGATGGATGAAGAAGCAAAGAAATTGATGAGGAAGCTTTCACCATAGTTCAAGCAGAGACAGGGTGGACCTTAGCAGTGGGGCAGCAGTGGAGAGGAGGGGGTAGCTTTGAGGCACACTGGAAGTTGGAGTAGAATGGAAAGAGGTTGCTAACTCCGGTGGAGTGAGGAGCAATGAGTAAGAAGGAAAGCCAGACTCTTAAGATAAACTAAAGATTCTGGGGTTTGTAGCTTAATGAACAGGTGTTGTGGTTAGGTCCTTCACTGAGAATCGAAACACCAAAGGGGCCAATCATACTGGGTTTAATTTGGACGTGCTGGCTTTGGTAACATTGGGCTGTCTTAAACACAAGGCTGATGTTCAGGAGAGAACAAAGCTGGGCAGTTTGGGGAGGCATCAGCAAAGGTAGAAGTTGAAGCAATGGAATTAGAAGAGTAGAGAAGAAAAGAGAATGAGGCAGAGAAGTGAGGCACTGATCCGTATTTAAAGTAGGGGAGGGGTCACAGGCAAAGAAATCTGGTTCTGTGAGGCTTCAGGTCCCAGAAAATGTTTTTAGAAATAAATCAAAAAAAGATATGCAGATGCATGTTGCATTTGTGCCCAGTTTAACTTCTGTTTCACCTTCTTCCCCATCCTGCCCTTACCCTCATTACTCCCCCGTCAAATATTTCTTTGCAAAGTTGCAAAAATAAGATTCAGATTTATATAATCTCAGAAAGCATAAAGACAACTGCCTTTAGCAGTGGGAATGGTTTACTTCTATTTGCATTCACTGAAGTGCATGGGATGAGTCATGTGAAATTCTGAAAATTCAGCAGAACATACACAGGCATTTTAATAGCTCAACCAGTAGAGCCAAGGGGGATGGGGACAGACAAGCACCAGCAGGAAATGCTGAGTGTCAAACAGTAGCCCAAAGGAAGAGCCTGGGAAGGTTACCCTCTGTGATGACGCAGGGTCTGGAAACAATGACATCAACATAAATCATGAGATTTGAGATTGCGTCTGCTCTCTTCTTGGTTAGGAGGGGAGACTGTGGGCTGGGGAAACATTCTATGATCTCCCATTGTACCCCTGTCCCCCACCTGCACCCCCTCTATCCAACATCCTTGGACTTATTGGGGGCTCGGGTGATGATTTCATTCTGAATCTCCAAGTTCATTCTCTAAGGGCGCACTGACCACCACAATCCCTATGCATTGTCATACGAATTAATTAAGGGCTGGCTTCAGTGGGTCATGCCTGCAATTCAGTGCTATGGGAGGCCAAGGTGGGAGGATCGCTTGAAGCCAGGAGTTTGACTCCAGCCTGG
This sequence comes from Colobus angolensis palliatus, assembly GCF_000951035.1. Lineage (NCBI taxonomy): Eukaryota > Metazoa > Chordata > Mammalia > Primates > Cercopithecidae > Colobus > Colobus angolensis. Next base: position 1,658,127 of record NW_012116132.1, on the reverse strand, counting down.
GCAACAGAGTGAGACACTGTCTCTACAATTTATGTATGTATGTATGTATGTATGTATGTACATATGTATGTATGTATGTATTTATTTTCGAGATGGAGTCTTGCTCTCTTGCCAGGCTGGAGTGCAGTGGAGGCTGAGGCAGGAGAATCACTTGAACCCAGGAGGCAGAGGTTGCAGTGAGCTGAGATCACGCCACTGCACTCCAGTCAGGTGACAGAGCAAGACTCCATCTCCAAAAAAATAAAAATAAAATAAAATAATTAGCTGGGTATGCTGGTACATGCCTATAGTCTGAGCCATTCAGGAGGCTGAGGCAGGAAGATCACTTGAGCCTAGGAGTTCAAGGTTGCGGTGAGCCATGATTGCACCACTGTACTCCAGCCTAGATGACGGAGTGAGATCCTGTCTCAAAAAAAGAAAAAAAGAAAGAACACTGGAGAATTTAGGTTGAAGTGCAGTTGCCTTGGATTCCAAGGGGCTTTAGTTACTGAACTGACACAAGCAAGTCTGAACCAGAAAGGACTGCCCCCCTCAGGCAGACAGGAATTCGTGTTTTATACACTTTCATCTTTCTTCAGTTAACTAGCTGAGACTTCAGAATAAGGTTTATTGCCAATTGTCACAAAAATAAAATTATATTCGCTAATAGCATGAATGGATAATTACTGCTAAATTAATACTAATTTTTACTGTAGCTGATAATTTTTTAATTATGTGCTTAGAATGTGCTGGGCACTAAACTGAATGAGTTATACACATTATCTCATTTCCTGTTCATAACGATCCCCTGAAACATATTATCACTTCTATTACTGAATGAACATGTATATTCATTGATTCATTCAGTCAGTGACTGGGGATGCAATGTGAAAGCAATAGATTTTGTTAATGTCCCACCCAGATCCCTTCCCACAGCATGGGTTCATCTCCAGTGACTGTGACCATTGGCTGGTACTGTCCACAGCTGCCCCTCTTCTCCAGAGAATTGCCCTTGGTCAAATGGGAGCTGCTTCACCTGGGAGGGTACTCTTCCTGCCCCACCTAGGGATATTCTGAAGCATAATGGAAAATGTCTGCAGCCCATAGCCAATGACTCACTGACACATAGAGGTACTGACTTGGCTCCCTTCTTGCCTCGAGGTGGAACAAACCCTGTGGTGTCATTCATGTTCTGGAGTTCCCCATGGGACTAGGCTGAAGAAACCAGTCTTCAGCTAAGATGACAGCCTTTTCCTCACATCCTTCCCTTGTCCTATCTTCCCTCCCACACCCCTTTCTCTCCAGTATACCTTGTTCATAAATGACATGTTGCAGACCCTGTCTTACGTTCTGTTTCTTGTGAACTCCATCTACCACGTTGGAATGAGTATAAACTTTAGTTCCAGACAGACCTGAGTTCGAATATGTTTCTGTGGCTGTGTGATCTTGAGTAAGTCAGTTAACCTCTCTGAATTCTATTGTCCAGATACGTTTCTAAAAATGAAAATAGTAGAACTGAGTTTCATTCACTACTTCCTTCTTTCAATAAACTTTAACAGTAACCTCTGTGCTGAGGATGCAGAGACAAAAAAGGCACAGTTTCTGCCTCCAGAGGTACAAGATTTTCTAAAGATGATAACTTCTCGTTAGAGGGAGGTGAAAACAACTTTAGTGGATCTGACCAGCATTATGAAAAAAAAAAATCTACAGGAATGAAAAGAAAGTATCAGAGTGCCTCACACTTAATAAGGGTAAGTTCCATGAAGACTTGATTTGAATTTATGATTCTGCCTATGCATAGATAGAATCTATAGAGTATCTATGTCATATCTGTCACTATAGATACTTCATTGTAGACCTGAGGATATACTGAAAAATAATGTAAAATGGATCTCTTTCTGGCCATCAGTTTAAAAAGGTTTGAAAGCTTCTTGTCTACAGAGTAGGAGCCAGTGAGAAAAGGGGATATTTTATTTTGAAATTTGTATAATTTTGAAATAAAAATAAAAATTAATAATGAGGAGCTTACACACATGCATTTTGTGTTTGTACACATCTCAGTAACCCCATAATAAAAGGTAGTTTGTCAATACTGGGAGACACTTTCTCAAGAATACTTTTCCTTGAAAGGTGGAACAGTGAATTGCTTAACCTTGTGTTCTAGTTGTAAATCCACTCTCTTAATCATTTTTAAATGCTGTGGTATTCATTTCAGAACATTACTCAGCAAAATGAATCAGTGTAGAAGATAGTGTGTATAGCTCAATTGTTTTGCTAAGTGTGTAGATTTATGCAGAGAAAAGAAGACTGGAAGGCTCTATGACAATATTGTGTTACCTCTGTGTAGCAGGATTATAAGTGAGTTTGGTTTTCTTCTTGCCTTGCTTTGTTTGTAAGCTTTAAGCAATATATTAAAGTTTTCTGCAACATATTAAGGCAGAATATATTAAATATATTCAAAGAGAATTAAAATGTAATGCATACTCTCTAGATGCTAAAGTTGTTACATATGACATCATTTAATCATCCCAACAATCCTACCCCATAAGTACTACCATTCTCTCCATGTTTACAGATGAGGAACTGAGACTTTAATTGTTTAAGTAGGCTAGTCATGGTGGCTCATGCCTGTAATTCCAGCACTTTGGGAGGCGAAGGCGGGTGGATCACCTGAAGTCGGGAGTTCGAGGCCAGACTGACCAACATAGAGAAACCCGGTCTCTACTAAAATTACAAAATTAGCTAGCTGGGCATGGTGGCACATGCCTGTAATCCCAGCTACTTGGGAAGCTGAGGCAGGAGAATCACTTGAACCCGGGAGATGGAGGTTGCAGTAAGCTGAGATCACGCCATTGCACTCCAGCCTCAGCAACAAGAGCAAAACTCCATCTCAAAAAAAGAAAAAGATTGAGTAAATTGCCCAATGTCATAGAGCTATGAAGTGGAAAAACTATGAATCAAGTGTTGTTGAGACCTGCACTGACCACACTATTACAAATTGCAAGCTTTTTCCTAACCTGCCCTTGATCTCCCTGTATGGGGAATTACTATCGCTTTTCTTTTTCTACATCAACATCTCTTATCACTTTCTAACATACTATATAATTTACATATTTATTATACTTATTCTTTTTTTGTATTCCTGAAATCACTGAGCTTCAAATTATGTTTACTATTTACTGCACTCTTCCTCATCTAGAATGCAAACTTCAAGTGGACAGATTTTGAGCTGGGCACGGTGGTATACACCTATAATCTCAGCTACTCAAGAGGCTGATGGGTGAGGGTCCCTTGAGCCCAGGAGTTTGAGACCAGCCTAGGCAATATAATGTCTTTTTTAAAAAGACAGAATTTTAATCTATTTTGTTCATGGATATATTCCTAGATGCTGAGATATAGGCTTGGCACATACCAGACATTCATTTATTAAATATTTGTTGAATGAATGCTTGATACCAAAGTCAATGATCTGAACTACCACAATGACCTGCCTCCTAGTATATAATAAATATAAACGTTTTTCAAAGGTGGCCCCAGGATAACCAATGAGCATGGATCAGGGCTGTGGTGACAGATGTCTGTGGGTCCATGAAGATGACGTGGGTTGTGAGAAAGAGCAGGTTCTGGACTCTTCCATTCCTTCCTCCAGCTCCCAGCCACCCCACCATAGTTCTTCTACCTGGCTCCTTTTGCTGCAGGGAGCTGCCCAAGGGGTCCTTGACTATACCCCGATGGTGATAGTGATGAGCAGATGGGGGGTTCTGTGGGAGTGGTGCAGCCATAGCAGGATGCTGGGTGTTGGGGTTCAAAGAGTTCAAAGGAGTGAAGAGCTGTCCCAGAGAGGTGACCCTGAGAGATATCCTTTATTGAGAGTTTACTCCAAGCCAAGCATAGGGCTACAGGGCTTCATATATGTTGCTTCCAGTTCTTACAGCAACACATAAAAGTGGGTATTATTGTCTCCATTGTGCAGATGAGCAATCTAAGGATCAGAGAAGTTAAGTGTTTTGCCCAAAGTTATACAGGAGCCAAAGCAACAGCTGAGCCAGGATTTGAAGCCAGGCATCCCTGACTTCAAAGTCCTTATGCTTTTATACCATCCAACATTGAAAGTATTGCTGTCTTGTAACATCTTAACTTGCCACAATTTATCACATATTAGGAACTCGATAAGTATGTCTTTTAAGAATGAACAGATGGATGGATGGATGGATGTGTGGGTAGATGAGTGGTTTGTGTAGCTGTCCCTTGAACTATAGCACTCTTTGTTGACTTTCCATCCATTTTGAGGAATATTTGGCTCTATATATGTGAAAGAATACAATTTTTTTCTTTTTCTTTCTTTTTTTTTTTTTTTTTTTTTTTGAGATGGGGTTTTGCTATGTTGGCCAGACTTGTCTGAAACTTCTGAGTTCAAGCAATCCTCCTACCTTAGCCTCCTGAGTAGCTGGAACTACAGGTGCATGCCACCATGCCTGGCTTATTTCATCTTTTACTATAAGCAAAACTTTATTTCTCTATAAATAGCTCTTATTTAACTTATTTAAACTTTTCATATCTCAGTTTCATTGCATTTAAAGTGGAAATAGTAACATTACCTACCTCATAGCTTAGCTGTGATAATTAAATGATCAATACATGTAAATAATATATAAAGTGTTTAGAACCGTACCCGGCACCTCATAAGCACTTATCTAGCATTATGATTACTATTACTTAATAGCAAGAAATTGGGGGATTGTGTAAATCAATTTATGGCTTAATAATGAAATTGATCTCACTCTTCTTTCTAATCTATGTTTATTTTACTATGTAATAATAACTTTTAAACAGCATTCTGGTTAGAATTACAGTTTTCCTGTTTTGCCTAAACACACACGCAATGTGTATGCACAGGCATATCTTGGAGATATCATGGGTTTCTTTCCAGACCACTGCAATAAAATGAGTTACATGAATATTTTGGCTTCCCAGTGCATATAAAAGTTATGTTTACGTGGCCGAGTGCAGTGGCTCATGCCTGTAATCCCAGCACTTTGGGAGGCCGAGGCAGGCAGATCACCTGGTCAGGAGTTCAAAACCATCCTGGCCAATGTGGTGAAACCCCGTCTACACTAAAAACACAAAAATTAGCCAGGCGTGGTGGTGCGTGCCTATAATCCCAGCTATTTGGGAGGCTGAGACAGGAGAATCACTTGAACCCGGGAGGTGGTGGTTGCAGTGAGCTGAGATCGCTCCACTGCATTCGAGCCTGGGTGACAGTGAGACTGTCTCAAAAAAACACACAAAAAAGTTATGTTTACACTGTCCTGTAGTCTATAGTCTATTACGTGTGAAATAGCATTATGTCTAAAACACAGACATACCTTAATTTAAAAATGCTTTATTGCTAAAAAGTGCTACCAATCATCTGAGCCTTCAGTAAGTCATAAACCTTTAGCTGGTGGAGGGTTTGCTTCAATGTTGAGAGTTGCTGACTGATCAGGATGATTATTGCTGAAGGTTAGGGTGGCTTTGGCAATTTCTCAAAATAAGACAATAGTGAAGTTTGCTGCATTGATTGACTGTTCCTTTCACAAAAGATATATCTACAGCATGTGATGCTGTTTGATAGCATTTTACCCACAGTACAATTTTTTTTGCAAAAATGAAGGCAATCCTCTCAAACCCTGCTGCTGCTTTATCAACTAGGTTTAGGTAATTTCCTAAAGCCTTTATTGTCATTTCAACAATATTCACAGCATCTTCACCAGGAGTAGATTCCATCTCCAGAAACCACTTTCTTTGTTCATCCATAAGAAGCAACTTCTCATCCATTCAAGTTTTTTGATCTTGAGATTGCAGCAATCCAGTCCCATCTTCAGGCTCCATTTCTAACTGCAGTTCTCTTGCTATTTCTACTACATCTTCAGGCACTTCCTCCACTGAGGTCTTGAACCCCTCAGTTATCCATGAGGGTTGGAATCAAATTCTTCCAAACTCTTCTTTACATTGATATTTTGACTCCTTCCATAAATCATGAATGTCCTTAATGACATTTAGAATAGTGAATCTTTCCAGAATGTTTTCAATCTATTTTGCCAAGATCCATCAGAAAAATCACTACCCATGGCAGCTATTGCCTTACAAAATGTATATCTTAAATAATAAGACTTAGAAGTCGAAATTACTCCTTGACCCACGGGCTGCAGAATGAATATTGTGTTAGCAGGCATGAAAACCATGTTAATCTCCTTGTTCATCTCCATTAGAGTTCTTGGGTGAACAGGTACCTTGTCAAGTAGCAGTAACATTTTGAAAGGAATCTTTTTTTTTTCTGAGCAGTAGATCCCAACAGTGGGCTTAAAATATTCAGTAAACCAGCTGGGCTCGGTGGCTCACGCCTGTAATCCCAGCACTTTGGGAGGCCGAGGCAAGGGGATCACGATGTCAGGAGATTGAGAACATCTTGGCTAACACGGTGAAACCCCATCTCTACTGAAAATACAAAAACAAAATTAGCCGGGCATGGTGGCAAGCGCTTGTAGTCCCAGCTACAATCTGGGAGGCGGAGCTTGCAGTGAGTTGAGATTGCGCCACTACATTCCAGCCTGGGAGACAGAGCGAGACTCTGTCTCAAAAAAAAAAAAAAAAAAATCAGTAAACCATGTTGTAGACAAATGTGCTGACATCCAGACTTGGTTGTTTCATTTGCAGAGCACAGACAGTAGATTTAGAATAGTTCTTAAGGGCCCTGTTTTGGCACATGATAAATGAGCACTGGCTTCAACTTAAAGTCACCAGCTGCATTAGTTCCTGCCAGGAGAGTCAGCCTCTCCTTTGAAGCGTTGAAGCCAGGCATTGACTTTGCCCCTCTAGCTATGAAAGTCTAGCTATTAATTTCTTTTGATACAGGCTGTTACATCTACATTGAAAACCTGTTGTTTAGTGTATCCACCTTCATCACTCATCTTAGCTGGATCTTCTGGATAACTTGCTGCTGCTTTTTTGTTAGCACTTACTGCTTCTCCTTGCGCTTTTATGTTAGGAAGGTGACTTCTTTCCTTAAACCTCATGAACCAACCTCTTGCAGTGTCTAATTTTTCTTCTGCAGCTTCCTCATCTCTCTCAGCATTCATAGAATTAAAGAGAGTTAGGGCCTTGCTCTGGATTAGGCTTTGGCTTACAGGGATGTTGTGGCTGATTTGATCTTCTATCCCAACCACTATACTTTTTCTGTGTCATCAGTAAGACTATTTTGCTTTCTTGTTATTTGTGTGTTCACTTAAGTAGCATTTTATATTTTCATCAATAACTTTTCCTGTATAGTCACAATTTGGCTAACCGTTTGGCATGACAGGCCTAGCTTTTGGCCCATCTCATCTTTTTACCTGCCTTCCTCACTAAGCTTAATCATTTCTAGCTTTTGAGTTAAAGTGAGGGATGTGTGACTCTTCCTGTCACTTGAACACTCAGAGGCCATTGTAGGGTTGTTAATTGGCCTGATTTCAATATTATTGTTTCTCAAGGACTAGAGAGACCCAAGGAGATAAGTGATGAAGGTAGATACACTAAACAACAGGTGGCTCACGCCTGTAATCCCAGCACTATGGGAGCCCGAGGTAGGCAGATCTCCTGGGGTCAGGAGTTCGAGACCAGCCTGGCTAACATGGTGAAACCCTGTCTCTACTAAAAATACAAAAATTAGCAGGGCATGGTGCTATGCACCTGTAATCCCACTTACTCTCAGGAGGCTGAGGCAGGAGAATCACTTGAACCTGGGAGGTGGAGTTTGCAATGAGCCGAGATCACGCCACTGCACTCCAGCCTGGGCAACAGAGCGAGACTCCATCTCAAAAAAAAAAAAAAAAAAAGATAGACTTGCTCGAAGCAGGGTTGCCACAAACCTTCAATTTGTCAAAAAGAATATCTGTGAAGCAGAATAAAAGTAGGTATTCCTGCATATGCATGCACACATGCATGTGTGTGTATGAGAGCAAGAGACAGAGAGAGAGAGAGGGAGAGAGAGAGAGAGAGAGAGACAGAGAGAGAGAGAACAAGAGTATAAAACATCCGATGCATCAAACCTGGTGACTGTACCTTCAAATGCATCCAGAGCCTGCCTCCTTCTAGCACTTCTGCTTTCCTGCCTGGCCTCACCCCTGCTCCTCCAGTCTGGCCTCCCACAGGAGCCCCCGAATGCTCTTCCTGCCTGCTCTCTTGCCCCTCCACCCTCTGTTCCCCACCAGCAATCAGAGGGCTCCTTCTAAACTGTGAGTCAGGTCATCTTACTTCCTTGTTCAAAACCTTCCAAAAGTGTCTCTTCTTGCCCTAGAGAAAGCCCTAACTATCTCCCTGATCTTATTCTCTCCAACACTCCCTTCACTCACTCTGCCCCAGCCACCATGGCTGTTTGCTTCCTTGACCCTGC
>NW_012116132.1:1641419-1648945 GCF_000951035.1 Colobus angolensis palliatus | reverse complement strand
AAGTGCTGGGATTACAGACATGAGCCACCATGCCCGGTTTTTAATCACTTTTTAATTATTTAAAGAAAAAGATGGCTGGGCATGGTGGCTAACAACTGTAATTCCAGCACTTTGGTAGGCTGAGGTGGGCAGATTACTTGAGGTCATGAATTTGAGGCCAGCTTCGCCAACATGGCAAAACCCTGTCTCTACTAAAAATAAAAAATTAGCCCAGGCATGGTGGCGCATACCTGTAATCCCAGCTACTTGGTAGGCTAACGTAGGAGAATTGCTTGAACCTGGGAGGTGGAGGTTGCAGTGAGCCAAGATCGTAACACTGCACTCCAGCCTGGGCAACAGAACAAGACTCCATCTCAAAAAAAACACAAAAAAACAAAAAAAGAGAGAGAGAAAGACAAAGAAAGAAAGAAAGAAAAAGATGCTGTGAGAACTCACTTGCTCACTTGCCTGGAAGTCAGCCCTGCGGCTCCAGTGGACCTTCTGGGCTCTTTAGCTGAGCAGCCTCCAAGCCTGAGATGCCTGCTTCCCCAGCCTCCAGGGGTGGGTATGGATACACACCTCGACTCAGCCCATCAGACACACCCACTGGACATTGACACAGGGAAGCAGGGCCATGGAGAAGCCATCTTTGTGTAATGGTGCCAGCAGCATGGCCACGTCCAGGCTCCAGGCGTATCAGTGCTGCAGCAGGAGCTGTGTTGACAACACCTTACGTGGCACTGGACAAACTCTCAGGAGTGATTCGACCTGGGGAGCCTCCCCCATTCCTCCCTCATCTCCCAAGCTTGATTTTCTAGCATTCTTGATGATTTTATGAATTCCCCATATATTTATTATAACTTTATCTTGTGTTTATAGAAGCAATATACAGTTTCTGTTGCTTGCCATTGAGCACCCTGACCACTGTTGGGCCATGCTCTGTGATGCTTTATGGCAATAAGCACAGCAGGGTGGGGGCATGCAGGAACCACTGGAAAAACAGTAGCCTCATAGATGCCTTCCTAACCCCCTACAACCTATTATACCTTTACCTTAAGGTAAGCAAGTTGGCATTCTTTGCATCTCATAATTTGAAGTCATTCATCTTTGTGCTTTCACTGTATCTGCTCTCTTTGGAGAAGATGTCTATTTTTGAAGCTGCTGGGCATTTGGGAATCCTGCACACACTGAATTGGTTGGGTTGGCACTGTCACCAATGATGATGTGAGTCGGGTTGGCATTGTCAGCACTTAGAGACACAGTTTAGATGGAAAGCTTTCAACCTCAGCATTCATGCTTTAGGGTTCCTTTGGGAGTTACTCTTCTAGCTGCATTTCCAGGAATTTTAATATAAATTATGTAACAACAAGCACGGAGACTGTACTCAGGACACCAAGAGAAGTAAGAGCATCCCAGCCTATCCCCAGCTTCTCAGCTCTGCCTTAGCAGGGAGCACATGGCCTCTAAGACAGAAAACCAAAGCCTCAGCCCAAGATGAGCTCCTCCCCTCACCCCTGCTTCTGTTTACCCCAGCCTTCCATCCCAATCAGGTGTTTTAGTTTAGCACAGAGATGAGCACATAATAAATACCTTTAAAAGCAGTCTAGGCTGTGCACAGTGGCTCATGCCTGTAATACCAGCATTTTGGGAGGCTGAAGTGGGAGCATCACTCAAGTCCAGGAGTTTGAGACCAGCCTGGGCAACCTAGGGAGACCCCATCTCTACAAAAAAGTGAAAAAATTATCTGGACATGGTGGTGCATGCCTGTGGCCCTAGCTACTCAGGAGGCTGAGGTGGCAGATTCACTGGAGCCCAGGAGTTCCAGTCTATAGTGAAGCATGATCACACTACTGCACTCCATACTGGGCCACAGAGCAAGATCTTTTTTTTTTTTTTTTTTTAGAGTAATCAAGCGCTAAACCATTGGATAGATGATGGAGGAGACCTCGAAGGGGAGGAAACAGTCCCATTTCAGGGCCTTAGAGAGCTGCTAGAGATGGGTGATGTAGCCCTGGACCCCCAGTCCTGGAGGGTCAGCAAGTGTTTATCAGGTGGTCACCAAATAAAAGGAGTGCCCACAGCATGGAGATGCAAGGTCCTCTTGCTTTTACCACTGAGGGGGCCTTGATGTGGGATTTGTCTGTGACAGTCTTGGCTGCCCTCCAAGGAGAAGCCTGAGAACCAGGCTCTTTCACAGCTGGTTTTGCCTGTGACTTCAATCCAGCCTTGCTTAAGATATGGCCTAAGTTACTGGCTAAGTTGCAATGTGGCAGGGCCCATGCTAGGGTCTTTCATATACACCATATCATTTAATCTTTCAAGATCCCTATTGGGTAAGCAGCAGTATCCCCATCTTGCAGATTAGGAAAGTGATGTGAAGAGAGGCCACCTAACTCCCAAGTTCACACAGCTATTAAGTGGCCAAGCTGGGATTGAAACTCATGTCCAGGCCAGGCACAGTCACTCACGCCTGTGATCTCAGCACTTTGGGAGACTGAGGCGGGCAGATCACCTGAGGTCAGGAGTTCAAGACCGGCCTGGCCAACATGGTGAAATCCCGTCTCTACTAAAAATACAAAAAATTAGCCGGGCGTGGTGGTGGGCACCTGTAGTCCCAGCTACTCGGGAGGCTGAGGCAGGAGAATCGCTTGAACCAGGAGGTGGAGGTTGCAGTGAGCCGAGATCGTGCCACTGCACTCCAGCCTGGGTGACAGAGCAAGACTCCGTCTCAAAAAAAAAAAAAAAAAAAAAATACAAAAATTAGCCAAGCATGGTGGCAGGTGCCTGTAATCCCAGCTACTTGGGAGCCTGAGGCAGGAGAATTGCTTGAACCCGGGAGGCAGAAGTTGCAGTGAGCTGAGATTGCACCACTGCACTCCAGCCTGGGCACGGCAGTGAGACTCTGTCTCAAAACAAAAACAAAAACAAACAAAAAACTAAATAAATAAACCTTTGTCCACCATGGACTTTTTAACCAAAGGGCCCAATGGATAATAAGAATTAACTGATGAGGCCGGGCGCGGTGGCTCACGCCTATAATCCTAGCATTTTGGGAGGCTGAAGAGGGCAGGTGACAGGGTCAGGAGATCGAGATCATCCTGGCCAACATGGTGAAACCCCATCTCCACTAAAAATACAAAGAATTAGCCGGGTGTGGTGGCACGCACCTGTAGTCCCAGCTACCAGGGAGCCTGAGGCAGGGGAATCGCTTGAACCCAGGAGGTGGAGGTTGCAGTGAGCCAAAATTGCGCCACTACACTCCAGCCTGGCAACAGAGCAAGACTCCATCTCAAAAAAAAACAGAATTAACTGACGAATAGGGAAATTTCAGGTCTTCAACATCTTAATCCAGGACCACAGTAATGACATTCTAATTGAGCCCCTTGAGGAAGTATTCCCTTAATCACCAGATCAGTCCAGATAACTTCTCTTTGATTGTGTAGCCCCTGGAGAACACAGCTACTTTATTTTTCCCTTATTTTCTGAGATAGTTCAAGAACAGCCTCTGTCCTTAGAGACAGACTGTAAGATGGGTTCAAGTATTTCTGCCTGCAGGCATTTCATGGCCCTGTGTGTGAGTGGGCTTGGCGATTTGCTTCTAAGCAGTAGAGGTGATAGGATTATAATCTTCTAAGCAATGGAGGTGATTATGTTACATAAGATTGCAACTTCCGTCTTGTAAGCAGACGCTCTTTGTTGCCTTCTAAGCTTTCGTGCTTTGATGAAGCAAGTAGCCATGTTGAGGAGGTTCACATGGCAAAGAAGTGAGAGAAGCTTCTGGCCAAAGCCAGCAAGTTGCTGAATCTCACCAACAGCACTGTGAGCTTGGAAGCAGATCCTTCCCCAGTTGAGGATCAGATGAAGCCCAGTCCTGGCCAACACCTAAAGTGTAGTCTGAAGCCGTGGACTGAACTAAACCACACTGCGTATTACAGAAACTGTGAGATTATAAATACATGTTGTTTCAAGCTGCTAAGTTTCTGGTAATTTGGGATAACAACAGGTAATTAATATGCTCCCTTATGCAGTTGCGAGCTCCTGAAAGGTAGGGCTGTGTTGCATGTTTTACTTATCTCTGAGGGCCTGGTATCCGGGAACTCTGTAAGGTTTGTGCCCCCAGTGAACCTGATCTCTATTTCCCTTCCAATATATCCTCCGTACTGCCTCAGAGGTATCTTTTTAAAATGCTAATTTGTGTCACTCTCAGCCTAAAACTCCTCAGTGGCCGCCTATCATTTTTAATGAAAATCCAAGCTAATTAGCTTAGTAATTAAGGAACTTCACCACATGTCTCCAAACTGTTATTCCAGGCTCTTCTCCCCCACTATTGCCCCCCACCCACCGCTACCATATACTCTGGCCACATGGATTCAACACTCCTCAAACCTGCTCTTCCATGGGTCAAGGGACTTGTGTGTGCTGTGCCTCTGCCTAGAAGACTCTTTTCTTTTCCTGGTGAACTCCTACTCAGCCTTTACAGTTCACCAAAAGATCACCCTTTCCTGAAGCCTTCCCATCTCCTCCCCTAGTCCAAGGTCAGCCCTACCACTGTTCTCTCTTGGTAATTTGAGTGCTATTATACCATTTATCACATAAAAATAAAAATAATTATAACTATTTTACCACTTGGTTCCCCTTCTAGTCTGTGAGTTCTTTAAAGATGAGTACAACTCCTCTTCATATCCTTCTCTTCCCTCTCCCCCTGCCTAGAAAACCCAGTCACAGTTTAAGAGTAAATGAATGGCATTAATGATATCCAAAGCTGAAATGAGATGCTCATGGGTTAAACGACAGCGAGTAGGCTGCGTTAGTGGGTACCAGCAGAAGCTCTGTAGACACCTGAAGCATGGACTGAGTGTGGTTTGCAAGCAGTATAGATATAATCTCTTGTTGCTGGTGCTGTCCCTTTGTTGTAAGGGAAAGGAGAAATGGGAGGCAAGAGAAACTTCCCTTTTCTACCAAAGACAGCTATTTTGTGTTAGAACATTATATGGTGACCTTTTCTGAGACTCTGTTCTTACACACCAAGCATGTAAACTTAACACTTTCTTTTCATTCCTAAAATCTTAGATGATGGATCAAGGTTGACCAAAGTCCTTCTCTGGCTCTCCTAAACTTCCTAATGGAGGCTATTCAAACACAAGGCCCACTGTATCAAAACCTCAGAGAAAACATTTTGTGAATGTCCTGTAACTTGCACGTTTCCAATGCTCTTTCTCACCAATTATTTTTGTCCTAAGGGTCCACAGATGTCACACGAATCCAGTTATCCAGAGAAAGGTGCTAAGGCCACTCCTCACCTTTCACTCTTTTGTTGTTGTTGTTGTTGTTGAGACAGAGTCTTGCTCTGTTGCCCAGGCTGGAGTGCAATGGCATAATCTCAGCTCACTGCAACCTCCGCCTCCCAAGCGATTCTCCTGCCTCAGCCTCCGGAGTAGCTGGGATTACAGGCGCCCGCCACCATACGTGGCTAATTTTTGTATTGTTAGTAGAGATGGGGTTTCACCATGTTAGTCAGGCTGGTCTCGAACTCATGACCTCAGGTGATCCGCCCGCCTCGGCCTCCCAAAGTGCTGAGATTACAGGTGCAAGCCACCGTACCCAGCCCACCCTTCACTTTTTAGGATTTAAAGCAAAGGCAGCCTTTTCAGTGTGTAGGAGGGGATCCCTGGAGAAGAGGTTTAGTGCAAAGCCATAGAGAGTCAGAAACTTTAACTGACAGCAAATTACTTGGTTTCAATTAAAACAAAGTCTTGACACCACATGTTTTTTCTTTTCTTTTCTTTTCTTTTGAGATAGGGTCTCACTCTATCACCCAGGCTGGAGTGCAGTGGCACAATCATGGCTTTTTGCATCCTCAACACCTGGGCTCAAGCGATCCTCCTGCCTCAGCTTCCCAAGTAGCTAGGACTACACGTGCATTGCATCATGCCTGGCTAATTTTTAAATTTTTGTAGGGACAGGGTCTCGCTATGTTGCCTAGGCTGGTCTGGAACTCCTGGCCTCAAGCAAACCTCCTACCTTGGCCTCCCAAAGTGCTAATCCACTGCACCTGGGCTTGACACCACATTTAAACATGAGTGTTTAAGTTAGCTAAGTCACATTTAGGTAGGAAAAGCAGGATCATATTTTTTCAGCCCATCTCTTATCAGTTCACGGTTGTCATTACAGACAATGAAAATATGTATATATACATTTTTGATGCTGAGTGAATACATGTATTTATACCACTGGCTCAAATCACGGCTATTCTATGGATTTTGAGTCTCTGTGCATAATTTCTTAATAGATTTACAACAGAGCCAACCCAATCTGTTGTTTAGATGGCTGGAAAAGTCAGTTTGAAACTAGATAATTGTTTCAGTGTCCACATGTAAATGGAATATACCTATAAGTATCTTACACTTTGCTGCAGAAATCATCCTAATCAGCTTGGTATTCTCTTTCCAGTACCACCACAAAGCAGCCTCTGGATTTAGGAGAGGCAGAAAATACTTCTGTTGCCTGAGTTGGGGACAATGACCATTCAATAAATATGATCAAATACCTTTGCTACACCAGACATAGCAGATGCAAATGGGAATAAGTCCTCAAAGAGGAGGAGACAAAAGGTAGCACATTATAACAAAGCCTGGAGGGAGGGAAGGGTTTAGTAAGCATTTGATGAATGAATGAAGACATGAAGAATAAGCTGTTATAATAGTGAAGTACACCCAGGAAGCCATGAAACTAGGGCTAAAGCTCGGATGTATAGGGAAAATGTAAAAATGGACTTTCTCTTTTCCATATCAACCTAGAATCATAACATTTGCTGTTTTCATTTTGCTCTTCCAGACCATGTGCCTCATGACTAGTGGCAGAGGGTAGCAAGACTGTGTTTGTGTATGTATATGTTTAAATAAATAAGCCTGTCTTTTAAAAAATAGTATTTTTAATGACTAAGAAATTAATCATGAATAA
The DNA here is from genome assembly GCF_000951035.1 of Colobus angolensis palliatus. Taxonomy (NCBI): domain Eukaryota; kingdom Metazoa; phylum Chordata; class Mammalia; order Primates; family Cercopithecidae; genus Colobus; species Colobus angolensis. The sequence goes on along the minus strand of NW_012116132.1, from coordinate 1,642,006 downwards.
ATATATGTAAGACAAGGTATTAAGTGGCTAGGGGAGGTGGGGGTTGTTCATAGAAAAGCCATAGCTGCTCTCTGCCTTCAAGGACCTTATGAGAGACAGCATGAAAACCTTACTAATGGTGCGAGGCAGAAGGAGGGATGCTGAGTGAAGGGTGCTGATGCAGAGTCTCCACGTGCGAGGAAGAGGAGGTCATTGTGGGCTGGGCCATCAGAGGAGGATTCCTAAGAGGATGACACTGCAGGACAGATGGGACAGCTGGAACAATTTTGATAATTTAACAAAGTTATATTTGAAAAAAGGGAGCACAGAGTTATTCCATGAAACATGTGAATGAACAAATGAACAATTTACCCAGAACGTTTCACCCAGAAGAGATATTATATGTCAAGCACTGTGCTTGACACTAGGAATGGGGCCCATAATATCCTCATCAAAGGCTGTATCCATCCATAGCTATGTTTTAAAAAATATCTTTATTGGCTGAGCACAGTGGCTCATATCTGTAATCCCAGCACTTTGGGAGGCTGAGGCGGGTGGATCACCTGAGGTCAGGAGTTCAAGACCAGCCTGGTCAACATGGTGAAACC
>NW_012116132.1:1637077-1640374 GCF_000951035.1 Colobus angolensis palliatus | reverse complement strand
TTTCACCATGTTGGCCAGGCTGGTCTCAAACTCCTGACCTCCAGTGAACTGCCTGCCTTGGCCTCCCAAAGTACTGGGATTATGGTTATGAGCCACATTGCCTCCTAAAGTGCTGGGATTACTGGCATCAGCCACCATGCCTGGTCTAATTTTTGTTTTTATTTTGTTGTAGAGATGGGGTTTTACCATGTTGCCTAGGCTGGTCTCAAACTCCTGAGCTCAAGTGATCTGCCCATCTCAGCCTCCCAAAAATGCTGGGATTACAGGTGTGCACCACTGTGCCTGGCCTTGAAGAGAAGTTTTAAATTTTGATGTAGCCCAAATAATTTTGGTATCACATCTAAGAAACGGGAAGCCAAGTTCCCAGATATTTTCTCTTATGTTTCTTATAAAAGTTTCTTGGTTTTAGGCTTTATAATTAGGATCTGTGAGCCATTTTGAGTAATTTTTGTACAATATTATATAAGATATTCATTGAATTTCTTTTTTTCAGATATGGATGCTGAATTGTTATGGCACTGTTTGTTAAAAGACTTCTCTACTTTTTCTGCACTTGTGTCAAAAATCAATTTTCCATATATATGTGGGTCTATTTCTGGACTATTTTGTCTTATTGATCTATTTTTTGAACTTTATGCTAATGCCACACTATCTTGATCACTGTAACTTTATAATAAGTCTTGACATGAGATAGTGTTAGTCCTTCCACTGCCTTCTTTTTCAAAGTTGTTTTGGTCGTTCTAGATCTTTTGCATTTCCCTATGAAGTTTAGAAAATAAAAACAAAATAAAATAAACAAAAATTTGCTGAAATACTGATTCTGATTGCATTGAATCTACAGATAAATTTGAGGAAGAACTGACATCATAACAATATTGAGTCCTCCAATTCATGAACATGGTATATCTCTTCATTTACTTAGGTCTTTTCTTCAGTAGTGATTTATAATTTTCTCACTATGGATCTTCAAACGTTTTGTCATGTTTATCTCTAAGTGTTTCATAGTTTTTGATGTTATTGTAAAGGTATTATTATTATTTAATTTTTTAAAATTTCCGATTATTTCTTGGTAGCATGTAGAAATACAACTGATTTTGGTATATTAATCTTGTATTCTGCAACTTTGCCATTATGGGCTGAATTGTGTTTCCCTCCATATTTATATATTGAAGTCCTAATCCACGATGCCTCAGAATATGACTATTTGGAGGTAGGGTCTTTAAAAAGGTAATTAAGGTTAAATGAGGTCATTAGGATGGGCCATAATCCAATATGACTGGTGTACTTACAGGAAGAGGAGATTAGGACAAAAACCTATACAGAGAGAAGACCATATAAACATATCTAGAGAAGATTTATCGGCCGGGTGTGGTGGCTCACACCTGTAATCCCAGCACTTTGGGAGGCCCAGGCAGGCGGATCACAAGGTCAGGAGTTTGAAACCAGCCTGGCCAATATGGTGAAACCCCATCTGTACTAAAAATACAAAAATTAGCCTGGCGTGGTGGTGGGTGCCTGCAGTCCCAGCTATTTGGGAGGCTGAGGCAGGAGAATTGCTTGACCCTGGGAGGCAGAGGTTGCAGTGAACTGAGATTGCGCCACTGTACTCCAGCCTGGGTGACAGAGTGAGACTCTGTCTCAAAAAAAAAAAAAAAAGACAACTTATCTACAAGTCAAGGAGAGAGGCCTCAGAAGAAACTGGCCCTGCAACAACTTGATCTACAGACTACTACTATTCTTAGTCACCAGAAGTGTGAGAAGATAAATTTCTATTGTAAACAGAATTTCTGTTGTAAGCCAACCAGTGTGAGGTACTTTATTATGGCAGCCTGGCAAACTAATACATTTACTAAACTCACATATTAGTTCTAATAGCTTTTTTATAGACCCAGGATTTTCCACATAGACAATTACATAATATAAATAAATAGTTTTACTTCTTCCTTTCCAATTTGATGCCTTTTTATTCCTTTTCCTTGTCTGATTGCACTGTCTGGGACTTCAAGTACAATGGTGAGAGCAGACAAGCTAACCTTATTCCTAATTTTGTTTTATTTTATTATTTTTTTTTAGATGAAGTCTCACTCTGTTGCCTAGGTTGGAGTGCAGTGGTGCTATCTTGGCTCACTGAAACCTCTGCCGCCCGGGTTCAAGTGATTCTCCTGCCTCAGCCTCCTGAGTAGCTGGGACTACAGGTGCGTGCCACCACGCCTGGCTAATTGTTGTATTTTCAGTAGAGACAGGATTTCACCATGTTGGCCAGGCTGGTCCTGAACTCCTGATCTCAAGTGATCCACCCGCCTCAGTCTCCCAAAGTGCTGGAATTACAAGCATGAGCCACCTCACCTGGCCATTGTTCCTCATTTTAGTGGTAAGTGTTTAGTACTTCATCATTAAGTATGATATTAACTTTAGGTTTTTCGTAGATGCTGTTTGTCAACTTGAGGAAGTTTCCTTGTATTCCTAGTTTCATGGCCTTGATTTTTTTAACTTCAATTTCAAAAGCAGGCAAACGGGTACTCTGAATAGTTAGGCAAACCTTCCCTACACCTATAGAGAACAACTGAAAAGTTAGGCACACCTTCCCTATGGTTATAGATAATAACTATACAATGTGGAGAATTAGTGACAAGCAAGGATTCTAGACCCAGATTACACAGGTTCAAATCCTGGTTTTGCCACTTACCAGCAATGGGATTTGGGGACAAACGACTCACTTATTTGCGCTTTCATTTTTTCATCTGTCGAATAAGGATAATAATGATGCCTGCCTCATAGGGTTTTTATCAGGATAAAAATGTATAAATATTTATAATATGTCTAGAACAGTGTCTCTCAAATAAGTGCTATGTAAAATATTCTTCTCATGTTCATTCACAATCATGGAAGGCAACTGGATTCTGTCTCAGGATGCAAGCCCACTATGCTAGCATCCAGATATGCATTTTATTCTGTCTTTTCCCCAACCCCTGCTGCTCTTGGTGGCACAGCTAGAATTTTAGACTGGTAGAATCATCAGCTAGCCCCACCTCAAGCCCAAGGCAGAAATTCCTTCTGCATGTCACACCTGACAGCTGCTGACTGCCTTCTGACCAATAATTCTTCAGGTTGACTGCACATTCAAGAAGTCTGAGTTTCTCAGCTACGGAAGCCTGATGATATCAGGCTGTGAGGTGACAGTGAGGTTTGCCAGGGATTGGGAAGCTAAGTGTCTGTGCTTAATGTATGCATTGCTAGGTCCCTCAGTTGCTTCCACCATGATACCTGACATAGGTATTGGCCTCTACTAGAACAAAG
>NW_012116132.1:1634473-1637027 GCF_000951035.1 Colobus angolensis palliatus | reverse complement strand
CTGAGTAGCTGGGACTACAGGTGCGTGCCACCACGCCTGGCTAATTGTTGTATTTTCAGTAGAGACAGGATTTCACCATGTTGGCCAGGCTGGTCCTGAACTCCTGATCTCAAGTGATCCACCCGCCTCAGTCTCCCAAAGTGCTGGAATTACAAGCATGAGCCACCTCGCCTGGCCATTGTTCCTCATTTTAGTGGTAAGTGTTTAGTACTTCATCATTAAGTATGATATTAACTTTAGGTTTTTCGTAGATGCTGTTTGTCAACTTGAGGAAGTTTCCTTGTATTCCTAGTTTCATGGCCTTGATTTTTTTAACTTCAATTTCAAAAGCAGGCAAACGGGTACTCTGAATAGTTAGGCAAACCTTCCCTACACCTATAGAGAACAACTGAAAAGTTAGGCACACCTTCCCTATGGTTATAGATAATAACTATACAATGTGGAGAATTAGTGACAAGCAAGGATTCTAGACCCAGATTACACAGGTTCAAATCCTGGTTTTGCCACTTACCAGCAATGGGATTTGGGGACAAACGACTCACTTATTTGCGCTTTCATTTTTTCATCTGTCGAATAAGGATAATAATGATGCCTGCCTCATAGGGTTTTTATCAGGATAAAAATGTATAAATATTTATAATATGTCTAGAACAGTGTCTCTCAAATAAGTGCTATGTAAAATATTCTTCTCATGTTCATTCACAATCATGGAAGGCAACTGGATTCTGTCTCAGGATGCAAGCCCACTATGCTAGCATCCAGATATGCATTTTATTCTGTCTTTTCCCCAACCCCTGCTGCTCTTGGTGGCACAGCTAGAATTTTAGACTGGTAGAATCATCAGCTAGCCCCACCTCAAGCCCAAGGCAGAAATTCCTTCTGCATGTCACACCTGACAGCTGCTGACTGCCTTCTGACCAATAATTCTTCAGGTTGACTGCACATTCAAGAAGTCTGAGTTTCTCAGCTACGGAAGCCTGATGATATCAGGCTGTGAGGTGACAGTGAGGTTTGCCAGGGATTGGGAAGCTAAGTGTCTGTGCTTAATGTATGCATTGCTAGGTCCCTCAGTTGCTTCCACCATGATACCTGACATAGGTATTGGCCTCTACTAGAACAAAGGCCCCTCAGACATAAACTCCAATGATTGGGTCTCCTGAAAACTGGCAACTCGTTTCTTTTGCCCCTAGGGAACCAAATTAGGGTCAAGGAGAGGGCTGGCTTCTCTTTCTTAGGAACTGCTCAGATCCTGAATAACTGCTCAGAGCCCTGAATAACTCTGGGCTCTTTTTTTTTTTTGAGATGGAGTTTCGCTCTGTTGCTTAGGCTGGAGCTCTGTCGCTTAGGCTGGAGTGCTGTGGTACGATCTTGGCTCACTGCAACGCCTGCCTCCCAGGTTCAAGTGATTCTCCTGCCTCAGTCGCCCAAGTAGCTGGGATTACAGGAGTGCACCACCACGCCCGACTAATTTTTGTATTTTTAGTGAAGACGGGGTTTCACCATGTTAGTTAGGCTGGTCTCGAACTCCTGACCTTGTGATCCGCCTGCCTCAGCCTCCCAAAGTGCTGGGATTGGGCTTTTTTAAAAAAGTCCCATTGAAGGTAGGAGGGGAATTAGGTTCAATTCTTCCATTTCTAATTTTTAAAAATTAGAAAGTTTTCAACAGTGCATGATTCTCAGGAATTCTTGGCTAGAAGATCTCTTGATTTCAGATTTAGCATGAGCCTTTTCCTGATTGAGCAGCAGGTTGCTTTGCTCACTTAACAGTATTGTTACATAAACAAGCAAGAGATCTGTGTGCTACAAGCAAAGTCAAAATTTCCATCTGAATTTCAGCTAATCATGATATAAAGACCAATTCAGGCTTTGGATGTTTCAGTGTCCTGAGCTGTGCAGCTGTGTTTTCCCTCTTTTCACTAAATGCTGTCGTTTAAGATTTAGAGAATTATGTAAAACACACTGGCAGTGCTAGGGCTTAAAAGGGGTAGGATCCCCTGCCCAGTAATGTTTGCTCATGTTCTTTCTCCCTCTTTTGCTGATAGTAAAAAAGTTCTTGAAAATGATCCAGTCTACAGGAGACAGTCTACAAGGGTCTACAGGAGCAAGACGGGTTTCAGACATTAGCCAAGGCTTCCTAGTTCCAGGACTATGCTTTTTCTGAAAATAATTCTGAGAATTAAGTGCAAAAATATGTGAATGTCACATGTGCTGTGTGCATTTATAAATAAATGTGATATGTAAAGGTGTATTTATACATCTACCAATTGCACTGCAAAACCATCCCCAGCTCATAGGCCAACCAGTCTTCCAAAATACCACTGTGATGCACTTAAAATCTGCAACTCTGCAGGAAGGTGACCTCAATGTACCTTCTTTGAATTTGCAGAATTGTGTACAAGAACACAAACCGTTTATATAGGATTGTAGCCTTTTTTAAATGCTAAAAAGGTCCCCATGATTTGCTTTGTTTAAGACATACACTCAAAACTTTATTAAAAACATTTTTCAGAACTAGTTTCATAAAGCTAGACACATCAGCAAGCCTCGATTAGGG
>NW_012116132.1:1627315-1634423 GCF_000951035.1 Colobus angolensis palliatus | reverse complement strand
AAAAAAAAAAAAAAAATTGTTTCGCTTCCTTTGTAGCCCTTATCATTGGGCCATAGGAAGTATTCACACATCAGCCTCATTTATTGTACAGCCACCCTCCCTCGTCTTTCCAAACAAATAGAAAAAAAAAAAAAAAAGAAGAAAAGAAAAACTTGTTCCGCTGAGTTCAACCCCAGACAGGCTCACAACTTCCTTCCTGCTTTCCTCCCCCAAGCCTCCGCCTTTCTCCCTCCTCCCTCCTCCACCCCCCCAACTTTTCTTTCTTTCTTTTTTTTTTTTCAATCGTACATTGAACAAACACTGAAGTAGCCCGGAGCAGACACTGACAGGAGCAGTATCTCCACGGCCGAAAAGGGCGTGCAGAGCCGGCTTGGCGTCGCAACTGCCGGTATCGCCGGGCCCCTGAACCGAAGAGCTTCCCCCTGTTTCGCACTCCTCTTTTTTGTCTTCCATAGTTTGTGAGAAAATAATTTCTGAACATTTTTACTTTTAAAGCCATCTCGTCCCTAGGAGGTCTGCGCCTCTGGGCATGTAGTCTACACAGGACCTGAGAATCTGAGAAATTGCAGGTAAGTTTGGCGGCCTTTTAATGGCTCTCGCCTCTGAACAACCCTCTTTCCCCTCACTTTCTGCTCTGGAGCCAATCTCGGCCTTCCTGGTTCCGAAGCAGGGCAAAGGGGTGGGCTGGGGAGGCAGGGAAGCGGTTTGATTTTGGAGGGTGACATGGAGTGGTGGTGGGGAGTAAATCGGGAGAGGGGAGGTCCCCGCATTTCTCCTACCCGCCTTCCGGGCCGCTCACTCCGCGCCGCCTCCCCCAGCGCGCTCCAGGAGTCCCCAGGCTGGGGTCTCGGGGTGGCTCTGCTGGCGCCGGACGAGGCTGCCCGGGATGCAGAGAAGCCCTGCGCTCCGCGGCGCTGTCCTGGGGTGTTAGAGCGCCAGCTCCAGGGAGGTTTGCAGAGCCAGAGGCTCTGTGCACCTAGGGCTGCTGCCCGGCTGCAGCCATGCACGCCCCTAAGTTCCTCCGAGTGGGCGCGGGTCCGGGAGCCCGCAGGGGCAGTTGTGTCCTCGGCAACAGGGCGCGCTGAGAGCGGACTCGCTCCGCGCGCGCGCGAGCGCGTATACACACACGCGTGCACACGCACACACACATACACACACAGTCACACACCCCTCCATAGGGGACGACGGCAGGAGGGCAGCGAGTACTGGTTCCGGTAGAGGGGACGTGTAGGACCTCGGTGCGCCCACACTCACAAAACACTTGTCTAGGGATAGGCGACAAGGCCAGCGCTGAAAAATGCTTCGGCTGCGGCCCCGCCGCGCGCCCAGGCCTTCCTAGGCCTAGAGACACAGCCCCAAGGCCAGGGTCAGGAAGGTAAACGGCGGGCACGCGGGCGCCCTCCCAGATCCGGGCGCTGGCAGCGATTCGGGGAAGGCGGGTTCCGCTCAGGTTCCCTCCAAGCCGGTCGGTCTCTGATGCCCCGAGAGGGTGGAGCAGGGAGACCCTGAAGCCCAGGGCGAGGGCTGCCAGGTTGCCCTCTATAGCCAATGCTTGCTCAGGCTGGGGAGACTCGGAGACGGTGACTGGGATGTCCTCAGCCCGGGAGAGCTGGGAGTCACCCGCGCCCCGCGCACAGCATACTTAGGAGCCAAGGAGTTGGACCTCGCTTCTCGCCGGTCCGCGTGGCTCGGGAGACGAATGTTAGGACTGGGATTTGAAGGGACTTCATAAAGTGCATCGCAGTCTGGGGCGGGGTGGGGGGCGGGGAAGCACACCGGTAACCGCGCTGGCGACCGAGGCAGCCGGGGCATTCCCTCGCCGAGCCTCGCCGTCCCCATAGGTGAGATGTCGGGTGGCGCCGGGTCCTGGATAGATTGGGTTCCCGGGGCTCCCTCTGGGTTCTGCAGGCGACCCGCAATCGCCCCGCGACCTCCAGGGTCCTGACTTTTCTCCTTGTATCTCCACAGCCGCACGGTTGTTTATGGAGCTTTGGGTGAGGGCTGAACCCGCGGTCGTGCCCCCAGCCCGCAGCCCAGGCCATGCCGCCCCATCTGCGCGCAGAGCCACGGCTGCCGGGCCTCCGGGGCTGAGCCGGGAGCGCCGGGAGGAGGAGGCGCCGGCGGCGGAGCAGGAGCCGGAGCCGCGGCGGCGGGCAGCGAGGGACCCAGTACTATGGCTGTGTACTGCTATGCGCTCAATAGCCTGGTGATCATGAATAGCGCCAATGAGATGAAGAGCGGCGGCGGCCCCGGGCCCAGTGGCAGCGAGACGCCCCCGCCCCCGGGGAAAGCCGTGCTGAGCCCCGGCAGCGTTTTCAGCCCCGGGAGAGGCACCTCTTTCCTCTTCCCCCCAGTCGAGTCGCTGTCGCCCGAGGAGCCCCGGAGCCCCGGGGGCTGGCGGAGCGGCCGGCGCAGGCTGAATAGTAGCAGCGGCAGTGGTAGCGGCACTAGCAGCGGCAGCAGCGTGAGCAGCCCAAGTTGGGCTGGTCGCCTGCGAGGGGAAGGGCAGCAGGTGGCGGCCGCCGGTACCCTCTCCCCGCCGGGGCCGGAGGAGGCCAACAGGAAGCTGCGGATCCTGCAGCGCGAGTTGCAGAACGTGCAGGTGAACCAGAAAGTGGGCATGTTTGAGGCGCACATCCAGGCACAGAGCTCCGCCATTCAAGCGCCCCGCAGCCCGCGTTTGGGCAGAGCTCGCTCGCCCTCCCCGTGCCCTCTCCGCAGCAGCAGCCAGCCCCCTGGAAGGGTCCTGGTTCAGGGCGCCCGGAGCGAGGAACGGAGGACAAAGTCCTGGGGGGAGCAATGTCCAGAGACTTCAGGAGCCGACTCCAGGAGGAAAGGAGGGCCCAGCCTATGCACCTCGCAGGTGAAGGAAGGAATGCCACCTCTTCCTGGCCGGGCTGCCCCTACAGGATCAGAGGCCTGGGGTCCTTTTGTAAGGATGGAGAAGGGTATCTCTGCCAGTCCCGGCTGTGACTCACCCACAGCTATGGAAATTGACAAAAGGGTCTCTCCTCCCCCTGGAACCCGCAGCTGCCTAGCTCCCTCATTGGGGCTGGTGGGAGCTAGCTTAACGATAGCCACGGAAGTGGCAGCGAGAGCTACATCTACTGGGCCACACCGCCCACAGGATCTTGCCCTCACTGAGCCATCTGGTAGAGCCCGTGAGCTTGAGGACCCGCAGCCCCGAGAGGCCCTGGTGGAGAGGCAGGGGCAGTTTCTGGGCAGTGAGACAAGCCCAGCCCCAGAAAGGGGCGGGCCCCGCGCTGGAGAACCCCCAGGGAAGATGGGGAAAGGAAATCTGCCCTGTGGCATGCCGGGCTCTGGGGCGCCTGAAGTGGGCGAAAGGCCAGAGGAGACGACTGTGAGCGTGCAAAGCGCAGAGTCCTCTGACGCCCTGAGCTGGTCCAGGCTGCCCAGAGCCCTGGCCTCCGTAGGCCCTGAGGAAGCCCGAAATGGGGGCCCTGTGGGCAGGGGGCGTTGGCAGCTCTCCGACAGAGTGGAGGGAGGGTCCCCAACGCTGGGCTTGCTTGGGGGCAGCCCCTCAGCACAGCCGGGGACCTGGGATGTGGAGGTGGGAATTCCTTCTGGCAGAATGCTGGAGCCTTTGCCCTGTTGGGACACTGCGAAAGATCTGAAAGAACCTCAGTGCCCTCCTGGGGACAGGGTGGGTGTGCAGCCTGGGAGCTCCAGGGTTTGGCAGGGCACCGTGGAGGAAGCCGGTTTGGCATGGACGTGTGGCACAGGGGTGCAGTCAGAGGGAACTTGGGAAAGCCAGCGGCAGGACAGAGATGCCCACCCAAGTCCGGAGCTGCTACCCCAAGATCAGGACAAGCCTTTCCTGAGAGAGGCCTGCAGCCCCAGCAACATACCTGCCGTCATCATTACAGACATGGGCACCCAGGAGGACGGGGCCTTGGAGGAGACGCAGGGAAGCCATCGGGGCAACTTGCCCCTGAGGAAGCTGTCCTCTTCCTCGGCCTCCTCCACGGGCTTCTCCTCATCCTATGAAGACTCAGAGGAGGACATCTCCAGTGACCCTGAGCGCACCCTGGACCCCAACTCAGCCTTCCTGCATACCCTGGACCAACAGAAGCCTAGAGTGGTAAGTCTTGCTCTGAGATTTGCCCAGAACTCATGCTGATTTCAGCAGACTTTTGATACCCTATGCATCCCTTTTTCTTACTTTCTACAGAGTCATGAAAACTCAAACCAGGGCCCTGGGACAGTCACAGTGAATAATTCTGTCCAGGTGTGTTTGCTGAGGTGGAAGCAGAGGCACTGACCATGCATTTTAGCTTGGACAGTGAATCTGAGTCATTTCTACTATTTCCATGCACATCTTAAATAACAAGTTTTAAAAGTATTTCGTGTAGGTCACCATGTTTCTTGGGAAAATAATATTCATAAGTGTCACCAAAAACTTCTGTACTGATCCCCAAAGATAGTGAACCGAGCTACTGAGTGTAGTTTTTGTCAGATCAGGTGAAACACTTAACTCTGTGTTTCATTCAGGCCAAAGAAAATTGACAAGGATATCATCAAATTAAGTTAGCCTCTACTAATAAGCCAGGAAAATGAGTGATGTGAGTCTATGACAGGACCCTGAAACCTGTAGATGTGGTTGTGGCCAGTCAACTGGGTGAGGAATCACTGAGCCTCAGTAAGTTAAGCCAGGCCATCGCAATGTTTGTGTGATCAGCGTAACCAAGGTGCAGTTTGATGTATGAATTAAATGAAAACAATACATTGAGCTAAGCAGATGGTTTCTTCAGTATCATAGGCACCTGGGTGGTATCTCCAGAGTAGGTACCTCCTAATGGATGTACATGTCAGTCGGTACAAGTTGACATTTCAGGTATGTTTTCACATGCCTCTGGTTTGGGTCATCACACTGACATCTTGTTCTGGTTATGGCAGTAGACAGGAGTTTATTTCTATTACATGGTTAATCGAACGTGTAAGCTGTTTTTACTCTTAGGAGGATCACAGTATCTTACAGAAGACATAGGAGTTGAAGCTAGCACTTCTGAAAAGATCTGGACTTTCTATTAGCTTTTCCAGAGAGCATGAGGAATTTCCTAGTTCAGCGTGCCAGGGGTGGTTGTGCTACACTGGGGGAAAGTCTGCATTTTATTATAGTAGGTAGCCTTCCGATTTCATCTTGAATATCAAATACTCTTCACTGTACCTCAATAACTTTCTCCACCATGACTGGGAGCTTTATGTTTCTACTCTGCATTCTTCACTAAGGTATTTTGGACCACAGAACGTACTCCTCTCTGATTCCGTATTCACAAATCATAGTCTGGATTTTTGAAGACCGGGCATTCCTTTTCATGAAACTCTGCTTTCTGCTGATGATCTGGAGGCAAATGTGTATGCAAAATCGCCCCAATCAGCCTGGCATTTTGTGGCTAGGACAGGGCCCCTGAGCATTATGCACCTGCTGTCAGGCATAGGCACACCACCTTTAGAAGGGGAAACGGTCCACCTGGAACAGGATGGTGGTCAAGAGCAGGTGGGAATTACTTGTTTCTGAAGGCATGGCCCAGATTTATCTGTCTTTCTGCCCAGCAGTTAGAGGCCTACTGAATAAGAGATGGTCCCCTGTCCCACCCCTCCCAGTTGCTTTTGAACTCCTGAAACGTAGCTAGAACAGCCAAAGTCACTTTAACTTGTTCCCTGACTGTCCATTCACCCTTTCTAGTGGTGTATTAGCAACTTCTATTGGTTGGTTGTCAAAACAGTTTGTATCCTGATGTTTGAAAAGGGCTCTTGTCTAGAAGAGAATTAACCGGGAGATCAATAATGACAGGTGACTTTTTTTTTCATTTGCTAGAAGGATGCCATTTGAGAAACCAGAGGGTTAAGTGGTGTTTTTAAGTTAGTGAACATATCCAGAGGTAGAAATGAGGCCAGCTTGTTGTCCAGTCTACCTTCCCACCTTTAAACAGGTTTTCATATACCTGCAGAGCAGAGCCAGGGAAAAATCCCCTGCTGGCTTTGCTCTCTGAATCACATGAGACTGGTGGGAAGTGGGGTGTGTGTGTGTGTGTGTGTGTGTGTGTGTGTGTGTGTAGGGGAGTAAGGGTGAGTAACCAACTGGAAATTATGGGATCCTAGGGACTTTTGAGCTTTGGTTGAGTGCTTGCATGATAAGCAAAGTTTTTGTCTGGTACAGATTGTTACACTGGAGCCTTATCTGTGACACCCGAACATCAGCTTGTAGGGTCAAAAATCACTTGATTACCTGCGATTGATATTTTGTCTACATAAGCCCAGACATCTTGATGGAGTGAGCCTTTTGGCTGGGTCTTTCTGTTTGATAGATAAAAGCCCCACCAGCTCTGTCTGAGGTTCTACCAAACTGATGCAGCATTTTCTTTTCTGGACTTTGCTGTGTCTGTACAGCTACTGCACTACGCTACAGCTCCACACTCTCATGCTTGCTCACACTTGCTTACACTCACCCTCACACACGCTCACACTCACCCTCCTATGCTCACACAGGCTCCCACTTGCTCACACACAGGTCTGAAATGGCATGTTCAGCGTTCCAGTCACATAACCAACCCCTGGCCCTCAGACCCACGCTAGACACAGATCTTTTTCTATGCTGCCCTACCTTCCCACAGAGTTAAACCTCTCAGGCCTCCTGTGACGCTTTCTTCATCCTTGCTGAGGAATACGAGTGTGTATGATTTGGTGTGCAGGCAGGAGGTGACAGTATATCTGCTTAGTAGGGATCAGACACTTGAAATTTGCTCAGAAGTAGTTGCATTACACACCCAGTGGGCAATGCCTGAAATTCAGGCACATTCATTCTTACTGTTCTCTGAGATCTGAACAAAATCAAATTGCACTGAGCAAGGATAGTGCTCTCTCTTTTGTTCTTTCTGACAGCTAAAAATTAACCAGCGGTTGTCTACTTCCTTGTGTAATTCCGTTTAAGAGAATCTGGACCATTGAGACACCAGGCTTAAAATGTTGTATTAAGATATAAAAGTACCTTACTTTAAAAATAGATTTTTATTGATTTATTTCAAAATTGTTCTATTAATTATATGTACAAAAAACAAAAGAAGGCAGGGCACGGTGGCTCATGCCT
>NW_012116132.1:1617470-1625735 GCF_000951035.1 Colobus angolensis palliatus | reverse complement strand
AAAAAAAAAAAAAAAGATTCATTCTGTTTAAAAACAAAAAGCAAGGCTTTGTCCCCCCTCAGATACTGAAGTCTAGAAACTGAGGCCTTGCCCACACAGAGCCAAAACATCACTTCAAAGACCTTGTCTTATCAAAGATAAAAGTATTCAGCCAGCTTAAAACCTTTTCAAGTAAAGGTGAGGTATACAGAAAAAGAAAGATGGATTCTAAGCATTGCAATTTATCATGCAAATGCTTAGACTTTGCAAAACATACAGCTCAAGACTTACCCGCTTTTAAGTACTACAAGAAAACATTAAAGCTGTCAGTTGGTGTTTTTAGAGAAATATATTTCAGGTGTTACATAAGTCATTTTCAGAATTTTTGTTTTTAAGTGCTGAATTGCTGCGGAGTCACTTTTCTGATTTTGTTGGCACATACCTGTTAAATGCAGTTCCAGATTAGATTAGTACTGGCTAGTTTATTTATATTCCTAGGAGTATTGATAACATTGTTTAGGCTTATTTTATTTTGTCAGGTTTCAATTTAGTTATCTAAAGGTAGAATTTTAAGGTATTTAATGGAAAGAATTTTGTATCTTGGTGGAAAAAAACTACAGACTTTGGATAATCAGGAGGTGATTCAGAATTAACTGGAACTCTTCTAAAGCATGTTGTGATCACAGCATCAGTGTAGAGGGTTCTGCGGATTTTGGTGGGAGAGGAGACCTTGGGATCATAGGTTTATGCACATGGTATTCAACTCCATGACAAGAAGGTCTTGCTGTGATTTTTCTTTTCCTCACTGGGTAGAATTGGCATTGTGAAAGATGTATTTTTCAGCCATCAGGGGAGCTCATTGCTAACAAAAATCACACCAAACCCAACTATGAACTCTTTGGTAATTTGAAAAGTGGAGTGGCAGCTGCCTGTTTGGGATTTTGTATGACCAGTTCTAAGATGGTTGCCCTTCCTGAGTTAACTTACTAAACCAAGTGACGATGGTGCTACAGGCAATCCCAAACAACATGGAGCAGAAACAATCAGCATCTCCTTCAGACCCATGGGTCTGATCCATCTGACTGTGGAGGGCCACCTTGGTGATCTGGAAGAATCTGCTGACCTGGTCCCTTGACCTTCTAGACAAATTTGACTTGCTGAAGTTCTGCCAGACAGCTCTTCATTTTCTCACTGGGCCCCCTTCATTCACCCCAACTTTCTAGTGAAGACAGTAGCCCTGATCCATTTTTCCAGGAGTAAACTATTATCTTAAATACAGTTCAAGTCTCCTTGATTGAAAGACACCATAAATATATACGATCTCATTAGGAAGTTAGGCCCCTGTGCTTGCTATTGAAAAATAACAAAACCTAGGCAGGGTGTGGTGGCTCATGCCTGTGATCCCAGCACTTTGGGAGGCTGAGGTGGATGGATCACCTGAGGTCAGGAGTTCAAAATCAGCCTGGCCAACATGGTGAAACCCCATCTACTAAAAATACTAAATCTATTAAAATACAAAAATTAGCCAGGTGTGGTGGCACACACCTGTAATCCCAGCTACTCAGGAGGCTGAGACAGGAGAAACACTTAAAAGCGAGGAGGTGGAGGTTGCAGTGAGCCGAGATTGCACCACTGCACTCCAGCCTGGGTGACAGAGCAAGATTCTGTCTCAAAAAGAAAAACCAAAAACAAAACAAAAACTTTTTGATAGCTTCCATAATTAACAGTATCGAAATCTGGGTCTGGGACAGGCTTTAGAGCTCATTTCCTTTTTTTTTTTTTTTTGAGATGGAGTCTCGCTCTGTCACCAGGCTGGAGTGCAGTGGCATGATCTCGGCTCACTGCAACCTCTGCCTCCTGGATTCATGCAATTCTCCTGCCTCAGCCTCCCGAGTAGCGGGGACAACAGGCGCACGCCACCACGCCCTGCTAATTTTTGCGTTTTACTAGAGATGGGTTTTCACCATGTTGGCCAGGATGGTCTCGATCTCTTGACCTTGTGATACTCCCACCTCGGCCTCCCTCCCAAAGTGCTGGGATTACAGACGTGAGCCACTGCACCTAGCCTCATTTCCTTTAATATCCACATTTTACAGAGGGGGAAAGCAAGGGTGGAAAATAGTCAATACCATTACAGGACCCATGGTTACACCCTTCTTTTCAACTAACAAACTTCCTCAGTGGGTAAGCCCCTTACTCGCCTTTGCAGATCCACCTCAGCTTTGAACACAGTACATGCTTTTAAAGCATTTGTTAAAGGAATAGATGAATGAACGAAGGAGAGAAAAAAATCCCTGCCGTATTATCTACCCATAAAAGAAATGCAGAACCATCTGGAAGGTAAAGAACAAAGAAAGAGAATCAAGCCCTTGGAATACAAGTTTGCTGCTTATTCCTGTGACTTTGCTGCCACAGAGATAAGGGTGCTAGGCTTGGGTTTAGGAGACTTGGGTGAAATTCCAGTCTACACATGGCCGGCAAGCTCTCTGAAAAATGGGGAGAGTTAGTGTGACCTCAGGGAGTGGTGAACATTCAATGATGTCATGTTTACAAAAGTGCCTAGCACTATACCTGGTACATAGTAGGGGTGTAGTAGTAGTGGTTTCCTTTTGTTCAGTTGCAGGGTTGGGTATTACTTTAAGGCTTAGACTCAAAGCGGTAGGAATGAATTGCTTGGTCAGCAGAAGTGCACACTGTACACTGGCCTCAAGGGACAAGGTCAACCATGACACATGTTTGCAAAGTGTTTTTGCAGGGAAGACCACTCTGATGTTTCTTACTTAAAGGCAGGGTCTTCCAACTTTGTCTGATAAGGAATGACTTATTACAATCATTTCACAGGCAAGCCGACACTCAGGCTTTTGACTACCTTGTCTGGTGTGTTTCTCAACAATTCCATTAAGAATTCACTGTTAGAAATCTGGTCTTTTTCTCCTCTGTTGAGCTTTACTTGGACATTTTATTGATTTGATATCACTTAATAGAAACCCATTAACAAAAAGTATCTCTTCAGGCCACTAGTCAATACAGCATTGTTTATTTCCTGAGATTTTTACTTCTATTTTGCCCCACATCAGCTGGTAAGTTTTATAAGTAAGCAAAAAGTAGGAGCTATAGACAATAAGGAAGCAGAATGAACCTCTGCAATTCATATTTATGTATGATTTCGCTTGGAGTGGGAGATATTTTTATTTCCCCATCTTTGAATAAGTAGAAAAATATCTCACGCAACCTGGGGTGGTGGTGGTGAATTTTCAGCTAAAGGGAATCCTCCCTTGTGAAGCTCACTGCTATCCTGTTAATTCAGCATTTTACTTTTGTGGTAAGATTCTGGGTGGAAAGGGAAAATGAAATGATATAGCATCTCAAACATAGGCATCAAGATTATTTCCGTTGACCTGGTGACCAAGATTAGGGTTTGCCTAACCCAGAGATGATAATATGTGTTAATAATGCAGGGTAAGGGCCGGCCCTTGGCCAAGGAGAACTCTTCTAAAGGGGTAGGCCATTTGCTCACATTTATAAAGTTGGTCTCAGGGCGTTGAGGGGTCGGGGTGCAAATGAGGTGCTTTTACCTCTGACTTTTGGGGCAATGACAGCAGTTTTCTTTCTTGGCCCTTGTAAAGGGTTCTCTGCATTCTGTCCCCTCCCCACCCCCACCCAGTAAATGAGAATGAATAAACTGATTTTACTGTTTTCCAAAAAGAAGCCGTAACACATTTTATATTACCAGTGCTTAATATTTTCATGAACTACAGGGAGCATTCAGCCTGCTGCGAGACGGATTTGGTTCCCTGGTGACTGGCCATCTACCCAGCTCAATCTGCAATCTCTCTTGGTATGCTGCCGAGTTGGTGGGACCTGGGCAATTACAAGGGAGGTCACTGCACCCCCAGGCAGTTCCCAGCAAGTGTTTTTTCCAATTTCACTGACATTCTTTCCGGGCTCAACTCAATTTGTTTTCATCTTCTCTATGGCAATTGATGACTGACTGTAATTCAGCAGGATCTCCTGTGAAGTGCTTCTTGCCCAGTTGAATAGGAGCTGGTGTTTGTCTAAGCCTCTGCTTATGCATGAGGTATAATGCTTTTTATACGTTATATAATGCTCTTACACGTTAGCTATCTGAATGGTAGATTTAATAAAATATACCTCATAATCTTATGGGGAAAGGATGCTGGCTGGTATAGAGAGGAACTTGGGAGTATCACTTCTGTAATCCTTATCTAACCTGAATCTATTAGCAGGAAACTGAAAAGGCCTGTGTATGACAGTGAGATAAACAGTTTTAATCTCTTAACAATGTCAAGTGGAAAATCTAACTACCTGCCAGTAGCTTAAGAAATGGCTAAGAGATTTTGTTAGGGACAAATAATCCTGAGACCTAGATTGCTGAGCCAAGGGTAGGAAAATTGGTTGCTATGTGTTACAGCTGGGAAGTGAGAAGGTCACTGAGAAACTGCTAAAAAAAACCTTACAGATTAAACAGTCGCCAGTGAAGGGGACATTTTGAATGTGTTATAATTGATATTTTAGTCTATATGAGGCCGCTGAAACCTTTTTCTTAAAAAAAAAAAAAAAAAAACTTCGTTTAATTTGAGACGGAGTCTCACTGTGTCGCCCAGGCTGGAGTGCAGTTGTGTAATCACAGCTCACTGCAGCCTCAATCTCTCCAGCTCAAGAGATCCTCCCTCAACCTCCCGAGTAGCTGGGATTACAGGTTCATAGCATCATGCCTGGCTAATTTTTTATTTTTTAGTAGAGACATCCCTTGCTGTGTTGCCCAGGCTGGTCTCGAATTCCTAAGCTCAAGTGATCCTTCCACCTTGGCCTCCCAATCCGCCTTGGCCTCCCAGAGTGTTGGGATTACAGCTCTGAGCCACCGAGCCTGGCCTTCTCTTTTTCTTAACCTTTCTCCTTCATCATCATCATAGTCATCACAGCATTAAACACTCATTAATATTCACCATCTGGCTAATTGCAAGTAATTGAGGAGACAAGGCCTCCTCTGAGAATGTTTTTTGTGCTTTACAAGTGCAACGTGCTTGAAAGACTTGTGACTCTCAGATCCAGCACTTGACCTCATTGGGCCTCTTTGGACTTGGGTATCCTCAATCTATAAAATGGGTATATTGATAGTCTTCCTGCCTCATGTGGTCTTTGTGAGTCCAAATGAGGCAGTGTATATAGTCATTTGGGGAGAGTGAATTATTTCCTGCCTAAATGAGTTTTTAATTATCAGTATGATGACTTTGCTTTTAAACTTTTACAAAAAGGATGGACAGGGGCAAGCACTCACTCATGAAGAGTATTCTGACCTTGCTTAAAGAGAAATTGCTAAGGACTATGTTAAAAACAATCTTTGCATCCACAGCAGAGCCAGTTCTGAGGTGGACGGAGCAGTGAGGTCGGGGTTGGGATGAGGAGACATTCTGGATAATGCCCCAGTTTCACTTCAGCCACGGCATTGTCTCCTCTTGCCCGTGTGCCCATCTTGGCCACTGTGGACTGTGGATGCAGCCTCCTCTGACTGTGGTTTGCCCACTTGTCAGTGGGCATGCAGATGTGACAGACACCAGGGAAGGCTGGAGCAAGCAAGAAGGGGGCCCCAAAGCCGGGGTCTCATGCTCCCTGAACAAGGCTGCCAGCTGCTGAATCATGACAGGGAGACTGCACTGCACTCTAGAGTTTGAGGGTACTTAATGGGGGCATGGACTTTTCTAGTACCATGTAGTGGTTTTCTCTTCTGTGTCATGGAAAGTGAAAGGGGAATTCAACAAAGTCTTGAGCTTTTAATGCAGATATTACATTCAGCAGATATATACTTGGTGCCTCTTCTGTATGGCCAGGCCCTGGGCTAGGTCTGGCAACCACTGCCTCCTTTCTCACAGAGCTGGATCTCCCTTCGGGTGGCTGCCCACTTTGAGAAGTGCACTTTGCACCCAGTGGCGGCCCAAATAGTAGGCATTTATTTAATACCCTTGTCTGTAGACACCTGTGCTGAAAAGAACGGCTTAACTAACGGGTGCTGTCCCTGTCCTTGGGAATCTGCCTTCTAAGACAAAGTTAATGCCAACAGACATACTGGAGATTTGCGAAACTGAAGAACAAGTTGTATGGCCACTGAGCAAGCATGTTCATTAAATATGAGTTAATAAGTAATGGATTGGTGCTGGCATGCACAATGCAGAAAGCTTCAGTACGTGTTGTGGAACAGGGAGTAAAGGAATTGGATTTGGGCAACAGCCTCTCGGGAAGGAGTCTGGGGTAAAGGTCTTGAGGAATTTGCTCCCTCTGTTGGAAGTGGTCGATCAAAGAGACTGTTCTGGATCCAGAGGCTCGTGGAGGCTGGAATGAAAGAGGGCACCCCTCTTCCAGGACTTGATTCGGAGCGTTGGATTCTGCACAAATTGATGCTCAGCAGATGCATGGTGCAGAGCCCAGTCAGCTGCACTATTGCTGTGCTCTCAGGAGGACCCTGATTGACCAGAAGGACATAGTCAGGAGAGCTCCGCAGGGGTTTTTCTGCTTAGTACACATTATGGAGCCTTAACTGTGGAAGAGCCCTAGGGGGAGGGGGAGAACCCTGAGGGTGGTAGTCCTGGGTTGAGTCTAAACTCTGTTACTTCCTATCTGCGTGACCCTAGAGAAAACTTTGTGCCCCTCAGTTGCATCATCTGTGAAATGTGACTGATAATACCCACCTTAAGGCTGTGAGCCTTAAACAAGGTAAGGTGGGGAATGCCTAGTACAGTGTCTGGACATACTAAATGCTCAATACAATAGCATGAACCTCAGAGGCAGCTGTGGTGCCATTCATTAACATTTTATGCTGAACCTGCGACTTCCACCATTCCCTTTGACTAGCTGAGAGTGAATAAAGATGCCTGAGGCAGTATTGCCTTCTTCCCTTGGAAGAGGAGAGGTCATGGGGTCTGGGAGCTCTTTGACATTGATGTTTGTAGGAAGTGTGTGCTGGAGGAGGCTTGCTCTGCTGAGCACGGAAACAATATGGTCTGCTGGGGAGCGTGGAGCCCAAGCCAGCCAGACCTGAACCCACACCCTCCCTCCGTCCTAGACCTTGGTGTGGGCTGAACATCTTTTGAGCCGCAGTTTCCTCATCTCTAACATGAGGATAATAAGCCTCTCTCAGGGGCTGCTGTGAAGATGAAAGGAGATAATGCGGCTCAAGTGCCGGGTGCAGAACAGGGGTGGAATAGAGGACACCCCTCCTCCAGTTGTGAAGAGCGTTTTTAAGTGGATTCTCTAATCGCCTTCACCAAGTGGCTCGAGTCGTGTCGTCTCAAGTACAGCTAATTGTCGAAGATGATGACAAAACAGGCAGCAGGATTTATTTTTCCAAGGAGGTTCTTCAGTTGCCGGAGAGGCCTCACTTTTTTACTAGGGGTTGGAACTTGAAGTTTAAAAAAACAGTCCCCTGTGTTCAGCTGCTGGCAAGAGGTGTCAGGTTACACACCCTGGGGACCAGCCTCTTTTTATTCTGTTTTGTAGGTGGAAACTGGCTGAGGTCATTCAGGCACAAAACACCCAGCATTTGGGGTGTGAAAGCTGTCCCTTCCCTCCCTTCCCCTTGTTCCTCTGATTTCTTGGTGCATCTTTTAGAGTCACTGTAGCTCATAAGAGAGCCAATGAGATATATATATACACACACACATATATATATACACGCACACACTACTCTGTATCGCTGTGACTTTTCTTACCAAGGAGGTCTCTGGACGTGTGTGATTTAATTAGCCTTCATCTCTTCTCTGTGCCGCATCTGGTGGCCAGGCCAGGCACGTGCTTATTAACACAGGCTCTTTCTGAGATTAAGGAGATGTTTTACTTTACTGCACACCCAGTGAGGCCCGTCAAGCGTCCATTCACAGGGACTCAGGTCCATGTGGCTCTGGGGTCTCTGAAGCACACTGTGCATCACCATAGCTTCCTCTTGAAGTGAGCCACAGAGAACCTACCCAGCATTTACCAAGTCACAAGGCCATGCTGTGCCCTTGTCATCTGGGCTGGGATGGTGGAGTGGAAGGAAAAGCCAGTCAGGTGACTGGATGGACCTGATGAACACCAAGCACACCAGCTCACTTCCAAGTCCCAAGAGGGCCTACTGGAACCCATGCAGGATCCAAGCTGGACGGCGACAGGTTCCATCTGAGCAGCACAGAGTGGCATCACCACAGCCCTGGGCACCTCTGCCTGCCAAACCCCGGTCTGTACACACTGGATGTGTGATATGGAACTCTCTCCTTCCTTTCGGCTGTAATTCAG
>NW_012116132.1:1615763-1617250 GCF_000951035.1 Colobus angolensis palliatus | reverse complement strand
CAGGATTGACCCTGGGAGTTTGCATCCAGGGTGATCTACTCAAGCCTTTTCTAGCCCCAGGACCCATGAGGCATCTGTACAGAGCTTCCAGGCTCTGAATATGCAGTTTTGAGACTGTGTCCTTTCTAGACATATATGTCTCAAGC
Source organism: Colobus angolensis palliatus (assembly GCF_000951035.1). Classification (NCBI taxonomy): domain Eukaryota; kingdom Metazoa; phylum Chordata; class Mammalia; order Primates; family Cercopithecidae; genus Colobus; species Colobus angolensis. The sequence goes on along the minus strand of NW_012116132.1, from coordinate 1,617,104 downwards.
TCAGCATGCCCTAACACCTCCCCAAGCCCCAGTTTCTTTCTGCCCTTTGCAGGATGAAGGGGCTGATGTCTGGGAGGATTGAAACCACGAAAGGAGCTTGTTAGCATGTGGCAGTGTTGACCTCAGAGGTGGTCTGATGGCAAATGTGCTGGACAGTAACTCTCTTATTGCCCCAACCTGGAAATATACACAGAATGGTAATTAGTTTCGATCTCAGGGTAAAGGCATATGGAGCAGCGTCTGGGATGCTGTTTACCTTGCGGTATTACACTGTACATTAAAAATCAACTGCTCTCTCCTGAGAGCCGAGCCGTCTCCCGCCTCTGCAGACTTCTGGTTAACACCGAGAAGCTGAACGGAGCCCTGCAGGTCCTGGGGTCCTTTCTGGCATCCTGTCTTTGGCATTTTGAACTGGGCTAGATTTTCTGGTCTGTCACCATTGGCCTCAAATACCACATTCCCAGGGGAGGGCAGGAAGGTCTCCTAGGAGTTGGAGTGGCGAGGAGCCCCAAGGATCCATGTTGTGCCTGAAGTGGGGGTGCCCTGAATGTACCAGGTGGCAAGTTGCTAGAGACCATGAGCCTGGCCCCTTACTGTAGTTTGGGAACACTGACTTTGGAAAGAAGATTTGAGCAACTTCAGAAAAATATTTTATGGCTGGTTGCAGTGGCTCATGACTGTAATCCCAGCACTTTGAGAGGCTGAGGTGGGTGGATTACCTGAGGTCAGGAGTTTGATCCAGCCTGGCAAACGTGGCGAAACCCCGTCTCTACTAAAAATACAAAATCAGCTGGGTGTGGTGGCAGGCGCCTGTAATCCCAGCTAATCCTGAGGCTGAGGCAGGAGAGTCACTTGAAACCAGGAGGCAGAGGTTGCAATGAGCCCAGATCGTGCCACTGCACTTCAGCCTGGGCAACAAGAACAAAACTCCATCTCAGAAAAAGAAAAGAAAAGAAGGCCATGTATGGTGGCTCATTCCTGTAATCCCAGGACTTTGGGAGGCTGAGGCGGGTGGATAACCTGAGGTCAGGAGTTCCAGACCAACCTGACCAACATGGTGAAACCCCGGCTCTACTAAATACAAAATACTAGCCAGGCGTGGTGGAGTATACCTGTAATCCCAGCCACTTGGGAGGCTGAGGCAGGAGAATTGCTTGAACCTGGGAAGCAGAGGTTGCAGGGAGCCGAGATTGCACCATTGCACTCCAGCCTGGGCAACAACAGCGAAACTCCGTCTCAAAACAAAACAAAAAAAAAATAGTTCAGTATGACCCCATGACCAGATATCGTAAAAGGGAACATGGAGTCCACATAAAGGTATTTAAAAGTCAATTGCACATC
>NW_012116132.1:1525821-1615528 GCF_000951035.1 Colobus angolensis palliatus | reverse complement strand
CTCTGCTGCCCAGGTTCAAGCGATTCTCCTGCCTCAGCCTCCCGAGTAGCTGGGATTACAGGTGCGTGTCACCACATCTGGCTAATTTTTGTGTTATTTTATTTTATTTTATTTTATTTTTTGAGACGGAGTCTTGCTCTGTTGCCCAGGTTGGAGTGCAGTGGTGGGATCTCGGCTCACTGTAACCTCTGCTGCCCAGGTTCAAGCAATTCTCCTGCCTCAGCCTCCCGAGTAGCTGGGATTACAGGTGCGTGTCACCACATCTGGCTAATTTTTGTGTTTTTCGTAGAGGTGGGGTTTCAGCATCTTGGCCAGGCTGGTCTTGAACTTCTGACTGCGTGATCCACCCATCTCGGCCTTCCAAGGTGCTGGGATTACAGGCCTGAACCACCACACCCGGCCGTGCCCAGACAATATTTCTTTTGAAATTCACTGGAAGTTATAATTTTACTACCAGTTCAATATGAATTAACAGGTGGTGCGGCTGTTAAAAATACTAAGCAGTCTTAGGATGCACAATAATAACAAAAATAATAGCAGCAATGATTTCAGAAGTGCCTATTATGTACCAGGCATGTTCCATCAAATACTTTATGTAATTTTTGCAAGGCATTCATTATTTTCCTCCTTTTAGAGATGAGGATGAGACATACAAGTTGTTAGTCCCAAGCCCACAGCTGGGCAGGCCTGGGATTTTAACTCATCTGAATCTCTCAAGTTCCTACCCCCTCCTCTCTGCCACCCATCAGCTGTCACCTGAGGGTGACAGAGGGAGATGGGAGAACAGAGGAAGGTGGCTTTGAATTTAGTTCTGGGCCTTTTGCTTTAGGGGGATTGGGGACTGACTGAACTGAATGCAAAGGCGGATGGGTGGAACGATGGGGGCTCTGAACCACAGCCCTGGGAGGTGGCTGAGGGAATTAGGATTGGTGGTTGTTGTGGAAATATTGGACCTGGGGGAAAGACAGTGTGTTCACATAGGTTCCCTGGAGTAGCGTTTTAGTCTGGTTAAAGATCAATTCTCTTATTTGAGGGGTGGAACTAAGAGAGGATTCTTTTCCTTATAAGTGAAAGGGCCTTTGTTTAAAAAAAGGGATGTAATAGATGCAACTGCAGCAAAAGTGAGCCCCTGGAGCTGCCTCCTTAGGTTGATGAACTGGAAGAGAACTCTTAACCCTAAAGGGCAGGAAAAGGTTAAAGCTCCTCATTGCTACAGCTGTAGCAGGGCAATAAGCTCCTGAGAGCAGAAAAGTGGAGCACCCCAAGGCACTCACTCTGCAATCCGGGTCCCCAGGGACTCAGCCTGCCTCCCACAGGGAGAAGAAGGGCAGATCTGCCCACAGAACAGAGGGTTGCAGCAGATACAGAGCACGGATCTGCACATGTCCAGTTGCCTCAGGCCACGCAGAGAGAGCATCGTGGGCTTCTTGACTGCATGGAGCTTGCTAGGTACTGCTATACTGTGAAGCACCCAGGCAGCCTGGAGCTGCACCGCCTGGGCATGAGTCCAACAGGTACAAGCTGTTGTGGGCTTATAATGTCAGTACCTAAGTAGGCATTGAATGCAATCAAGTTGGGTTACCTGCCTGCAGGTAAATTAAATTAAATCCTCATTTAAATTAGGAGACATGGGTGAGGACCTAAAGGGGCCAGGAGACAGAAGGCCCAGGCTTTCAATAGATGATAGTTTCAATGGGTGATAGAGGTGGGACTGAAGGGTGTGAACCCTGGGCATGCCATGGCAGCTCCCTGGAAAGGAGTACAGCTGCGGTCACCAGGTGAGGCTGTGACCTCCATCATGAAGGCCATGTGGGCTGGCAAGTGAACAACCACAGGGCACAGGCAGTCAGCAGGGAGTGACCGCCAGGATTCCTTATTGAAATTGGATTCCTCAGCCTCTGCTATGCTACCCTCAGAGATTCTGATTCAGTTTTTTGTTCTGTTTTGTCCTGCTCTGTTGCCCAAGCTGGAGGGCAGTGGTGTGATCTTGGCTCACTGCAACCTCTGCCTTCTCGGTTCAAGTGATTCTAGAGCCTCAACCTCCCAAGTAGCTGGGATTACAGGCATACACCACCACAACTGGCTACTTTTTTTGTATTTTTCAGTAGAGATGGGGTTTCACCATGTTGCCCGGGCTTATCTCAAACTCCTGGCCTCAAGTGATCCGCATGCCTCGGCCTCCCAAAGTGCTGGCCCCCAATTCACTTTTTAGGAGGGGACATCTATGTCATTTCCAGGTCTGGCTATTTTGAATAAAGCAGCTATGAACATTTGTGTACACATTTTTGTGTGATGTAAGCTTTCATTTGTTTTTGATAAATGCTCAGGAGTGCAGTTGCTGGGTTGTACAGTAGTTGCATATTTATTTTACTTTCTATGAAACTGCCACACTGCTCTCCAGAGTGGCTGCACCATTTTACATCCCACAGCAGTGTATGAGTGCTGCAGCTTCTCCACATCCTTGCCAGCATTTTATTTAGTAGCTGAGTAGCTACTTTTATTTTAGCCACTCTGGTAGGTATGCAGGTATGCAAGGCCATCTCATTGTAGGTTTTTTTTGTTTTTGTTTTTTTGATACAGGGTCTTGTTCTGTAGCTTGCCCAGGTTGGAGTGCAGTGGGCAATCATAACTCGCTGCAGCCTTGACTTCCTAGGTTCAAGGGATCCTCCCGCGTTAGCCTCCCAAGTAGCTATTTATAGGACGACAGGTGTGCAGCACCATGCCCAGCTAATTTTTAAATTATTTTGCAGAGATGGGGTCTCACTGTGTTGCCAAGGCTGGTCTCAAGTCTCCTGGCCTCCCAAAGTGCTGAGATTATGGGAGTGAGCAACCACACCAGCCTTCATTGTAGTTTTAACTTGCTTTTCTCTTTTTTTTTTTTTTTTGGAAAAGAAATCTTGCTCTGTTGCTCAGGCTGGAATGCAGTGATGCGATCTCGGCTCACTGAAAGCTCCGCCTCCCGGTTTCAAGTGATTCTCCTGCCTCAGCCTCCCGAGTAGCTGGGACTACAGGCGCCTGCCACCATGCCTGGCTAATTTTTGTATTTTTAATAGAGACGAGGTTTCACTATGCTGGCCAGGCTGGTCTCAAAGTTCTGACCTTGTGATCCGCCCGCCTCGGCCTCCCAAAGTGTTGGGATTACAGGCGTGAGCCACCGTGCCTGGCCAACTTGCTTTTCTCTAATGGCTGGTGATGTCAATTTTTCATTGGCTTATTTACTGTCTCCTTCTGTGGAATGATCTGGCTTAGAAAAAGAAAGATTCCACAGAGGTGCTATAAAAACGGCAGGGTGTCAAAAGCCTTGGCCTCCGGTTTGGGCTTTGCCTCTCAGGGCTTCAGGTGAAGGTGCTTGGTCATCTCTGAGGTCCCTTCCTGCCCTCAGTGTTCTCTGACTCCAAGACACAGTCATGCCCCTTGGCAGGCAGCCTCGGCGGGAGCTGTGGTGTGTAGGAGGCCAGGACGGCGGCCCCTGCCCACATGCCATCACCTCCCAGCCCCATCTCCACAGGAGCTTACCCAGGCTGACTCACAGGTGCTGCATTATTTAAGGAAAGTTGTTTATTGATTGTTGGGCCTGGAAATAAAAATACAAACAAAGAAGCAGATGCAGAGTGTCTCCTTGCCACCTCCCCCTGGGCGCCTCCGAGATGGTGGCTGAGGACCAGGCCCCGCTCTGGGCGAGGCTTCCTTTCCGCCACTGGTGCTTCCCGTTGTCTCTCTGCAGCCTGGGCCTGGTGCTTTGGGTTTAGTTTTGCAACACAGTCATGCTGAAGGTCCCAGAGATGCTTCCCCTTTTTATTGTAATTAAACCAAAAAAGAAACACTGGGTATGTAATTTAGAACTACTCATAACCACAGCGATGGAAGGAATTTTCTCTTTAGAGCTAGCACTGGATTTCACCTTGCACCCTAGGCCGCTTGGCCATGTCCTTGTCTTCTTTTAACTCCTGGGGCAGCAGAAAGTGGTCTTGAGAGTTAATGGGATTGCTACTAGTTTGAGTACCTGCTGGAGGGTTTGATCTCCATCGAGAAACAGGGGAAGATGTCATCTGCTTACGAAGGTGTTTATGTTTGTTTTTCTGCCCAGTGATATACATGAACCTGGTAGTGTGTGAAATAAAGCATCTTAGTCCTCATTTCAGTGAATCAGAAGAAACGAAAAGGCATGGTTGTTTCTCCCTCAGTATGATGAGGTCTATATAATATTTGCAAAATCTCCTCTGGTGAATTTGTATAAGCAATCTATCACAAAGAAAGTATTGTTTTCTATATGGGCTTAAAGGATTTTTGGAAAATGGGCAGAGGATTTTCCCATGTATTCCCTGAGCCTGGGGAATGGAAATGGTCTCATGGAGGCAGATGACCACAGGCTTTCCACCCAGTCCCCATGGCCCACTAGAATTGTCCAGCATGTTTCAGTGGTTATTTGATTGGGCTCAAGACCAAAGTTGGAACTGAATCAAATGATGGTTTGGTTCAGAATCTTTTTCCATTTTGGTACATTTTGAAAACCTAGGTTTGATACTGGTTGTAGTTGTTCAATAGATTTTTTTTAAAAACTTTTGGTACAACACCCACTGAGGCCTTTCGGGGATTGGGGTAGGGAGAGCATCAGGATAAATAGCTAATGCATGTGGGGCTTAGTACCTAGGTGATGGGTTATAGGTGCAGCAAACCACCATGGCACTTGCTTACCTATGTAACAAAACTGCACATCCTGCACATTTATCCTAGAACTTCAAATAAAATAAAAATTTTTTAAAAGAAAATAAAAAGCGAAGATTTTTAGAAAAAAAGAAGAAAAAGAGATTGTAGAGCCACCGAATCTCTTTTTAGAGTATGGGAAGAACAGAAATACTTTGGGTAGAGCAATTTTTGGCAGAAAATGATTTGGTTTATGTGAGATATACAAAACTATTCTTACGCATTTTTACTGCATACCACAACTTGGGATTTCTTAGTATTTTTCACATCAACCACACTACTTTAAGTCATCTGATTAGAAGTGTATGAACATGTTATAAGCTCAGAAAATGGCATGTAAAATCAATAGAGGGCTGGGTGCAGTGGCTCACGCCTGTAGTGCCAGCACTTTGGGAGGACGAGGCAGGCGGATCGCCTGAGGTCAGGAGTTTGAGACCAGCCTGGCCAACTTGGCAGAACCTCATCTCTACTAAAAATACAAAAATTAGCCAGGCATTGTGACGGGCACCTGTAGTCCCAGCTACTCAGGAGGCTGAGGCAAGAGAATCACTTGAACCTGGGAGGCAGAGGTTTCAGTGAGCTGAGATCTTGCCACTGCACTCCAGCCTGGGCGACAGAGCGAGACTCCATCTCAAAAATAAATGCATAAAAATAAAAGCAATAGAGTATTACAGTGTTAATCAGGAAATCTTGCACATTTTGAAGGTTTCAAATGGCTTGGTTTAATAAAGAAAGATAATTTGTAATACCTAGAAAATTGTTGTTGAATGGCAAAAATAAAACAGAAAATATTGCTATACAAAAACCTCTTGTTATATTCCTGACTCAAATTAAAATCTGATATTTGTGTTTGGTTTGTTTGAATACATAAAATATGTTATGGCCATTGGTGAGTAGTTAGTTCATTTTGATTCAAGTTACTTCTCCAGATAGCATCATTGTTATAAAATTTAATTTCCATGAACTTACATTCTTCCAGGATGGTTTTGTGTGTTGATCTTCTGGTTTCTTAAATATTCTGGGTCAGAGTTACTATACTATACTTGCATTTGTGCTTCGCAATGAACTAGAATAAATACTTTCTATTAAAACCAGCAGAGGTTTTGCTAAAGAGAATGCACACACAGGCCTTCTCTTTTTGGTACAAGGTAGAGGGTTTTATCTACTACCTGCGACTAACTAGCTTTCAGGAAAGAGTTAACTAATGCTTTACTCATGGAGTTCACAAACGTTTATGGTGTTCTGGCAGTAGGGATACATATATAAGCATAGCTTAGTTCCTACTGTTTAGGGATTCGAAGTTTAGTAGAGGAGGCAGATTGTAATACCTAATACCTATTATGCGTTTATTATGTGGTAGGTATTGAAGGAGAAGTTAAGTGACATGTCTAAAATCATAGTAATAGAAGAGTCAGGCTATGAACCAAGATATTCTTAGAGTTTCTCATCGTTGGCATTTAGGGACAGATACTTATTGGTTGTGTGGGGCTGCTCTGTGTACTGTAGGATGTTTAGCAGTATCTCTGATCAGTAGCACTTCCCCCCATTTGTGACAACCAGATGTCTCCAGACATTGCCAAACGTCCCCCGTGGGGAGAATCGCCCCTGATTGAAAAGCACTGCTCTAGAGCCTGCTCTTGTGCCCACCACTCTGTACTGTCTTCCTAGATGAGTGAGTGCTATGGGAGAGAATAAGCATGTTTACAGTGTGAAGTCCCAATTCCTGCTGGCAGCAGAGGACAGATGCCAACACTACCTAGGGTGGTGGAGAAGAGAAATATTCTCAGATATGGTGCCACTGGAGTTGAATTTTGAACTCCAGAGAGTTCAAAAAAGGCAGAGAAAAAGGAAGACTATCTGAAGTAGAGGGATGTGCATGCACAAAAGCATGGCAGCAGGAGGAAGCAGGGCAACCTTGCAGATGGCAGGTAGTTTTCTGTAGACCCTTTAATTCCCTCTTCAGTGCTGTTCTCTTGTTTCCTCTGTTCAAGCAGCAAGCCAGGGTCACAGCAGCTCTCTATGTCATTCTTACTTCAAATCAAAGGTGTTGTGTTAGTCAGGATGAGCTAGGTTATGTTGCAGTAACAAACAGCCCCAGAATTGGCAGCAGAAAACAAGAAAGGTTTATTTCTTACTCATGCCACATACCTGATCTGGGTCAGCTGTGGTCTCACGGTGCTGATTACTGTACAGAGGGAATGAGAACATGGGGAATCACATACTGACTTCTAAAGCTGCATTCCAGACAAGTAACACTTATCACTTCTACTCACATTTAATTGGCCAGGCAAGTCTGCCATCCTCACCTAATTTTAAGGGGGCAAGGGAGTAGAGTCCTACCATGTGCCCAGGAGAACTGGAAATATTTGGGGGCAGCACTCAGGTGTACCATAGATGTCAGAGGCCCATACCTGAAATGTTCAAGCACACATAACTCATTGTCTGCTCTCTGACAGCCTCCTAGCTTGGCTTTCAAGAAGGGCCCTTTGCCATAGATGGTCAAAATTTTTAAAAATATCAATTATTGGCCGGGCGCAGTGGCTCAAGCCTGTAATCCCAGCACTTTGGGAGGCCGAGACGGGCGGATCACGAGCTCGGGAGATCAAGACCATCCTGGCTAACATGGTGAAACCCTGTCTCTACTAAAAAAAATACAAAAAACTAGCCGGGCGCGGTGGCGGGCGCCTGTAGTCCCAGCTACTCAGGAGGCTGAGGCAGGAGAATGGTGTAAACCCGGGAGGCGGAGCTTGCAGTGAGCTGAGATCCGGCCACCTGCACTCCAGTCTGGGCGACAGAGTGAGACTCCATCTCAAAAAAAAAAAAAAAAGTATCAATTATCTGAATAAGTCAAAGAAAGTCCTTGTGGGACCAGGTCACAAGCCCTCAGTTTCAAGAGTCAGGATGTTGGGGTGGGAGTGATACAATTGATTGAAGTCAATACAGTCTGGATGTGGTAGATTGTTTTACGAGGAGGGGCAGTTTTTCAGGACACTGATCGTTATCTGAACACCCAGGATGCTTTCTTTGGCTGTCACTGTAATAGTTTTAAAGCCTGAGCCAAGTGTCAAGCAGCAGGAGGGTGTCCTTCGTGAACTCTGAATTTATGGGGCTGTGCCTGAGAGAGAAGAGATGCCAACAGTAGCGACTGAGAACATTCTGGATGATTTTAGAAACCCCAAACACATTCCTTAAACACCAAGGAGCATTCTCTTTGTTAGAAACTCCTCCAGACCACGACTCTGGTCCTGGCCCTGGCCCTGGGGTTAGGAGATAGAGAGGGTGCCTGGCTATAGTGGATCTAAAACGGGATGACACCGGAAACCTGTGGGGAGGACGCTGTCCTTGTCGCCCCTTGACAGGGGGCACAGAGGCCTTAGAGAAACAGAAATAAAAATAGCAATTGTTTGCCACTTCCCTCCCTAATAAAGTGTTCTCTCCAAACCTGGTTTCTACTCTATTTCTGAACTGTTTTGCTGCATGGTGTGTAGGGAGCCAGCGTAAATGTGGGAGTGGGAGGAACAGGACATAGGCAGCAACTCAAAGGAAGGCAGAATTAGCAGCTGTCTGGGAACCGGGAACGGGGGCATTCTAGACGTGAAGAGGTCGAACAGCCAGCTGGGTCCAGAGTCACCTCGCCTCTGGTGTCTTAGCACAGCATGAGTGTGTGTGTATGTGTGTGTGTGTATGTGTGTGTGTGTATTTGCACATATGCACATGTGTGTTTATGTGTGTGTCCATGCATGTGTGTATATGGGTAAGTGTGCAGTGTGTGTGTGTGCATGCATGCGTGTACAGGTGTAGATACGTGGGTGTGTAGATATGTGTGGGTGTGCACATGCATGCACCCCTGCAGTGGAAGCTGTGTGCAGCTGCATGAGTGTTACTGACCATCCTGTGGTTTGCTGATAGCTGGCTAATCTGAGTTGTGTGTTTCCTCTCTCCCCCAGCAGACACTCAGGGCGCTCCGTGATGCCCCGGATCACTAATATTTTCACACCTGCAATCTGTATTGTTATTTTCTCCTTCAGAGGGCAATATTGCCCTTTTGGGTGCTTAAGTAGGACACACAGGACCAGATAATATAAGAGAAGCCTGAATGCTCAGGGCCAGAACAGATGGTCCTGAACAAGGTCACAGGCCGTCCGGGGAATGCAGGGCCAGGGAAACACCAGCTCACTTCCTTCCAGCTGACTGCTCCCTTCACCATGACCTTCCCTTCAACCTTCCCTTCAACACCTTTGTTTCCTGGCTGTAAAATGGGCACGTTGCATACAGCTGTGTAGGGAGTGTTTGCAAGTGCCCAGGCTCTGGGAATTTGAGTAAAGGAGGCCCTTTGTTGGTGGCGCACACAGCCTCGGCTTTCTTCACCTTGTCAGTTGTCCATTCAGTTGGAGTAACCGTGAACACCCACTTACCCTTCACATATCCTAGGATCAGGACTGTCCCTGCAGTGACCACGAAGGCTGGAGAGCCAGATGGCTATGGACCTCACAAGGGCCTGCCAGTTCCCAGGAAGGGGGTCTGGGCTGCCAGGACAGGGGGCGGCAGCAGAACTCAGTGAGAGGGTTGCCTTGCAGTGAGCCCTGTCCATCTCTAGTACGGTGGGAAGGTGGTTGAAACCCTGTCCTTATCCTATGCTCTGAGGTCTCCGGAAGACACAGGTGCTATATATAAAACTAAGACTGTTATCTCACTCTTGCTAAGTTTCCACCCTCGCGGCTTACTGTACACCACCGGGGAGAACATTTCCTGAAGCCCTTCTCCCGGAGCTCTGGGGCCAGAGTGAGGGACGCCTTCTGAGAGAGAGAAAACCTTCCCCCCAGGGAGGCCTTTTGTAGAAGGGGGAGGAGAATAAAGATGTCCAGGCAAATGCCCAACCTCACCCTAGTGAGCTTCCCACTAGCTGAGCTGGGGACCAACATGGTACCAGCCCACAGGGAAGCCCCTCATCTTCCCCCTTTTGCCTTTTAACATGGAGTCTCTGGGTCAGGGATGGATGTGGTGGTGAGAGATGCTAAGTATGAGCAGACACCCTAGTGGGTTCAGCTCAAATTCCAGAGGGGATGGGGATGGGCAACACTCCTGAGGAACTTCTGTTCAGCACTGGTTATCGCCATGACAAATGATGGGAGGTCCGGGTTGGGAGGTTTCCATTTAAGCATTGGTTCCTTGCAATTTCCCTGGGCAGTTTTTTCAAACAGCCCATGATTGTCATTTTGGGTAGGACGATCCCCATTGTTTGGGACTGTCCAGCACACTGAAGGTCACTGAGCATCTGGGCCCTGGAGCACTATTTGCCATTGTGCAACATACACACCTCTCTCTCTCTCTCTTTCTCTCTCTCTCTCTCTCTAAACTAGGGCTGGAGGCAGGTACTGCATCTGGTTAGGAACCACGGCAAGGAATTATTTATCTTGGCAACATCTCAAGAGGACATCGAACTGGAGTCAAAGGATTTTGGGGAGGTGGAGTAGGAAGGAGGTAGAGGATATTAGGCTAAGAAATGTCCTGTCAGCTTGGACAGGGTGTTGGCCTAATTTTTTTAAGTGAAGAAGTTTCATTTTTTTTGTCCTATTTATGAGCACCCAATCGACGAGCACTCAGTTAATTGGAGAATCTTGTGCATTTTGTTCGGTTTTGTTTTCACTTTTTCTTAATAAGAATGTCTTAATAAGATGTCTCTTAATAAGCACTATTACCTGTGGGGCCGGCTTCATGAATGCAGTTGCACAGGCCGCATGCTCAGAAGGGCCCCACTTTTGGGGTTGAATGCCTGGCCGTTGCTGCCTTGAAACTCGTGATAATTCTTTGAGTTGGTGTTTTGTAAGTGAAGTCCAGTAGGACAATGAAGCACGAATTCCCTGGGCTCCAGCCCCACCTGGCTTCCTTCTCCCCACCCCTGGCAACTACTGACTCTTCTGGTCCCATCAGGGGCCTGGGTGAAGGTTCAGGGAGGGACAGGGTTGGCGTCACTGGTGTCCCAAGGTAGGGTGTGGTGGCCATCCCCACCCCAGGCTGGCAGGGCCAAAAAGTAGGCAACTCCGTGAGAATTCAGCTCACTCTGGATCCAAATACCGAGGGTGTCCCAGCACGGAGTGTGCAATCACTTTGGGTCTGCCCAGGCAGGTGTGTGGAAAGAGGAGACCTCTCTGCTCCTGGTCCAGCCGCCCGGTAGAGGAAGGCAGTAGACAGAGTGGCCAGAGTTAAGGGGCGGGCTCCCAGCGTCCTGTGAGACTCTGCGCTCATTAAATAGCAAATACGAAACACTGTATCAAGTTGAGAGAAGTCCTGCTGAAGAAAGGAAGGAAACAGTTTATTTTAGTACCTTTTATGGCACTTTTTTCCTGTTTTTTGAACAAGGGTGCTACATTTTTACTTTGCACTGGACCCTGAAACTTAGGTAGCTGGCCCTACTTGCTTACTTCATTGCTACCTGCAGTTTCTGTTTATTTTCTGTCTCCCAGTTTCTAAAAAGAAATAACTAGTTAAAAGGGCTCACCGTGAACACAAGTGCTTCCATTTGTTTCCCCCTTTCTGTTCTTCTGAGGGACATGATCACCAGCCAATCACCAGCTGCCCCACCCCAGACTTCTTTTCCAATGCTACCTGTTAGCATGGCACCTTCTGGAGGAGGCCGTGAGTCAGGCGAGAGGAGACAGGGGCAGGAAAGACAGATTTATCTGTCACTGGGATGTGGCTGAATTTTGTGGTGGGTGGGTGGTGAATCTTCCCATTGGGGAGTGATTTCTTCCCAGGCAGTTATGAGGTAGTGCTGGCCCCAGGCAGGATGCTGTCAGGATACTAGACAGGGAACCATAAAGCAAGGTTCCAAGAAACCAGGCTCTGCTCTCATTAGCGAGCCTTATTAAGGGACTCTTTTCAAGTGGGGAGATAGTGCTGCAAGTTAAGCACTGTCTTTGGGCAGGAGTGTCATGCCGTAAGACACGGCCCAAGGGAGAATGACAGTGAGGAAACCTAACTGCAGGTCAGGTGGGCCTGTAGACAGGGACAGTTGAGAGCTAGGCCCTGTCCCTGCCGCTTCTCATTGTTGGTCCCTAGTCATAGAAGTTTCATATTTAGACAGAGGAGGGTCAGGGAAATATCATGTCTTCTGCTTTATCTAGGAAGTTCTTGTTGGGAAGTTGGATATCAGAAGCCACTGTGCCTGCCTGTACCCTGGTCCCCTCCACAGCCTGCTGCATAGTTTCCAAGTGTCCCAGGACCGCAGTGACGCCCACCCCACCCATACATTTTTAGTGTTAGCCACTGCTTGTCTGTTACTATAAAATGCACATCAGACATTCCTAGACCCATCGGAGACCTGGAGAGGGCAGACACTGGACATCCTCCTACCACTGGGCCAGACACACCCACGGCACCCCAGATAGGCAGCCCAGGGCAGGGGAGGCCATCTTTGTTTCTAGATGTTCCTAGCCTCGCCAGGGAGGGGGTGCAGCCAGAATAAAGGCATGGGACATACTCATGCTAAAAAGTCACTCGTTTATCTAAAAATCCAGACTTAACTGGGTATCCTGTACTTTTTCTGGCAGCCTTAACCCAGAGGGCAGTTTTGTCACAGCCTTTGTGAAATGGGTGAATCCAGAAAGGAAAGAGCTGGTGGCCCAGAGGCCTCTGGAGATCTCCTATTAAGGGGCCAGATGTCTGGGGCTCTGCTGCCCACTGCTGCCACCTGCTTGCTGTGCCATATGGAGTTGTTCTGAGGCCTGGTGTAGCTCGTGTTCAGTGGGGATGGAGATACCAGTGTCTTCTTCCACCTCCCTTAGGCTCTCCCTCAGAATGGAATACAGTGAGGGGCCTGGCAGAATCCTGGCCTAAGGCAGCATGGCCTGCCAGGCCTCCATCAGAAAGCTGCTCAGGCTCCCTGCCTCATGACTTAAGATGCTGTCAGCAGCAAGTATCAGAAAACTGCAACCCAGTAGAGTTGAACAATAAAGAAAACACATTATTTCACTTTAATCAACAAGTCCCAGCATAGGCAGTATTAGCATTGGTTAATTCATCAGCACAGCAGAGTTACTGAAAGACCTGTGTCCTCTGTCTCTCTCTGCTCTGTCCCACAACGTGTTGACTCATCTTTCCTCATGGTTTCTGGATGGGTGCTGCAGGGCCTCGTGTCCTGTGTGGACATGATAATATCCCTTGGAGGAAAAAGTGGGGATGGCTCTTCATGGTGTCTAATGCCGAGACATCTTTCTCAGAAGGCTCCCAGCAGATATCCCCTGTGTCTCATTGACCAGAATGTCTCACATACTTGTGCCTAAGTCAGCCTCTAGCATGGGAGTGGCTTATAACAATTAGTATTGACTCTGGGAGTAGCTCCAAGGAGCATGCATTTGGGTGGGTCTCAATTAGGTCCCTTGAACTGTTCCCTACCTCATTCTGCCAACAGCTTGAGGCAGGTTTGATTTATTTTTTCTTTGTTCTTTTTGGTTTTTAACAAAAACTTAAACATTACAGAGAAAGAAGCTAATGATAACCATAACTAAATAATGATAACCACGACTAAATGAATGATTTAACTCATTCTAGGTATTTACAATCTTTGTAAATCCAATTTGATCTTCGACTAATTACCTAATTTTGTTTTACATAATTGCAGTCTGATTGTACTAGTTTTATCTTTTATTGTTTTAACGTCATTTCATACTTTCATTTTCATGTATTGATGTAGGTCACCTGCTTGCCATTTTAAATGAGTAATTGCAGCTAACTTTTATCAAGTCCTCATCATGTGCCAGTCACCGTTCTAAGTGTCTTACATTGACTATTTCATGTAATCCTCATGGCAACCCATTTTCAGATGAGGAACTGAGGCACAGAGTATATAGTAATGAACTGTGTGGTCTGACTCCTGAGTGTGAACTTTCAGCCACTACACCATTTACATCATCTCACTCCTACCTTTGGGTGGGTAGTTTCCATATTTTGTTGCAGTTATTGCCATATGCAGCCATGAGCATTTTTGTTAAAACGACCTCTCTTCTTCTCCCTTTAGCAACTTCCTTGGGAAGTGTTCCCCTCAGTGATACTGCTGGGGCAATGTCCAATACCAAGAATGATGTATAGCATATTTCATCTTCCCACGCTACTCTCCCAAAAGACTGAGCCTATTACGGGGTCATCTGCAAAGTCTAAGTGCTGCAGTTTCCCTACGACCATTGGATTTTGTTTGTAGTTTGATATTGTCTTACTGTCCCTTAAAGTTATAATTTGTAATTCTTTAGTTTTCAAGAGGGACTCTACATGTTTCCTTGTGTTGATGGCCTTTAATTACTCATGTGTACGCTGCTAATTTATCCCCATTGAGCCACCACTGCCCGAACATGTTGATAGCATTTTTTATATAGTAAGCTATTAGTTACTTAATGTACAAATATTTTTCCATTCCATGTTTTTCTCTTAAAATTGTACTTTATTGGCTGGGCGCGGTGGCTCACATCTGTAATCCCAGCACTTTGGGAGGCCACGGCAGGTGGATCACCTGAGGTCAAGAGATTGAAACCAGCCTGGCCAACGTGGTGAAACCCCGTCTCTACTAAAAATACAAAAAGTAGCCAGGTGTGGTAGCGGGTGCCTGTAATCCCAGCTACTTGGGAGACTGAGGCAGGAGAATTGCTTGAAACCGAGAGGCGGAAGTTGTGGTGAGCCAAGATGGCACCACTGCACTCCAGCCTGGGCAAAAAAACGAAACTCCATCTCAAAAAAAAAAAGAAAAGAAAAAAAAAGTGTACTTTATTTGGCAATGATGTTTTTATTCTGAATTATTCTACTAGGTCCCTTTTTTGCCTTGTGAAATTGTTCTTAATTGCGCTGGCCTGGAAATAGAGCCCATATGGTACTGGAGGGTGATGGTTTTTCATAGTTTTTCTTATGCAACCACTCTTGGTGATGAGTCCCTAGAGGATTGAACTGTGCCTCATTCTGTGGACTGGACTTTTTGGAAACCCCTTTTTGAGCCCCCAGGAAGCAATTTGGCTGAGAGCTGATGCCTGGATGCTAGCCAGCTGGCTGCTGGCCATATCCAGCCACCCCAGTCCCCTGGCCATCTGTATACCTCGGCAACAGAGTGGCAACTGACACACCCAGGCCCAGAAAGCCAGACAGACTGGCGGCTGGAAACTTCATGGAATCCTTGTAATTAGAAATGGAAAAGACCTGTTAGCTCGAGTGGTAT
Source organism: Colobus angolensis palliatus (assembly GCF_000951035.1). NCBI lineage: Eukaryota > Metazoa > Chordata > Mammalia > Primates > Cercopithecidae > Colobus > Colobus angolensis. The sequence continues at coordinate 1,600,629 of NW_012116132.1, read as the reverse complement.
TCTCCTCCTCCTCCCACAGGCCCTAACCAGCTTTAGAAGGTGACATATAATTTGCCCTGTCACTTGGAGCACTCAATTGAGTTTTCTGGGCCTTATATGTGAAATCTAAGAGCTGGACCAAATCAGTGGTTTTCAACCCCTTTTGGGTCTTATGCCATTTTGGAAAGTGGTAGAAAGCCACACACCCTCTTTCCAGAGAGAAGCACATTTCACAGGCCATTTTGCCCTTTCAGGACATTGATAACAAGAAGCCTGTCTAGATCCTAGCCCACGGTCTTCAGGTTTAGAACCCAAAGACTTGTTGATCTCTGAAGTCCCTCTCAGCTCAGAAAACCCACATTCTAGAACGTTTTCTGTCAACGACCCTAGGTATAGAAATGGGTAAAAGGAAGTCTCTTGTACTTAACTTGGAGGAAACCACTGTCCAGCCCAATGGGTTTCACTATCAGGTATTTTTATTTATTGTTTTACCACTTATTATTTTTCAGGATTGAGTTCTACTTTGTGGTACCACAGTCTTTCCCATCACCTTAATCTTTCTAAATTTCATACTGCCTTTGATTGAAACAATTGAACTCTTACAGGTTTGTGGAGTGGAAATGGGATTCAAGTGACTTTGACCTTCACCTCACAGGAAGGGGGATCATCTTTCTGGCAATTCCCAGCAGATATTAGCCTCTGCCTGCTGACCCTCAGCCCCCTCTCCCAGCCCTTTAACAGCTTGGAACAAGAGGCAACAAACTGGTTGGGTTGATGTTTATGTGAGCATATGAGTGCTTGGGAGGTGGAAGATGTGGGGGGAATCCCTTCTGATGGCTCTACAAGTGCTTTCCCAGCACCCTGGGCTTGCGTGGTTAAGAGGCTTTCGCTTCAGTTCCCAGGGACTTCAGAGTTTCTAATTCCTCAAATGACCTGCCTGACAGGGAGTCTTAACAAATGATTCGGGCCTCCAAGATCTTTCCTCGGGAGTCAGGAGAAAACGTGCAGTATAAGTTGATATAGCTGGAGAGAGGATGTCAGCAACCTCCAGCTGTGGACAAGGCCAGCCTAGCTTCCTGGAATGGGGTGGAGGCAGTCACAGATACAAGTCTCCTTGGTGGGAAATTGAAGGTATTCAGGCCTGTATATGCCCATAGGCACTTCTGCATATTTGGATTTGACCCAGGAAGCTTGGGGAAGGAGGGAGAAAATCAGAAGCTTTGACATCAGTTTTTTTTTTTTTTTTTTTTTTTTTTGAGATGGCGTTTTGCTGTTGTTGCCCAGGCTGGAGTGCAATGGCACAATCTCGGCTCACCGCAACCCCCACCTCCCAGGTTCAAGCTATTCTCCTGCCTCAGCTTCCCGAGTAGCTGGGATTACAGGCATGCACCATCAGGCCTAGCTCATTTTGTATTTTTAGCTGAGATGGTTTCTCCATGTTGGTCAGGCTGGTCTCGAACTCCTGACCTCAGGTGACCTAAATGCCTTGGGCCTTCCAAAGTGCTGGGATTACAGGCGTGAGCCACTGCGCCTGATCGACATCAGTTTTGTTTCTGGACTCTCCTCTCTTCCTCTGGCATCAGAATGTTTATGGAAAAATGTGAAATGAGGGATAAAGGAATTAGCACCTAAATATTTTACATAATGTTAGGATGATTTTGCTGTGTGGGAGAGTGGCCTGAATGTGGGGAGCCTTTGAGTAACTGACCTATAACTTTTCTAACGCCCTTCTGATTTTATCCGTTACTGATGCCGTTCTTAGCTCCTACCTCTTCTGGAATTAATCTTTGAACATTTAATACATTTGGCCAAGCAAGAACAATGCTGTGATTCTTTTAAAAAGTACAAGCTTTTGTCAATACTTCTTTCAAGTTCTAAATTTTATGAGGAGTTTGTTCCACTGTGCAAAGAAGGAGCCTCTGACTTTAAGAAAGGTCATTCCAGCTCAAGATTTCAAATGAAGTTGAGGCTGTGTGTAGTCACAGGATTTCTCATGTCATCGGCAGAGATAAAAGCCTCTTAGTTTTACACTGGGCACAGCATTGTTGAACGTCCATTACTTACTGTTTAAGTAGCCAATGATCTCTGAAAAAACCTTGGCTGTAAAGTTGGCAGAATGATGCACTGCTTTGTTTCAAGCCACTGTAAACTGTCTTTCCCAGTGTCACTTTTATGTCCACTGCTTTTGTCACATCTTTTTGTTCATTTCCCCAGAGTGGAAAAATATTGCATTACCCAGAATGACAATTTTCATTGCTGCCCGCTCAATTCAGTTTTTCATAAATATCCAAGAAATAAACTAGTTGAGTTCTTCTCCATTCTCACACATCTTCATTAGCACACACGAGAAGTTTTTTACAGGGAATTCTCAAGTTGAGCAGTTATACCTGTTGGAATGTGGGTAGCCTTGGTTATATTAACGTTTATAAAGATAAGTAGTGTTATTACTTTCTTGGTCATGTATAATCATATCGGAGGTCTAATTATTGAGAGTTAACAATGTTTTGTAATTGGTATTTTATGGCATGCTAAACATTTTTCTGAAGTGCTTTTACTATTAATGTTTATCTATTAGTTTTGTAGTCACTCTTTTTTCATACTGTAAAGGTAAACGGAATTCAGATTAAGACTGAATTATCAAACATTTTCAGGGGTCTAAACAAATAGTATTTAGAGTCCGACCCTCTCACTGTTTGAGATCTAGAAAAATAAAAGCCTTGGGCGGATGAGTTTCCGGCAGAACCACTATGCTCTGTAAGCTGTCCGTGGAGTTGGGCAGTGTCATCCAAAGAAATGAAGATTTTTTTTAAAATTAGCTCTTAAAATTAATTAGTCAGAAGTTGTTACTCTTGGGGATGAGGGGGACGAGGGAAGACGGGATTTGGGAGCCTCCTGACCTACAGTTCAACCCTACAAAAAGTATACCCATTTTACAAATGAGGAAACCCAGACTGAAACACATCCTTGATCCCAAGCCGGGAGCTGGCGGCCAGCAGCGCTGAGATTCTTTTCGTAAGCAGCAACAGCAGCCCCCTTGTCTTTCCCGCCTGGGGGGCGCAAGCCAGCCGTGCAAGACAGCATTTCAAGCCCCGCTGCTGCCTCTGCTGCGGGGCCGCTGGCGCTGGCGGAGCCGGCAGGGGCGGCCACCTCCCCATCACGTGACGGGCGCCGCCGCCGAGCATGCCGGGAGACGGCGCTCCCTCCCCGCTGCGGGCTTCCGCGCGTGGGCGGCGGGCCGGTCGCGCGCGGGAGGAGAGAGGAGGTGGGGACCGGGCAGCGACTGGGGAAGAAACCGCGGCGAGGAAAAGCCCCGCTGTAGAGCAGTCCCTGTCCCATCGCCCTGCCCGAAATCCCCGCGCGGCGCCCCCGCCTCGACCAGCGAGCGTCGGGCGGTGGGAACCGGGCCTGAGCTGAGGGCGGAGGGACTCCAGCGCCGTCCTTTAATTGTGAACAAGTCGAGCGAGAAAGGGGGGCAGGCCTGGTTCCCTCGGGTCCCCTGGTGCAGGCTTTCACACCCAGGGTGCTGGTACTTGGTCTTTCCCCTGCATAAGGGATAGGACTGTGTGTGCAATCAGGTTTTTCTAATAATACCTTGCACTTTTTTTTCTTCACCCACTCAGACATTCCCCATTTTTCCTCATCACTTTCTCTCGCTTCAGCATACACACTTAGCCCTTGGCAGGCAAAGCGGAATCTCGGGTTCTTGTCAGAGCTAAGTGTTTAAGCTTCTGAAACACAGGGCATATTTGGTTTATTTTACTGTTATGAAAATAAACCACCTCCTGCAGTTACACCAGCGCAGATTTTCCCTCGATAGGGTCATTGTGGATTATCTATTGGAGGAAAAAATATTTAATTAGAAAGGAATGAAATTCTCTTAGTTCCTTGAGGTTGGAGGGAGCTTAGGCAAGGAACAGTTAAAGGTAAAAACAAAAAATGCCAGGGGCCCAAGAAGCCACTATTGGAATGCAGTATCTGTTGGCTACTGGTTTAGCACACTGCCCCAGGCTTCCCAGTTGGGGCTCCACTCAGGTCCTAGACTGACAAAATGGGAAGGCACCCTCCCAATGGGTCTTCATTACCATCTGCTGAATAAAGAGCATACCAGTAGTTGTATTTCGTGCATTTCTTGGAGCCGAATGATTGGATTAAATCTAGTCCCTTACTGTGCGAGCGTAGTCAACTTTGGTCATCTCTCTCTAGGCTTAGAGCCAGTTGTTGCCTGCCTTTGTAACCAGATAGCCACAATGAGGCCATCAGAGGAGGATAGGCAGCCCTGCAGAAGGGAATCGTTTTTCTGTACCTCACCATGATGAAACAGGGCTAGCCGTCAAGTTGAATTTTCTCTTTTCTTTTTTCCCGAGAGGGAGTCTGACTGTGTCGCCCAGGCTGGAGTGCAGTGGCGTGATGTTGGCTCACTGCAACTTTCGCCTCTTGGGTTCAAGCGATTCTCCTGCCTCAGCCTCCCGAGTAGGTGGGATTATAGGCGTCCACCACCACGCCCGGCTAATTTTTGTATTTTTTAGTAGAGATGGGGTTTTGCCATGTTGGCCAGGCTGGTCTTGAACTCCAGACCTCAAGTGATCCATCCACCTCAGCCTCCCAAAGTGCTGGGATTCCAGGCGTGAGCCACCGCGCCGGGCAAGTTGAACTTTTCTCTTGGGGGAATCATGTGCCTGCTCAACACAGATCTGGTGGAATTTTCTTGTCTCTTTCTCTTCCCTGGCATTTTCTCTGGTCTTAGGCAAGTATTTCCTGCCTTTTCTGATCCCCTGTGTGTGCATGGGACTTAGGGGAGAAAGGAGGAGGGAGTTTTCTGTTAAGGGAGCCATGGGTGAGCAGGAAATGGCTATTTGGTACCAGTTATTCTGCAGAATTAGGGAGCGCTGGATGCTGACAAGGAGTCAGAAGGATTCAGTCATCATGACATCTGCAGTCACAACTGGGTGGGTTAGTGAGCGCCCCTGAAGTGTGTGTACTCATTTCAGGCGCAGTCAGCAGCAGAATTCGGGAAGACTGTCACATCCCTCCTACTCCCTGTGTGCTGGCAGTTTGCTGTGTGTGTCTCCATGGATCTGTGGAGCTTAAGAGATTAAGTCCTTGGAGAAAATGGGTAAAGTGAAGTTTTTAAGTAGGACTGTTGTTAGGAAAATGTTAGCACACTTAAGAGTTTGTAGGAATTCTCCTGTTGAGGTGTCACTTTCTGTTCTGTTGAAATGATACTTCTTCCAAAAGCTGGAGTTCTGGGCTTATATAGCAGGGAGCCTCGCTGCAGCTCACACACACCCTGCGTGGCTGGCTTCTGGTCAGAGTACCAAAAGCATCTGAAGTTCCTGGAGGTGTGTTAGCATAAAGAATCAGTGTCATCAGGTAGCTGGGACATTGTGAGAAGTCTTGTCCATGTCTGTAGAAACAGTTTCAGACTGACTGCTTGCTGGTTTCTCATTGAAGGCACCGTGTGCTCCATGTAGTGCTCTATGTAGTCTAACGTGCAGAGTCAAAGCAAAAGCTGCAAATGATGACAAACCCAGATCCAGAAAAAGACACAGCCCTTGACAAGGTGGTGAATTTCTTCTGAGCTTCCCAGCATCTCTTTTTATGTTCTCTTCCTCTCTTGATTGAATTTTGTTTGGGTTCAACTCCCTTCTCATTCTGCTAAGGGTGGAGGGGCTCAGAAGGTGGTGTTCTGCAGGCAGGCAATGTAGCCTTTGGGAAGAAGAAGCAGGCTCGAGTCAGAGGCTGAGTTTCAATCCTAGCCTGGCCAATCACTAGTATCATTCTAGGCAATGTATTTATTTTCTGTGAAAACACTTTCGGCATTGGGTTTATGTGGGAACTGAGCAATGTGGGTAAAGTGCCTTGCATAGTAAATCATATTAATAGCTGTGATGGTTAATACTGAGCGTCAAATTGATTGGATTTAAGGCTGCAAAGTTCTGGGTTTTTTTGTTTTTTTGTTTTAAGACAGAGTCTTGCTCTCTTGCCAGGCTGGAGTGCCGTGGCGTGATTTGGGCTCACTGCAACCTCCGCCTCCCAGGTTCAAATGATTCCTCTGTCTCAGCCTCCCAAGTAGCTGGGACTACAGCTGTGTGCCACCACACCTGGCTAATTTTTTGTATTTTAGTAGAGATAGGCCAGGATGTTGGCCAGGATGGTCTCGATCTCCTGACCTCGTGATTAGCCTGCTTCAGCCTCCCAAAGTGCTGGGATTACAGGCATAAGCCACTGCGTCCAGCCAGTTGCAAAGTATTGATGCTAGGTGTGTCTGTGAGGGTGTTACTAAAGGAGATTAACATTTGAGTCAGTGGGCTGGGAAAGGCAAACCCACCCTTAATCTGGGTGGGCACTATCTAATTAGCTGCCAGCGCGGCTAGAAAATAAAGCAGGCAAAAAAACATGAAAAGACTACACTGGCCAAGCCTCCCAGCCTACATTCTTTCTCCCATGCTGGATCCTTCCTCCCCTTGAACATCAGACTCTAAAGTTCTTCAGTTTTGGGACTTGGACCAGCTCTCCTTGCTTCTCAGCTTGCAGGCAGCCTATTGTGGGACCTGTGATCATGTGAGTTAATACTGAATAAACTTTATATATTTATTTATCCTATTAGTTCTGTCCTTCTAGAGAACCCTGACTAATACAGTAGCTTAGTGTTTGTTTTTCTTTCTTTCTTTTTTAATTAATGAAGCTCTGCTGTACTGGGTGCTATGGAGAATATCCCAGAAAGGACTATTCTCAAAAAGCTGACAGTAAAGATGATACTGACTAATGTTCACTGAATGCTTAATATGCTCCAGGCATTGTTCTAAGTGGTTTGAATATTTTGGCTTATTTAATCCTACTAATGACCCTGTGAGGTAAGTGCTATTAATACATCTATTTTGCAGATGAGGAAACTGAGACCCAGAGGTGTTAAATGACTTCTCAGTTGTCTGAGAACATTTTAGTATGTGAACACAGTTTAGAGCCCAGACCTGCCTGGCTGCACTGTCTGGGCTGTTAACTGCTATAGTCTATACTACCGTAGTATAGGATAACACACTGGGGAATCTAACAGTGTCGTCAGCAGCCCGGAGGGTGCTTGGCGGTGCAGAGATCCTCAGAGATCATCCTCCAGGTGCTCAGCCAGAGCAGTCTCTGTCCTGCCCTTGCACCTTTCCTTTCTCTATAGCATTGTTGCTGTGACCAGGAGACATTGCCTTAAGCCTTCCTACAGAACAGATGGCCCACTGAGTCCTTTCCTTCTAGATGAGACTTTTCTCAGATGGCCTGATAGTACCTTATTATCAGCATACTAGAAAGCCAGGGCTGCTTCCTTATGAGAGGTAGTGGGGTTGAGAGGAGGCCAGAGGGCCGTGGAGAGTTCACCTAACCAAGAGAAAACTTAAGGCACTGTTCTTGCCTGCCAGCTCTTCCCTGTGTCCTTCCCAGCAGTTGGTAGTTTCCAGGTGAGACTGGCTTTCTAGTTCTTTCTTGCACTGCCCAGCTCAGCCCTCTTAATTTTAAGCAAATGTGTGCAACAGGTTGGAGAGGGTACCGGCTTGAGATATGACCAGGATAGCAGAGCTAGCCCTGTCTGGAGACTATCAGCAGATCTGTGTGAATGCAGTCAGCAGGATGGGCTGAGAGGCCAGGTGCAGAGCCGAGCTCTAGCCCAGTGGCCAGGAGCAGGGAGGGCTGCCCCATTTGGGATGCTGCTTTCCATAACCTCCTGCAGATCATGCCTGTCCTCTTCCTAGTCAACCTGGGGAAAAGAGTCTTCCATATTTCTCCAGCCTCTGATGACTTAGTAATGACTCATTCATATATAAGTGAACAATACCTGTCACCGTGGCCTCTGTCTTTTCCAGAATTGGTTTAGTTGGTTTAGTCTAGGAGATGCAAAATGAAACGTGAAGGCACACACTTTCCAGTCTTACTATTCTGAAAGGTTGGTCCTTCTCTAATTGGCTCAGTGCCTCCATACTCTGATTTAAGAGAGGTTTCTCATCACCCCAGCAGTCAGCATCCCTAGCCCTGCCCTTCTGGCCTCTAAGGTCAGCTCTCGTCAGTTGAGAAATGAGCTGTCGTAGCTGCTTTAGGGATCTTAAGGAGTCTGTGACCTTTCTCATGTTTCACAGGAACAGAAATTTCCTGAAGATCCACTCTATGCCAGGCACTAGGCTAGGTGCTGTGGAAACAAAAGATAAACCAAACAGAGCTTCTGCCCATAAGGTGCTGTCCAATTTGGGTGATTCCCCTTGGCCCCTTGACAGTTACACTGGTGACATTTCGGGGACAGAAAACAAGATTTGAACCGGTTTGGCAGACAGATTCAAAGCTGCCCTTCAGCCTACAGTGCTGTTCTGCCCCGGGGGAGTGTCCTTCCGTCTGTCTGGAGAGCACAGTGCATAGGACCCTGCCTCTGAGTTGAGTGGCTCCCAGCCTGTGGGCAGCCAGTTGTGGCTGTGACCAGGGCTGCCCCAAGAGGGTTTGGGTCCTCTTGGGGACCCCTTATCACCCAGATATGAGGGTACATCTGCCAGGGTAGGCCACAGAACTGTGGTGTTCCTAGGGCAGCTCTAGGTGTTTCTAGGATAGTTCTGGGTGGGTACAGAGGACCCTAGAGAATTGTCTCTTTCACTTATGCCACCTGGGGCAGGTCCCCAGTGTCTTCACCACTAATTGCCTCCCTTCTCTAGCTCCCATAGTCATGGTGAGGAAAAGTGACTTCAGTGCTCATCAGAGTGTTTGGGAGTGCATAAAGCCCAGTTTGCCTGTCAGGTATGTTTGATTTCAGCTTATTCCTCAGATGAAATGGCCAGCCATTGTTTGCAGAGTTGGAGAATCACGCACAAAGAGATTCCCTCACCTGACCTCTGGACACCCATCTCTCCAGGGATGATGAGAAGGGGAACTAGGGCCTTCCTTGCTCATGCCGGGCCTGTGTCTGCATCACAGTGCTCTCTTGTCTAAAAGGGGAGATTCTACTTCTCATTTTGCAGCACTGTGTATTCATGATCTTTTCAGATTTGCTTATTGGTGCAGAAAGGGGAAAGAGCCTAAAGTTTCTCAAATCTTTGCCAGACACTGTACCGTGCCTCTAAATGCATCATATCTTAATCACTCCTCACAACAACTATTACTATTTTCATCTTTCAGACAGGGAGACAGATTCAGAAAGGTTAACCAAGTTGTGACAGGCACCTAGCCCGAATCAGTGGATTTCTTCCTGGACCTACCAACATTTAGTTGATGCTTGCCCAGGTTTCTGCTTTGGTGAACTATATCCTATTGCTCTCAGATAAGAACACCTCCAAATTAACATGAATCCTTTTGTTTGGTGGTAGCTGATATGATTTGTTTCCATGAGGCCTGGATGAATGAACTTCGTGATGGTGACCTCTTTTTAATTAGTGACGCTGTACCTGTCCTTCCTGTAGGAAGCTGACATCATTGAGTGTGATCTGTGTGCTGGGTTTTTTCCTGGGAATGGGGACAGGTTGTGCTAACCCCCCTGCCTATAGTCGGGTGCTGCAGAGAACACTCAGGCCTCAGGGAATGGCTTAGGCTACTTCACCTCTGCAGTTTGTCAGCTCTGAGATTCTCAGGCCTTAGTAAGTGTGATGAGACAGGAAATATTCGGAGCCCTAACCAGATGTAAAGACTGTGTGTGTATGTGTGTGTGTGTGTGTGTGCGCGCGTGCATGTGTGTTTCCTCACTGCTAGTGCTAGCTATGAGTTCTATGGAGAAGGCCAGCCATCTTAGCGGTTGCTTGGTCTCCAAGCAGCAGCTAATAATGCTCCAAGCTAGTAATTAATACTCTAACTAGAAATGATGTTCTCAGGAAACAGTAGAAAATACAGGGGCCGGGCATGTGCCATTTCCTCTCTAAGCTTTGGCCTTGTTGGAAGTGGAAGCCGGTGTCCAAGATAGTAAAATAAGTTGCTATCTATGTGCCAGGGATGTACATTATAACTAAAACTAGCTACCAGGGAGCACCTTATATGTGCCAAGCATCTGTGTTGAGAGAGAGAGAGAGAGAGAGACACATACACACTCGTATATCTATATGTGTGTATATATATGTGTGTATATATTTAAAATTAAGTCTCACTTAATCCCATATCAAAACTATGAGATAGATATTATTGTCCCCATTTCACAGATGTGGAAACTGAGGCTTAGTGAGATTAAGTAATTGGTCTAAATTCACCCAGCTAGTGACTGGTAGAGCCAGGGTTTTAATCCAGCATAGTGAATTCCAGAGATTCCCAGGTAGAGGCATTAATGGGTGAGTAATAGGCCAAGCTGGATGCTCTGGGCCAGGAGTAGGAAGGAGCTGAATGGAAGAAGCAGCAGCATGGAAGTACATATTGGAGGGCTGGGAGTAATTAGTCTTTTCCCTCTGCTCTGCCTTTTTCTTCTCCTCTTCCCTTTGCTGGCCCTGCATCTGTTTCCTCCCCCTCCTCACCACTTCCTTCTCTTTTCCCTCATCTTACTGTCTTGCCCCCTGGGTTTGGGGGGCTCACAGTGGCATTGTGGGCTCTGCCATAATTTCTCCACTTGCCTTCTTGTCTTCTCCCCCATGTCCCCTCCCTCCTGTCCTTCCCCTCTTCCCTCTTGCCATTTGTCTTCCAATTCTGCTGCACACCGACTCTTGCTGCTGCTGCCAGAGGACAGAGTGGGATGGGGCAGAGCTATGTTCTACAGGGGAAGGGGGAGGCCCCACAGGTAGTGTCAGGTCTGCTGCAGGTGTGAGAAGAGAGAGAGGATGGCGGGGCCAATGCTCGGGCAGCTGGCCTGGGTGGGAGTGTGGGAGATGCCTGGACTGCTTGCCCTGTCAGTGCAGCCAAGATCGTGTTGGCGTCTGTGGAGTCACACAGGACTGCCACTCCCTGGGCCGAAGGTTAACCGATCCCCCTTCCCCAACCTTCCATACATTAACTGCCATAAAATGCCGCGAGTGCCAATCTCATTTTGCACAATTGATTTATTTAAAACCAAAATACGGACCTTCAGTCTTGTATTAGTGGTTTTGGCCTAGAATGTTAATCAAGATAATTTTGACTCTTGATTTTCGTAATTTATCCTGTTCACTATCTTCTCCCAGCTTTTATTTATTTATGTATTTTTGTATGTATTTATTTACTTACTTACTTACTTATTGAGACAGAGTCTCCCTCTGTCGCCCAGGCTGGAGTGCAGTGGTACAATCTCGGCTCACTGCAACCTCCACCTCCCGGGTTCAAGCAATTCTCCTGCCTCAGCCTCCCAAGCAGCTGGGACTACAGGTATGCATCACCACACCTGGCTAATTTTTTGTAGTTTTGGTGGAGATGGGGTTTCACCGTGTTGCCCAGGCTGGTCTCAAACTCTTGACCCCAGGTGATCCGCCCACCTTGGCTTCCCTGAGTGCTGGGATTATAGGTGTGAGCCACGGTGCCCGACCCCTTCCAGCTTTTTGAAAGAGTTGGAAAAATGAGGAGACCTAAATTCAAATACTGTCCTGGTAACTTTTTAACTGTGGACCTTGATCGAGCCAGATCAAAGTTTGATTTACCCAGTTTCAACCAGGAGTGATTTTGGCCATTAGGGGATGTTTGGCAATGTCTGGAGACATTTTTGGTTGTCACAACTGTAAGGGTGGTGCTCCCAGCACATAGTGGGTAGAGGCCAGGGATGCTGCCAACATCCTCCAATGCACAGGACGGCAGAGAATTACCCAGTTGAAAATGTTCATATTGCTGAGGTTAAGAAACATGGATGGCTGAGCCTGAGTTTCTTTACTATAAAATGAATATAATAATACCTGGCTCCCTGACTTGGAGGCTCAAATGAGATAAGATGTGTAAAAGTACCTGATAAAACTGCACAGTGCCCTGTGGGTGCCCAGTTCATCAGCTGATCAGTTATTATTGAGGACACGCCATACCAATTGGTAATGTTGCTATCACTAATTAAAGAAGTCATAGATAGAAAGCTTGACTAGGATCAGACTCAGAAAAGAACCTTCTAGGGTCCTAATAAAAGCAATTTCCAATGTTCTTAAGGGTCTATTATCAATAGCCTCTAGGGGTACAATTGTTCTAACAGCTTCAAAACTGTTCAACCATACTTGGACACATATTTTCTTTTTCTATCTTTTCATGCACCTTGGTGAAATCTGAACACATTCTCTATGGCATTCTTCCTGATTTTGTAGCCTGCATCAAAAGAAGAAATGATATTGGTTTGTTGAGAGTTTTTCTTAATGAACCCATGTAGATTTTTAGTGATTTCTACCTTTCCCTGTAAACGCTCACAAATCACTTGTTCGGTAATCCAGCCCTATGTTTATCAGTCTGAAGCTTTCAGAATCCACTTTGGCAAAATGTTAGGCAAATAGTTACCCATATTTAGTCCTCTGGCACCTCTTAAAGATTATTGGCAATGGTTCTGTGAACGCAGAGTTGAGTTTTTTCAGAGCTATGTCTGAAGACAAGGTGTGCTGTGAGAACCCATTGTGGGTGGGGCCGCATGGATCATTTGAATTCTTTTTTAAAAGCGTTGATGTGGAGCTTTTTGAGTAAACTTGAGTTATCCAGGAAAGGGGAATAAGGTACAGATCACCTCTCTGACCCATGGTGTCAGCACAGGGCTATAATTCAAAAACGTGGGACTGGCTCCTATGACCGTAGCAGTTTTAAAACTACAGATTGTGATCTTCAAATGGGGATCAATTTAGATGGTTGCAACCAATATGTTTTAATAAAATAGAATGTGATAGAGTAGAATAGAAAATAACAGAATTCATTGCACAAAGAAATGTTAAGTACTGTTGTGTGAAACTTTTGTTTTCAGTTGTGTGTCTGTGTATGTGAAGAATATACTGAGAACACCATAAATTAGATTGCTTACAAAACATGTCGGTGGGGGAACAGGCAGTGATCGCTACAGACCCAATAGGAAGTGGTTCTAAAGTCTAGAAATTAAATTCTAAAGCAATGACTCTTAGGCAGGGGTTTTCCTAATATCTGTGTGCAAAGAGCTGCCCAGCGTCGCTCGACAGCAGTTTAGACCAGCTAGGGAAAGGAAGGGAATGGTGGAGGGTCTAACTGCTTCCAGAAGCCCGAAGAGATCTCAGCTCAGTGTCTTGTGTGTTCTTCTTCTGAGCTTTTGGCTGTCACTATTCCCAACGGAAACTGCAGTCCTGCTCCCGAGAAAGCAGAGCTGGGTGCTGTCTGCTCACCAAAGTTGACCAGAAGTGACTCTTGTAATGTGCTACCTTTGAGGGCTTCTGGGCCACCCTGGAGGACAGCAGTACCCAAGCCAGGACTCACATGCCTGCCTTGCTTCCTGAGCAGCCGAACTTTATTACCATCACACTTGAAGCAGCTCATCCAGGATTTGTTTGAGGCAAGAGTTCCCAGGCCCAGGAAAAAGCTGAAAGCTGTGGACTTAGGAGCCAGATGTTGAGATTTTGTTGTCTGCTGAATGTTGGCTCTTGTCAGGAAAGGAGAAGAAGGAGAAATGAGAGTATTTTCACAGTTGCATGGGGAGTTTTTACCCTTTTTTTGAGACGGAGTCTCGCTCTGTCACCCAGGCTGGAGTGCAGTGGCGCGATATCCACTCACTGCAAGCTCCGCCTCCCGGGTTCACGCCATTCTCCTGCCTCAGCCTCCGGAGTAGCTGGGACTACAGGCGCCTGCCACTGCGCCTGGCTAATTTTTGTATTTTTAGTAGAGACAGGGTTTCACCATGTTAGCCAGGGTGGTCTCGATCTCCTGACCTCGTGATCCACCCATCTCGGCCTCCCAAAGTGCTGGGATTACAGGCGTGAGCCACCGCACCCGGCCTCCCTTTCCTTTTTTTAAAGAAGTTGGCATATTCTTCAAACCTGAGTATTTATATATTGAGCACTAACAATTCTACATTTGAAGAATAAATCCCCTTAGTGACATGCTACCTTCAGCTCTCATTTTTGGGACTAAACTGAGTGGTGACTTGGGGGTGGCTTTCCCTTATAGTGGCCGGCTCAGAAATAGCCAGTACACTTTTGACACGGACTGCCAGGCTCTCTGGCGGAAGACAGGGGCTTTGGAGCCCAAGCTTAGCCTCAGCTGTTTCTATGGCAGTGTAGGGTGAGAATTGGACCTGGTGGTTTATATTAAGAAGTCCAGGGCTACAGTATGGGAATGCTTTCTTTAGAAGCTTACCCCCTGAAAAATAATTTCTACTTTCCTATTTAAAGGGGCTTTTGAACTTGTGTTTATGAAATCTGTTCCCGCCATTTCATGTGACTTGGGACATAGCAGCTGGGATGATGTTCTTTTTACCCAAATGGAAAGTTGGGTTGGGCTAGGGCCTGTGGAAAAGCTGGAGAAGTTTAAAAGCCAGACAAGCAGGATTATAAAAAACAAGAACCAGGAAAAAAAAACCCCACATGATCTTGAGAGGCAGCCTAGTGTAATGGAAAGAGTATAAGCTTTGGAGTCAGATGGCTTAGAGTTGAACCCTAGCTCTGCCCCTCGGACATATTGCTGAATTTCTTCCATTTCCTCATATATAAAACTTGAAAGTTATAGGGTTTCGAAGACTCCAGGAAAAATAGATGCATGGCACCTTGCATGTAGTAGGCCCTCGATAAATACTGATTCCCTCCCAGGCATTTTATCTTTGTTTTCTGGTGCTCTTAACTTTTCTTCACTGGTGCTTGGTAGGCACCCATTTGGAGTTCAGCAGGTACCTGGGAGCGCAGAGGAAAAAGAGTGCTACAGACTCCAGGTGGGCCCTGGGTGACCACTGAACCCACCTTCATGATTAGGACCCACGCAACACAGAGCTGCTTCCAGAGCTCTGGGGGATTTCCTATTAGCTTGGGGTAGTTTAAAATTGAACCCATCACAGTGACACGATGGGGAGACATAAACAGAACATTTAGGAGCAGAGCACAGCTGCTAAGGTGGCATGGTAGACTGCTTGGCATTACAGCATTGTTATTTATTAGGGAAAGTTGAAATTGGTCAGAGAACAAAGTTTTCCTAAAGACCTCAGTCTTAGGACTAGCAGTCTCTTTTCAGTGTTCCTCCGTAAAAATTTTTTGCTCTGCTCTATATTGGGCCAAATGCACTAGCCAAAATACTATTTTGCAAATTTCAGGGGAGGGGATGCGGCTGCTCATTCTGGGCCCTCCCCTTCCTGCTGTTGACTCAGGCCGGGCTAAGGCATTCTGTGCTGCATTTGGGGGATTTTCTGGGGCTGATTTTAGAATGCCTGCTCACTGCGTGTGCAGAGCCCCCCCAGTCAGACCCCATCCCAGCATGGCTCCTGCCTCTCTCATCTGAAGCCTCATGAGCTGAGGCTGGGAAGAGAATAGAAGACACTGGTCATATGCATGTGCCCAGAGTTTGTTTGAGGAAGAGATTATGCATCCATATTTCCAAAGAGAAAAAACAAGTTTTTTTTAAATGTGGCAAAGTGTATATAGCATAAAATTCACCATTTTAACCGTTTTAAGTGCACAGTTCAGTGTCATTACATCCATTCACACTGTCACACAGCCATCACCACCATCCGTCTCCAGAACGTTTTCATTTTCTCAAATTGAAACTCTACCCATTAAATAATCCCTCTCCCCTCTCTCCTAGGCCCCTACAACCATTAATCTACTTTTCTGTCTTTGTGAATTTGCCTATTTTCAGTACTTGGGATAAGTGGAGTCATACAACATTTGTCCTTTTGTGTCTGGATTATTTCATGTAGCATAATGTGTTCAAGGGTCATCCCTGTTGTAGCATGTGTCAGAATTTCCTTCCCTTTTAAGGCTGAATGATAATCCATTGTGTGTCTATATCACATTTTGTTTATCCAGTCATCTGCCGATGGCACTTGGCTTGCTTCCACCTTTTGGCTATTGCAGGAAACCAGTTTTGACGTGTTGAGATGCCGGCCTGATTTCCCTGCCTGCTTGTGAGGTAGGTGGACACGTTGAATTGACGGTCCTCTGTGTGAATGAAGTGTGTGCGACTGTGTCTGAGTGTCTGTCCTTCTCAGTTGACGTAAATACTAGGGTTATGAAAAGTCCTGTTTTATATCTGAAGAAACTCTCCCTGCCCACTGGCTTGTCAGAGCCTCTTGATGAAAGGGTAAACAGGAGGTGAGTGCTTGACGTAGGAGGAGTGAGTTCTGCCTCAGCCTTCTGTCCTGGAAAGTGTGTTTACTGCAGGATGCTGTGGGGATGAGAGGACCAGTTTGGGGGCCTGAGAGCCCCAGATCAGGACCAGTCTCAGAATTTATTTCTTGTGTGACTTTGGCTAGGTCACTTTAACTTTTCTGAGCCTGGTTGTCTATATCTAAGAGGATTTTGGGGTCCATATTTAATATAACATGTCAAAAGCTGTTGCCCGGTGCCTGGCTTATGGTATGTGTTCAAAACATCTTCTCTTCCTTAAAGAAATGCTTATACACTGTTGGTGGGAGTGTAAATTAGTTCAACCACTGTGGAAGACTGTGGCGATTCCTCAAAGACCTAAATACAGGAATACCATTCAATACAGCAATCTCACTACTGGGTATATACCCAAAAGAATATAAATCATTCTATTATAAAGACACATGCACATGTATGTTTATTGCAGCACTATTCCATAATGGCAAAGACATGGAATCAACCCAAATGCCCGTCAGTGGTAGACTGGATAAAGAAAATGTGGTACATATACACCATTGAACACTATGCAGCCATAGAAAGGAATGAGATCATGTCCTTTGCAGGAACATGGTTGGAGCTGGAGGCCATTCTCCTCAGCAAACCAACACAGGAACTGAAAACCAAATACTGCATGTTCTTATAAGTGGGAGCTAAATGATGAGAACACATGGACACATAGAGGGGAGCAACAAATACTGGGGCCTTTTGGAGGGTGGAGGGTAGGAAGAGGGAGAGGATCAGGAGAAATAACCAGTGGGTACTAGGCTTAATACCTGGGTGATGAAATAATTTGTAAAACAAACCCCCATGACACAAGTTTACCTAGGTAACCTGTACATGTACCTCTGAACTTAAAAGTACACAAACACATATGCACGCACGCGCGCGCGCGCACACACACACACACACACACACACACAAATAAAACCTTCCGACAAAGAAAAAACCCACAAAAATTTTCTCCTTCTTTCTCCACCAGGATAGTTAGCATCTTGCCAGGGAGAGACCTTGTTGTATTTACCTATAGGATTCTCCTTCCCTGGGCCTGCCACAGTACCTGGCCTGCAGTAGCAGCTGCTGGTTGGATGCTTATTAACTTTATCCTGGACACTCTCTGGGAAACAAAAGCTGTTCCACAACAGGACTTTCCAAAAATGTTCTGAGAAAACACAGCCCCAGTGGAATCAGCACAGAGCCTTCTAAGGGGGCGGGCTTTGAAGATAGTATTATTTATTTAGATGGGTAAATTCTGCCTTGTTTGAAAAACAAAAACCTAATACCGGCCTCATTACTTTTTTCGTCATTGCCTCTTTGTCTGTGGGTAGAGTGCTTTTGAGAGATTATTGGTTGGAACTTTATAAATAGGCCAGTTGTCAGATGTCTTGGCACAAAAACATATCCCAGTGGCTTTCTTTAGGAATTTTCATAAAACTAAACGTCTCTCCTTGGAGAGGACTGTGTTGATCACCATCTGCTGAATACCCTAAAGAGGTTGGAAAACAAACTTGCTCCCAACCTAGTGGAACTAGCCAGTGGAATCCAGATGTCAGTAAAGTGGGGAAGAGCTTGTTTGTTGGGGGAAAATGGAGTGGTTGGTAATGACAGCAAAAAGAGTCCAAATCATTTTTTCTGGACCCTTCTCCCAACTCCCATCCCTATCCCTACCCATCTGTCTTTGTCTTTATCAATGAGAGTCCTACCAGCGTCCTTGGATGGTTTTGTGGATCAAGCAGAGAGAAGGGTACAAAGACTGTTGGTGGCATTCCAAATGCCAGGTGAAAGGGGAAGGAGAAAGTTCTAGCATAAAAGCTCTGCTTGGGACCCAGCAGGCTGCTCTGGCACAGCTGACTGTGGCAGCAGCTCTGTGGTCTGGGCAGCCCCTGAGTAGCCTACTAATTGTGACTGGCTTCATTAGCATTTTGGGCAGTGGTCCCCGAGCAGCTGGGCTGCTGCTGTCAAGGGTTGCTTTGCAGATGGAGGACCTCCTTTTCTGTCCTCTCTTCTTGGCCCTCATTACTATCTAATGCCAAAGATAGCAGAGTGGGGGTGACTCTTGGCTTGGATTCTGTGGGACCCTGAACACATGAGACAATCCTGATGGGGGGCGGTTAGGAGTGGGGGGGTTACATTCTGAGTTTCCAGGAACAGCTCTGCAAAACAGCTCCCCAAGGGGTTTTGTCTAATTCGTCTTTGCATTTCCAGTGCCAGCGTGGTACCTGCCACATATAGGGGGCTGCAGTTTAACAAGGCTATGCTCTTTTCTAGAACACTCAAGGGCTGCAGGGATCTCTTGTATGACAGTGTCACTATTTGCCATTTCATAAGGGTTTTATCATCGCTGAACCCTATCAGAAGTGTGAACCCTATCAGAAATGCTAAGCCCATTTGTTTTTTCTTGCCAGAGGCTCGGGCCTGAGACTTGGTATAGCTTCTACTTTGGGTGTATTTATCCTAAGGAAAACTTAGGGTGATTGGGGGCTTTCTCCTGTTTCTTTTTAAAAGTAGTTGTTACAGAGACTCCCTTGGCTGGTCCTGGCAAAGATTCTTGAGGTGGTAGGAGCTGCTCTTTCCTCCTCCCCAGAGGCCTGGGGGAGTTGGTGAGCTCCTTGAGGAAACTCGGAAGCAGTATCTTTTTAATGTTTTTACCTCTATCCCTGTGGTCTTGAGTAGAGAGCCGCACACAGAAGGCCCCTTGACAATGAGGAGCAATGGTGATGCTGCCCAGCTAGAGATCCTGCCCACAGCTGGTATCTGTGTGGCCCCTCTGTGCCAAGCACAGCCACAGGAGGGCATGAGGGCACTGTGTCTCTTAAGTGCTCCCTACAGTGCTGGAACTGCTGGGGCTGCAGTTTCATGGAACCCCTCAGTTTTGCCAGCCTCAAGTTGACAAGCGCAAAAGCAGATGTGATTTCTGAGCTCATTCATGTTCCTTTACAGCGGGCAGCACCCTTGGTCTCAATGGAAAAAGCTGTTCCAGGGACAGAGGGTAGAAACTGTTTCTATGTTGGCCTCTGAGCTGGAGGCTGGAAACAAGGGATCAGGGTGTGATGTGGCAGGGCAGATGGCATAGAAGACTCCAAACCCTAGTGTTCCCTTTCGAGGCCCACTTTTGGTTGCTTCATTGTGGATAGTGGGTGAGATTTTTGTTTTCATCCGAGGATGGAAGGCATAGACTTACGTCTCTGAAGACCTCTCTTACGAATAATTTACGGTTCTATAGCTCACGGTGGAAATATCTGGGAGCATTCTGCACTATTTCTGCCTTCTCTTCTTGATTAGAGTTTATTTTGTTCCACTCTGATCTTATTTTGGCCCAAGTGTAAATGACACTATAGAAAGATTACTTTTTAAAATACTCCTTTTTGCTCACTGACTACAAATATACAGTACTAGAGACCCAAGGCAGCAAATGACTTGTGCCACATCAGTGAGGCAGGGCATTGGTCCCTGCCAGCACATGGTGATGTCACTCCCTGGAGGTTCCAGATTATGGCATCCCAGCCTGAGGCTTGAAGACCCAGGGGACTTCTGTTGTCACAGCACGGTCAAATCCTCTTGGCGATAACTCACTCTCCTTGCACATTTTTCTCTACCTCCAGTTCTGCTCTATCCCCTCCCATTGCCAGAAAAGTCAGCCACATATCGCCTCCAGGACATGGTGGCAGATGTGCACTTGGCACCCCAGGACAACCCTTAGGAAAAATGGACACACACCCAAACCCTTTGGGATGTCCTTTTTCGACATTGTGCACAGCTACACATGATCTTTCACGAAAGAATCCTAGATGGGAAACATGTGGCAGGAGATCTCCTTTTAGTACCACATAGTTATGGAGTCCTCTGGTCTTTAATGAGTTTTATATTGTGTTATGTCTGTGCTGGGGTGGAGGGCACGTTACACCACAGGCTGACGCAGGTTCGGGGCCCCAGAGGACACACAGAGGCAGCGTAGGAGCTTTGGGTTTTTCCCACTGAGCTAAAGGGAGTTTGGGGGGTTTGATCCTTTTGAATTTCCCCCATTTCCCCAAAGGCCGAGTTCTGGACTTGGCACTTAACAAGAAATGCTCCTGGGGACCCCAATCTAATCATGGTATCTCAGTGAACCCCAGGGAATTGCTCCACTTCCTTTTGAAACTGACTATGGCTTATCTTTCAATCTATACTAGACATGTCCAGGAATGAAATTAGGTCCACTGGGTGACTAGGGAGTTGGAGACATTCTTCAGCCAGCCAGAGCCTCACTGTTGATTCAAGAGCAGATGCTTCTGTGACTTGCCCCTGCCCACCCACCCCTGTGGCCTCATTAGAGCAGACAAAACTGGTTTGGAAGCCTGCTGGCCCACATGGCTTTCCCTTGGGTTCTGCTGAAGTGCCCTGGTAAACCCTCTAGGGCAGGGGGGCGGGGGGAGGCAGGGGCTTTATCTGCCATTCCCTTTCCTTTAGCAACTTGCCTGTTAACCTGGGGTTGCTTTCTGCAGTAATGTCACAGGTTGGAATCGTCATCATCCCCCTCCTCTTCTCCCTCACTCTTTCTCCTTTCCTCCCCCGTCATCAGTTCTTTGTCTTGGCACCCAGCAGCCAGCCACTTCATTTCCCCAGCTCCAGAGTTTCATGGATGAGAAAGTGAAATTTTTTTCCCTTGTACAATGTTGTGGAGCTTTTAATTAGTTAACTCATGTGTCCATTTTATAAACAATGAATTAAACACCTGTTACATGCTGAACATTCCAGCCCAACAAGCCCTGGTGCCTGCCCTTGAGGACCTGGAGATGTCACTGGTCACAGAGACATGCAATCAGATCACAGAGTCATTGGGTAGAGGCTGCAGGGAGGCCCATGAGGGTAGGGCCATGCCGTGTGGGTGCAGACAGGGAGGAACAGCTACTGCCCTGGGGCCTGCTGGGAGGCCCAGAGCTCATCTGTGGAGGCTCTGTGGGAGAAGGGACAGTCAATAACTGTTGAGTTGGACTTCAGTGGCTGGACTTCAGTTTACTGTTGAGTTGGACCTTAGTGGCTGGACAGGGAGGAAAGACGATTCCAAGTTGAAGGTCCACGTGAGCAATGGCCAGGAGAACTGAGAGAATGTGGTGGGACCGGGAAATGGTGAGTGGGTCAATGTCGCTAGGACTTAGGGGCAGGAGTGGGGCAGAGCGGGCCTGTGTGGAGCCAGGGTGCTGAACACTGAGCTCAGCACGAGCTGAATTTTGAAGTGCCACATTCTAAGGAAATTAAAATATCCTGTGGATGGCAAGAGGACAGGTTGAGTTTTGAAACGGGTGTCCACAAATGGAGGTGTAGGGAGGTAGCTCTGAAAACAGGGACTCTTGGATGAATCTCTTACTGTGTTGTTCCCGTTAAAGGGCTGTTTCCCTCTTGGGGCAGAGGCCACCTCCTTCATTCCCCACCTTGGCTTCAGTGTCTACTCAGGCATTCAAAGGGAAAAGGAAAGCAATGTTTTTTCCTGACCCCATTCCATTCTCCCCGTGTAGGACCTGTGAGTCGGCTGTGCTCATTGAAAGAATAGCTGTCTGTGAATCCAAATGCAGGCCTTCCATGCAGACTTTCGAGGGAGGATGGTGGGGTGCACATGTTGACTGCTCTGCTCCCTAGCTGGTGCTGGTCTCCTTCTGGAAGCGTGCACTAGGCCGGCCAGCTGGAGAGTGAGTATCTGGTAACAGATGAGCAAGTGCTTCTCCTACTTTGAGTTTCTTGGGGGTGATTCTACACTTGCTTTTACATATCCTTCTGGTAACACCTGACCTGGTGCCATTTCCTTCCCCTTTGTTTTGTTCCTAATGGCCCCAGCATCAGTGCTGCATGCGAAAGGTGAGAGAGAATTCTTGGCGGGTGAGAACTGGGTGCTGTGAAGAGGTTATTTTTCTACTTATGGAAGTTCATTTACTCTTTGGATTGGAAATGTCCCTGACACTCAGAAAGCCAGATGGTTTGTCAATATGGAACATGCCTTAGGGAATTAGTAGGATATCCATGCCTTCTTTGACTGGAATTTAGTATTTCCCACATTGGCCCAGCAATTGAACAAAATCTCTTTGCAATGAAGGTACCTTGTGGTACCTTCATTGCTTTAAAGTGAAGTTTGGTAAGAAGAAAGCTGTGTTCTGAGGCACAGATGTTGTAAGATGTTTGGTGGTTGACTTGTCCAGCCTGTCCTTGGATAGGGGGCTTTGCCATTGTCTCAGATGGAGAAAGGAGAGATGGAATGATGTGTTGCTCAAACTCAGTTTTAGAATGGAGCATTAAGTCAGGGGGACTCTGAGTTCAGCTAGAGCTTAGATTAGTTGCATGTCTGCACTCCCCTTCCCCCGCCACCATCTCCACTTCACAGATGGCTTATACTACACAGCAAGCAGGAGGGCCTTTGACATGGGTAGGGGGCCATGGGGCATAGCATGGTGGAGAAGAATGGGTTCTTACTACATAGACATGGGTTCAAATCCTGTTTCTGATGAGTCCTGTGACCGGAAGCAAGTAATGGCATCTGCCTGAGCCTCTGTTTTCTTACTGGTGAATCCAGGTCATCTTAGTCCCTGTAATCAGCTGCCTCACAGGGCTGTTTTGAACATCATAAGAAATAATGGATGAGAAGGAGCTCCATCAACTCTATAGGTGTTAAGGGAGAAAGGAGAGAAAAGGAAAAGCAGAAAGAATCATGTAGGCAGTGGGTTCCTTTATGCTGGGCTGCTCAAAGCACGAAGGGGGAAGTGTTGCAGAGTTGGGATTCCCCAGCCCTCTCTGCCTCGGGACAGTTGTCATACATGCCCAGGGTCTGTGTCTTCTACCCAGGTTTATGCAAGCATGGACAGCACAGGTGACAGGTTGTAGTGCTGGCTGCCCTCTCTAGGGCCTGGCTTCCCTCAGAGCATCATGGTGTAACGTATGAGGTAGAAGGTAGGTGTGAGTCTGTGGGCAGACAGACCTGTCTTGGGCAGAGCTGCTTGGGATGACACAATCCAGTCTGATTGCCACCCACTTTGGTAGGTAGAACATGGCCAAATATAGCTGGAGTCTCCCTGTAAATATACACCTCCTCCTGAGACTCAACTTGCAGAGAAAAAGGGACTAGGGATAGAGAACAAAGGCTGGAGATGCCCCAGATGCTTGAGTGGCTGCCCTGCCTGTCTCCTATACCACTTTCAGCTTCTTTTATCTTCCACAGCTCCTCCCCAAGGAAGTCTGAATCTCGTTCGCTAAAGGGGTCCCCTCTGAAGGGTACCATCAGCCCACAGCCTCTCTAAATACCAAACACAAGTCAATCCCAGGTGCAATTTGTTTATTAACAATCGCAAGTGTCACTTACAGAAGACCTTGTATGTGCCAGGCAATGCCCTAGTGCAGCTAATTCCTAGCACAGCCCAGTAAGGGAAGCAGCCTTATTTTACAGATGTGGAAACTAAGGCTCAGAATGAACGAGTGGCTTTACCCAGGTTACATGGTGGGCAAAATGCTGGAGCTAGGACTCAAATTTCTGCTTGCTTTGCTCCAAACCCTTTGCTCTATCTCGCTACCTCGCCTTTCACTGCCAGTACACAGAAGTCCCTTTGGTCCTTCTCTGTTCTCAAGAACCCTGAATGGCCTGCTGAACGTTATTTATATTTTCCTAGCTCTTTTGGACCACTTTGACCAAACACTAGCCCAGTGGTTCTTGTCAAGACTGCACTTTGGAAACATGTGGGAGCTTAACAAATAAATTCCTGTGCTAGACTACACTCCACACTGACTAAGCCAGAATCTCGGGGCGGGGGGGACCCAGGCAACAATGATTGTAAAACTCCCAGGTGATACTGATGTGCAGCCAAGGTCAAGAACCACTGCATTGCCCTCCCAGCCTTCAGCTAGTGGTGGGCTTTTGACTACTGGAGATGAGCTGGTGGCAGCTGCCTGGGGATCCTTTAGGAGGCCCAGAAATTCTTCAGCCAGGCCTTTAGGTGGACTGCCGACATCGCTCCTACACTGTTTCCCCCATAGCTCTGAGCCTTTTTATGTAATGCCCTCATTCAGCCTATGAGCTTATAAGCAGCTTGAGTCTGAACTCCCAGCTTGGACTCCTGAGTGACACATGCTGGAGTACAGGCATTTGTTTTGAAGGAGGTGGGGGTATCATCTGGAGAGCTGGAAATTTTGTTTTGCAGGGTTACCAAAAACATGGCCAGCTAGTAGACTTGCATTTGCTCCCTTTTTTAGTGCCCAGGCTGAGGCATTTAAATGTTGTTGCAGGTGGGAGAGGATGAAGCACAGATCCAAATCTGTACAATGCAAAATTATGCAAATTGGGCTTTAAAAGAAAATGATTATATTTAATTTTTAAATCAAACCTTTTACCTCAATGTAGGTATTTTTCTGTATGCCCCAGGCAATTGCAGGAAAGCAGCCTGGCATAGGGAAGGCCTGGGTTGGATCTGGGCTCTGGATTTATCAAATTTTCTGCGCTTAGGAACTCTGTGCCCTTGCCAGGGTGGTTGTGAAGACCATCTTAGAGAATGGACACAAGCTCTCTTGCATAATGGTAGGCTCAGAGAACACACGCAACACACTAATTGCTTTCCCTGCCTTCTCTGCCCAATTTTACAGATAGAGGTGTCTGCAAGGTAAACTTTCTGGCTAAATCAAAGGTAAATGAAGTGTAACCCCTCAAGAGCAGAAGGGCTGGTTCTAGGTGGGAGTGTTATTCACAGGCTAGGAAGAAAGGAACAATCTGGCCTCTGGGAACCAGCAACACTGTCTGTGGACTGAGAAGCACCCCACGTTAGGTCTTCTCACGAGACCACTGGGTTTGACATGGTGAGAAGAGGCAGGTGGTTAATTTTCTGACCAAAGCGCTCAGCTGAAAGGCTATTTAAGGATGGCATGAATAATTTTTGCCAGATGAAGGGAGGGGAGTTTCAGAGAGCATGCATCTCAAAGCCTTGTCAGGGCAATGACTGGACCTCAGAGGCTGACCACTTCATAGCTGCGGACTTTTTCTTAGCAATGTGAAAGAGCACAGCCACTTACGGTAGTCACAAGGTGTATGTGTTGGGTTTGGCAGAGGTCTTGCATTTACCCAGGATGGGGTTGAACATTTTCCTGTTTGTCCCAGGGACAGGGTAGCTCTCTTGTGCCCTGTGGGCTTCAAGGCAAAAGGGCTTCATGAATCCTGATGAGAAAAAGCGTTTGAAATTTATCTTGGCCAACAGTACCTTGGTTTAGTCCTTCGATCTGACTTTCTTGAGTTGCATCCCAACTGGGCTGAGCCTGGTCTCTGAAAAGTCCCTATCATCAACATCCATTTCTTTCCAAACCCCCTTGCTGAAAAGCCTGGGGCCCCCTTTTCTTTCCTTCTTGTACTGTGGGATATTTGGTTTCCTTTTTCATAAGAATCGTGGGTAACTTAATACAAGTAATCATATTAGAGCCGACTCTTCACGCATCGGTTCAGCAGCTGGTCCCGGAAAAGGACCCTACCTAACACATTCAGCATTGACTCTCTTGGGGAAAGAGCTGACACATTTCTCTTCCTCATGCTGGTTCTGGGATGCCCTCAGGCTTCCCTACCTCCCACCTCTCCGCCAAAAGGGACTTAGAATCTTTAAGGTGTCTTTCAAACCTCAAGGAATTTCAGGAACTCGCTTACTCTTTTGGGGTGTGCCCCGCCCCCCTCCCCGCCCCAGCAGTCACGTCATGGAAAGGCGGGGGAGGCGGGTCCGTGCTCACGTGGTCGCGGGCGCTGCGCTGCCTGGAGGCTCAGTTCTGGGCTTTCGGGGTTGAAAACCCCGCCCAGAGCTTAGTTTGAGGCCGTCTGAGGCCGCTTGAGAGCTGACCCTGCACTCACAGGTGATGTGTTAGGATCGAGGTGTGGTTGGTCTCCGTAAGCAGGTCAGAGGCACAGACGCTGGGCCAAGGTGTCAGCAGCAGTAGGAAATCTACTGGGTGCTGAGGCTTTTTATAGTTCCCTTTTGTCCCCTCCCTCTCCGCCTGGCCTGCGCTTTGACTCTTCCCAGGTTTGCTGCAGGGTTGGGGGTGAAGGCAGTTTCACTGGTGAAAAGGACGCTTTTAGAAGCCAGACTCCTCTCTCCCCAGCAAAATCGAATTTAAAGCAATAACCTTTGAGTTTTAAACTGTGACATGTCCATTATAGATCACTGGGTCAATACAGAAAACTATAAAGAAATTAAAATCACCCGTAGTCACCCTTTTAGACCTTTTCCTAATATTAAAAATACTGCTTTTATTTCTGCAAAATGTAATTTTAAGTATAATCTTGAATGACTGATGAGGAAAACACTCGTTTATCTTCTTTCTCCTTTAAACACCAGTTCAAAAGGGTAGAATATCGACTTAGGTTAGTCCCCACAACTCAGCTTTTTTGAGACTATCCCAAGAACACAGAATTTCAGAGCCAGATAGTATTTTTGAGTTTATGTGGTTAATCTTTCCATTGTCTGGACTGAAACAAGTGATACAACTTTCTTGGGGTTTCCAAATTAGCTGCAGAGCTGGAACCAGAAGAACTCAGGAGTTCTGCCTCTGAAGTCAGGGTCCTCCCAAAACTCCAGGAGCATGGAATATCAGAGTTCACTTTTAGGTCAGAGATTTTAAATAAGATCAAAAGCAGAAAAGGGAAGAGGGGAGACAGGCAACCACATGTGAAAAGGGGCAATTTTCTTTGGAATTTTGGTACATTTTAATTCCTTCTTACAAATAGAAACAAAGTGACATTTTAAAAAATTCTGAATAGACGCTGTCAGCCATTGGAACAAAACACCTGGAGGAAGAGTTATTGGGAGGCGGGGAGCTATATCTTAGAGAGACACCCAGTTCTTTGGGATATGAGTGCCAATCTCTACAGAAGTTGACACCGGGACTCCCCTAACCTGAGTGCTGGCGTCAGTGCTTCCCCGCGGGCCTGCCCTCTGGGCAACCATGTGCTCTCTTCCTTATCAGTAGCCCTCTGCGGAGGCATGCTCCCTGAGATGCCCCTCTTTCTGGCATCCACTCTGGGCCTGTGGCTCTCTTGCTGGGAGTATTGATACCTCTGTTGTCACTTCCTGGGAGGCCTTCTCTTCACACAGGAAACCTCCTTCCTGAGAGCAGAGAGCAGCCTAGAATAAGCCTATCATGAACACCGTTGTCAAGACCACGTAAAAAGCTCACCAGAGCCTTATCCCAGTCCTGGCTCCTTTTGGAATAGATAATTCGCCCTTTTTCTCTCTGACCAAGACTGATAATGATGATAATAACGAACACTTAGGTAGTGTTTAGTGCTAGATACTTTATATTTTAGTCCTCACAGTGTCCCAAATTCATTTCACAGGTGAGGAAACCAATGGGGCACAAACAAGCTTGCCTGAAGTCACAGCTATGAAATTCAGAGCCAGAATTCACACTTAGCCTGGCTCCAGAGACCATGTTTCTAACCACTAGACTAGACTAGTCAGCCTGCTCCAGGGGCTTGGCCTTTGCCCTCAGTGGCAGCAACTCTATTTGAGGTCTGCAGCCATCTGCAGGGGATTTGATTTTCCTCCCCCTTTATGGAAAGTGAGTCTGGGGTCACCGTGGCTCCTCTGCCCTCTCCTAAGTTTACATGGCAGCCAGTTTTCATTTTGTGTCATTTTATTTTCCATAGGCCACATTTATCATATTTAATAACCAAATGTTTGGTTATTGGTTATTTTGTAAAATTATTCATATGAATAACATTAGAAAAATAGTCTTTGTTAGCATCCATGTCCTGGTTTGGTATTTGGACAAATTGTGAAAGTGTGGCCAGAGAGTATATTCTGGAGTTGGACAAATCTGTCCAAATCTAGACTCTACCATTGATTGGCAACATGTCTTTCTTTTTTTTTTCAATTCCTTCATTTCATGGTTTTCAGTGTATTCAAGTAATGCCTGTACAAGCTTGATATAGCACGTTAAATAATACACGTGAAATACCTATACAAATGAAATAATACAAGATGCATGAAGGTGAAGCTACTCATCTCCTCCTTCAGTCCTGTCCCTCTCAATCAGCATTAGCCACGTTCTTCTCCAGGGCAGCCTGCTGAGCTTCCACACGGTTGTTTTCCTGTCTATAACAGGAGGTGAATGCCCTGTGATGTATGTAATGGGTGCTCTTTCAGTGGTAGTCATTGTTATGAGGAGGGAACATAATGTGCGTTAGGGCTGCAGCAAGTTGCAGGGAAAAGAGATTCTCCACCTTTCCCGTCGGTTTCTCTATGCTTCTCCATCTTGCAGCCTCTGGCACAGCCTAGAGTCCGGTGGTACCCAGCAGAGGCAGTGCTGTGCACCTCTGAACTGGGCCCAGAAGGGGAAGGGGGAGCACCTCCAGCAACATTCAGGGTGGGTCTGGATTCCAGGGCTTCTGATCCTGGGGCTGGGCTTGTCTGAGATTCACAGGAGGTTAGAGAGCTAAGGAGGAAGGGGAGACTGCTTTAACCAACCCCTCTGCTAGCTCGCTCTCTGGAGGAAACCTCAGGCAACTCTGCATACTTCCCCCACTGCACACACACCTCTTCCTGCCTTCTCTACCCTGACACCAAGGTCTCTCCCCAGCCCTGGTTGGCATCGTGCCTGGGTTGCTAATAATAGAGAAGGGTGAATCTGCCAGGCTGTGAATCAGAAGGCTGTCCCAGCTCTGCTCTTTTGCCCTGATCCTGGCAAATTCTTGCGGGGCTGATTTGGTAAATATCCTTGTGAGCAGAATAAGCCTTTGTGTGTTCTGGAAACTCCTGCTGTCCCTGGGGGTAACACCCTCTTGGAAGGATGATGGGGATGCCTTTGGCCTCAAGATCTTAGGACAGCGTTTCAAATCGCTCCAGGCTTCCAAGCTAGCCTGGGCTCTAGGAAGAAGGTTTGCAGGTTTGGAGAAGGAGCTGCTTCCCAGGTTCTCAGGGGATGGAAGTGAGAATAGGGAGGGTGTGGAGGGTGCGAAGAGACTGTTTAGTTCTTGCCTAAAAGGCAACACAATATGGTCCTTCCTGTTCTTTCCAGAGCTCAAAAGGTGAAATAAGAATGAAGAACAGCGATCTGCAGTTTTCCTATTATCCAAAAGCCTACTACCCAATTCAGTGGGTTGTTTTGGCAACTTGCTTGGATAAACTTATTTAGAAATTATTTCAGAATTCCTTCAGGCAGTTACCCTACATCCTTTTTAAGTCAAGGTGTGGTATAAGTCCATTAACAAATTAAAATGCTTCCATTTCTGTGTTATTCTCAAGGCACTTTTGCTAGATAACAATACCTCACACTTGGACGGTGTTTTGTGGTTTGCAAAGCACTTTCACATCTGTTTTCTCACTTGGTTGCCATAATAACCCTGGGAGCTGGGAAGGACATGTCTTGTTATTACCCCTATTTTGCAGATGAGGAAGCCAAGGTTTTTAGAAGATTGGGTGGCCTGGTCAAGGTCACACCGATAGGAGGACTGGGGGGATGGAGGAAACTAAAGCTGTTTTTCCTTAACCATCTTGCCTCTCACTGAGATGAAACAGCAGGATGGTTCCTGGGACCCAAGATCCCTTTGAACACTTGGATTAAAAGAATTTATGAGTTCTTTGTGAGTGTGTGTGGACCTGCTGGTAGTGGCTTTTCTTCATTAAAATTTGCATGTAAGATTGAAACTAAGATGGCTGACTTTCATCTTCCCAAACCAACCCTGTTTTTGCACCGTGCTGTAGTGGCATGAATTACCTTGCAGGTAATTGTGGCTTAGGTGACGGTACACAAAAGGCATCATGCAGCAGCCAGATGTTCATTTTACTAAATGGAAAATATGACTCAGAACAGGGGCCAATCTGAGCCTCCAAGCAGGCAAATTAGCCATTGAGGATGAAATCTTCATCTCTGGAGAGGAGAGAATGTGGGAATACAGAGCCCAGAGTCAAGTGATTTGGTTGAATTCCCCCCCACTTTGGTTATTTAGACTTGCTTATACTCTTCTGCCCAGACTGTAGGATCTTCTACTGAAATTCTGCAGCAGTGTGGGCAGAATTACAAGTAAAGGGGGATTGAGGAAGTGCTCAGGTGGAAGTGTAGCAGAGAGGATGCGTTTGAGGAGCCAAGAGGCTGGGACTCAAGAAAGCTTTATGCAGACTCGAATCTTACAGTGATAACAAGCATTTGCATAGCACATACAAGTTTCATCCTATGAAGGATTCCATATGATTCCCACAGCAGCCCGAGGATGTGAGCAGAGCAGTGAAAAATATCCCTGTTTTATAGAGGAAGTAGAAATCGAGAAGCAGGAAGGGTGGGTAATTTGCCCAAAGTTCCACCACTAGTAAACCGTAGAACTGGGACTAAAGCCCAGGTCTTCTGATCCTCGCTGGGCCCAGCGTTCTTTCCAATATGTCATCCTGCCTTTTCCCCCTTTCTTCCTCCTCCCCACAGCTCCTTACAAGTTCAGCCTGCTGGAGGTAAGGGAAGTGATCATGAGAGTTTTTCCAGTGCTGAGACGTTCTGGAAACAACATGGACCTGTATCTGTGTCCTGATCTGTGCTTCGTGATTGGACTGTCTTGACACTCATCTCAGGGACTCTGGGGAGTGCTTGTGCAAGTGTTTCCCAGTGTGGCCGGCTTCTCGAATGCTGCTAATGGAAAGTTGTAAGAGTTCCATTTTCCTGTTTCAAGCGAGCATTTCCCCCTTGGGGTTATAGCAACCACTTCCTCCTCAGCACCCGGTGGGTCGTGGTAAACACCAGTTACGGCAGAGTATCCCCTTCTGACAACCTCATTGGTTCCTTTTTTTTTTTTTTTCTTGCCTTTAAACACACACACAGAGTTCTGAAGGCTAGGTCTCCTTTCCCTCTGGTTTAGAGTTTTCAGAGTACCCTGCTGTGGCTTTGGAAACAGAAAACCCACACAGAGGTCAAACGCAGTTCTTGTGGAGTCACCTTGTCATCCTGCTTTGTTTTGGAAGGAACTGGGTTGGAGGCAGCACAGTAGGACTACAGCATCTTTAACGCTTGGTAGGATTGCTGGATCTGCTAAACGCTTGTGGGTAAACAGGAAGCTCACAGCCTCAGTGGGTCATTAAGGGTGTTACAAAATAGACACAAAAATCTGAAGTGGGATGGGAGCAGAGCAGGACTTGGTGGGTAGGTACTGAGGAAAAGGAGACAAAGGGGGATAGTGAAGAAACCGAAAGGAATAGGGGATACAAGGAAGGGGTCAGGAAAGGGTGAGTAAAAGGTTTAAAGAGAGGTGCTAATTTTAGATACTTAAAAATATATGAAAACTTGTGGCTGGGTATGGTGGTTCATGCCTTTAATCCCAGTGCTTTGGGAGGCCAAGGCGGGCAGATCACTTGAGGTCAGGAGTTCGAGACCAGCCTGGCCAAAATGGTGAAACCCCGTCTCTAACTAAAAAATACAAAAATTAGGCCGGGCACAGTGGCTCACACCTGTAATCCCAGCACTTTGGGAGGCTGAGGCAGGTGGATCACGAGGTCAGGAGTTCAAGACCAGCCTGGCCAAAATGGTGAAACCCCATCGCTACTAAAACTACAAAAATCAGCTAAGTGTGGGGGCAGGTGCCTGTAATCCCAGCTACTCGGGAGGCTGAGGCAGGAGATTGGTTTGAACCCGGGAGTTGGAGACTGCAGTGAGCTGAGATGGCACCACTGCACTCCAGCCTGGGAAACAGTGAGACTATCTCAAAAAAAAAAAAGTATATATCTATATATGAATACTTAAAAAATATTTGTAATTGCTGGTTTGGGGTTACTAGAATCTCTTCTGAATCTGTCTCAGTTTTTCTTACAGCTTTTAAATCCATGGAGCTCTATCACCAGGAGATGATTGTGGTGTGGAGCTGAATCATGCTGGAGTTAGTCAGGTGGCAACTGAGATCAAGGGGGAAATGGAGCAGTTTGAGGATAAATGAGCCATGAAAACCTCCCAGCTCTGCCCCCAGCCATGCCGTGAAAGTCATGGGGAAGAAAGACCCCCATTTGTGTGTTTGTGTGCATGCGTTATTAAATAGAACAGTAACAGGGCAGGTCTCTGAGCCTGTCTGGCAGAAATCTTTCCGTAGCAGGAGTGTCCTGCAACTCTCTGGCGGATTTGCAAAACAGTCCAGGTAGAAAAACTTAAATGGGAAACAAGCTTGTCTTGTGTCCTACTTTGTGGAGATAGATAATAAAGCCGAAAGGCCAAGAAATGTAAATATATAGCATGTATCTAATATATACGGCATATGTACATGTCAATCTATAGCTATACAATATCTACGCTATTTATCTATATCTATTCTATGACTATAGGCTTCAGAAGACCTGTCAAAGATTTCCATACATTTAGAGAATTTGGGAGGATCCCTTTATAGGTGAGAGTTGAGACTCTTTGACTGCAGGTTGGGATTTGGTGGACTAGTTCCTGGTACCACCACCTGGTTGCTGTGATTATCTTTAGACTAACCAAGGCTCTTGTGTTAGCCTTCCTTAAATCATCCCCACCTCTAAGCAAGACAGCACCTATACCTTCTCCAGTTCATCCTGAACAGTTTGATGAACAGTTTCTCCAGTTCATCCTGTTTTATTTTATTTATTGTTTTTTGAGACAGGGTCATGCTCTGTCACCCAGGCTGGAGTGCAGTGGCA
The DNA here is from genome assembly GCF_000951035.1 of Colobus angolensis palliatus. Classification (NCBI taxonomy): domain Eukaryota; kingdom Metazoa; phylum Chordata; class Mammalia; order Primates; family Cercopithecidae; genus Colobus; species Colobus angolensis. The sequence continues at coordinate 1,567,880 of NW_012116132.1, read as the reverse complement.
CGAACATGGCAGCCTCTACCCCTGTGTTCAAGCAATCCTCCTGCCTCAGCCTCCTGAGTAGCTGGGACCACAGGTGCACACCACCACACCTGGCTAATTTTTGTGTTTTTTATAGAGACAGGGGTCTCATCATGTTGCCCAGGCTGGTCCTGAACTTCTGGTCTCAAGCAGTCCTCTTGCCTCAGCCTCCCAAAGTTTTGGGATTACAGGTGTAAGCTACTGCATCCGGCCCATCCCTGTTTAAATGGGAATATCCAGAAGATTGTCCTTGTCATACACTTGGTGCAATTTAAAGTATCTTTGCCACTTGTCAGAAACAGAATTCTGGTTGGGAAGGGCCATCATTCTGAGTGTGGCAGGTTTTTGGTTTATTAATTGCTGGAACTGGGATACAGAAGCCAAATGCAGGCTCTCCACCTGGGACCTTCTTCCTGTTTGTCTGCCCAGTTCACACTTGTCTTAGGAGCTGCTGCCTGAAATAGTGAGATGGCTACATTGCCTGATCAAATCTGGGATTTATGAAGTGATAGCACCTCCCAGGAGATAGATTTCTTCGCCCCACCCCAGTGCTTCCCACCCATGCCCAGGGACCGACTCTTTATCTCTGGCGTGAAGATTCCTCCCATTTCCCTGTTGCTGAGATCCTTAGTCCTTTAGAGGGAAATTCTTTCAGCAGGGATTGCAGCTCCAGGTTAGAGTGGGAGTGGGAAGAAACCATGCCCCTCACACCGAAAGAGTACTGGTCTTGTCGACCTAGTATCTGAGCCAAGGTTGAGGACAGCTGCCTGGGACACACTTCCAAGTTGCCTTGGGGAGTGCTCTGTTTGGCCTTTGTTACAAGCAGGTTTTCAAAGGCAAAAGGAACAAGGAAGTGGGCTGAGACAAAGTTGTCTGACAGGAATCCTCCCGGGTTGACAGAGATAACATTGGATAGTGATTGCTCTATACTGTTGAACTATATAGTACAAGTGATGGTGTCCAGCATATGTCATTTTATGGCTACTTAGCATCAGTTAGTCTAGAGCCCATATAGCAAGTGGCTTCAAGAGGTGATTATTTAGCTCAGGCGGGGAGCGAGACGTGATCGCTGTCACATTTCGGTGCCTCTCTGGGTTTGATAATTAAAGGGGGTTTGGATTCTCAGATAAAACGTTTTTCTTTCTCAATCTAAAGTGGAGAGTTTAAAAAAAAAATCCATCTTCCTCTCTCACTTGGACAATTACAGCAGCCTCAAAATGAATCTTTCTTGTTTTCACCCTTTCTCTCCTGCTTTCTGTTCCCCAGGTGTACTCTGTACACAAGCAGAGTGAGCCTTTTAGAACATAAGCCAGACTATGACACTCCTCACCCAAAACCCTCCAGCAGCTTCCTATCTCACTGACATAAAATCCGAAGTCCTAAGAACGGCCTAAAAAACTCTGCAAGAACTGACCTCATATGTGATATGTGCTCCTCTTTGTTTACTCTGTTCCAACCACTTTGTGGTTCCTGTTGGCCTTTGAAGCTGCCCACACACCTGTCTCAAAGCCTGTACACTTGGCCGCTCCCTCTGCCTGCAGTGCCCTACCCTCCACCTGTGTATGGCTCAGCCCCTCACTTCCTGCAGAAAGGCCATGGTCAGCTAAGCCAGCACACCCCTCTCCCTGCCTCCCTGGGGCTCTCCCTTTTCCCCTACCTGGGTTTATTTATCTTCAGGACACTCATAGCTGCCTGATGCAATATGTCTTTATTTGTTTATCATCTGCCTCTCCGCACTTAGAATGTAAGCTGCTTTAAGGGTAGGGACTTCATTGTGTTCACTGCTAAATAACCTGCAGCTAGAACAGTGGGACATCTGTAAATATTTGTCAAACAATGAATGCATGTGTGCACGTGTGCGTGAATCCATTAGCAACAGCATTTATTGGGTTCCTTTACTAGGCATCACGTTTGTAGCAAGGAGTACAAAGATGGATACTACGGTCCCTGCCCTCAGGGGCTCACTCCTTTGATCTGTTCTTTGTGGAAGGGTTTCCCACATCAGTCTCTTTTCTGATCCTGTTCTTACCCATGCTGTTTGAATTTTGGGAAGACCCCTCCACCCTAGGAGTCTAGCTGCTGTCTGTCATCAGAATGATCCTACACTAATGTTTCTGGGCTTCTAGAGTTCCTTGGGGTCTTCACGGAGCAGTCAACCCATTCAGGGAACAGTTTTCAGTCCTGAGCTCACAGAACCTACAGCAAGAAAGCCCTATTTCTCCCTTAGCTGAAGTGATCTTTTGGAGAGTGCTGTGTTCTCAGATCAAATACAGGAAGGAGCGTAAGGTGTAAGATACGGCAGCAGTTTCTTTATGTTACTTGTTTATTTGGTGTTCTGTATATTTTTTACATTGTAAAAGCAAACTAACCAGGCTACAGAAATTTCGAAAATAAAGAAAAAGAAAGGGTATCATCATAACCCTACCATCCTAATGAAACAGCTTGATTCTATGAATTATTAATTAATTGGTTAATTTGTATTCTACCTTATTTAAAAGATTTGCGGATACTTAAAACAAATATACATCTAGTACAATAGAATATAATAACTGAGAAATCAGAGCAAAGGGTCAAATTGTTTATCAAAGCCAGTATAAAGTTAATGTGCAGAAATGCATACTATTATAACTACTCTTATAAATTGGTATATTTCTTCTTAGCCTAAGTCTGTATATTTTTCATAGCTTATTCTGCTCCCCACCCCTTAATCTTATAGCAAAAATTTCCACGTTTCTGTCTTAACTCATAAGTTAAGGACTGAATGATCAATCCCAAGGATATGCCCCTAATTTGTTTAATCATTCCTCTATTGTTGGAAGTTGGGCTATTTTCACTACTATTGTTATTAGAAACAATGGTGTAATTAACATCTTTGTGCATGTAACTTTTTCCATATTTTGGAGTATTTCCTTAAGTAGATTTCCAGAGGTAAAATAACTAACTGAAAGGTTGAAACATTTTTATGGCCCTTGTAGCATATTCCTGGGTCGATTTCCCAAAAGGTCATGTGCCTTGGGATGCCTCCGAGCAGTGGGTTGGTATGTGTCACACCTTACTCTCCTCCTCACCAGCACTAGGATTCACTATTTTAAAAAAAATTTTTTTCTGCGGCCAAGCTCGTGGCTTACGCTTGTAATCCCAGCATTTTGGGAGGGCAAGGCAGGCAGATCACTTTAGGTCAGGGGTTTGAGACCAGGTGGGGCAAATAGTGAAACCCCATCTCTACTAAAAGTACAAAAATTAGCCCCGCATGGTGGTGCGCATCTTCTAGTCCCGGCTACTCAGGAGGTTGAGGCAGGAGAATTGCTTGATCTCTGGAGGCGGAGATTGCAGTGAGCCAGGATTGTGCCACTGCACTCCAGCCTGGGTGACAGAATGAGACAATGTCTCAAAAAACAAAAACAAAAAACAAAACACAATTTTTTTTTTTTGCTAATAGGCAAACAGTATATTGTTATTTCATTATATGTATGTTGAATTATATGTATGTTGCCAGGTTATCTATTGGCTCCTGAGATTGTTTTTACCCATTTGTTTGAGTTATTTGTATATAAAACTTAACCCTTCAATCATACCTTATTTTGTAAAATATTTTCTCCAGTTTATTTGACTTGCTCTTTGGTTTGCAGGTGTCTTTGCTTTAGATACTTTTAGGTTTCACATTTTGGATAGTCGAAGTTCTTTATAATTTTCTCTGTTATTTACCTAGAGACTGTAGTCCAAGTTCATTAGCCTGGCGGTTGAGGCCTGTGTTGGCTTTGTTATTCCAGAAGCCTCACCTTCTGTTCTCTGAGGACCTTCTTGTTAGGAAGGTGAATCAGTGGTGCATCTAGCATATTTTACACTAGGAGTACAATTTTTTTTTTTTTTTTTAGATGAAGTTTCACTCTTGTTGCCCAGGCTGGAGTTCAATGGCGCGATCTCTGCTCACTGCAACCTCCGCCTCCTGAGTTCAAGCGATTCTCCAGCCTCAGCCCAGGTGCCCGCCACCATGCCTGGCTAATTTTTGTATTTTCAGTAGACACGGGGTTTCACCATGTTGGCCAGGCTGTTCTCGAACTCCTGACCTCAGGTGATCCACCTGCCTTGACCTCCTAAAGTGTTGGGATTAAAGGCGGGAGCCACCAAGCCCAGCTCAGGAGTAGATTTTTTAAAATACTCCCCTCCTCTAGTAAGAAAGTTATTTCAGTAATTAAGAAATAAATAATGATGAAGATGACCAGAAAAGAATTTCAGACGGTTAAACATTTCTATTTTTGAATTTTGTGTATATGATGCCAGCAATAAGAAAAGGGGGGCGGGGAGTAATGAGTTTAATGACGCTAATGCTTATTTGAAAAAAGGGAAAGGTTACACTTTTGTAGTGGTCTGTAGTGAATAAAACTCTATAGTTTCTGGTTTTGAGTCTTCTGTAAACTGATCAGACTTCGTAAATACTGATCTTTGCCTATTCATCATGATCAGTAGACAAAGCCGCATTTGTTGGTCTATCTTCCCTCAAAGCTGGTCGCAGAACGCTTTTTATTCCTGTTAATTTTGAAAAGTTTCTTTTGGTTGAAACAGCAGATATACAAATAGGATAAATCTTAAACATAAAATTTGGCAGAAATTCACAACAATCCCATTTCACAGTAAATTCCAGACATTGCAACAAAGTCCTGTTCCTCATTTCTTCAGGACTGAATAATATCTCGTTGTTGAAAAGTTAGAAACATAAATAAAAACTCCCAAGTGGTCTGGTAGAATGAGAGGATGGAATAGCCCAGGTTCTATTTCTTTGTCTTTACAATGACTTTGCTTCCAGCCTTTATTTTTGGTCTGGTCTTCAAGCTTAGGAACACATCGTACCACAGGACTCGGGGGACAGGCCACCCCAAAATGAGTGCCAGTGGTACCAAATCCTGTGAACTTGCTCTTGAAACATGGGTAGCTGAGTCCACGGGTGTCAGGGGCTGGCTTGGCAACCAAAATACGAGTTCTTTGAATTAAATTCCATAGAGAATGTAATGTTTATTGAAAGGTAATTTAGTCTGTGTGAATTTGAAGCTTACATGTATTATTAAAAGTCAAGAATAATGCAGCAATTGTTTAGAATTAGACAAAAAGTTGTTGGCAGGGGCGGGGGAGGGGGGAGGTGGGGGCGGTGTTAGATTATGTTTAAATCAGAATTGCCAGCTCATGGTCGCAATAAAAAGCCCATCAGTTTCAGTATTGTTTTAAATTTCCTACAGGCAATTTTCCCTCTTATTGCCTCCCTCTGGGGCAGAACGCTTAGTGCTAGGCCCTTGGTGCTGAGCTGAGCCGAGCTATGCCAGGCTGTTGGCTGTGCTGATGGTGCTTTTTTGCTTCTAGGCTTTTGCTTATGCTTTTCTCCATCCTGAAACACCAACCTGCACTTCACACACACACACACACACACACACACACACACACGCACACCCCTCATTTTCCTCGTCTTTTAAGACTTAGCTTACATGTCACCTTTTCCATCAAGCTTCCTTAATTTTTTCCCTTTTTCTCCCAAAGTAGTAACTTCCTCTTCTGAATTCCTGTAGCTCTATGCCAGATCTGAAGGAGAAAGTGCTCCCAGCTGTGTCCAGTGCATCCAGGGACAGCACTGATGTCAGAAAGTGTGGGTGGCCTGATTGGATGAAGGAGCCCAGGAGCCAGCCCAGGTTACCTGCCTGGGTCCTGGTTCCGGAGCTCTCCTTGTTCGCCTCTCTCTCTGATGAGCTGGCCCTGGTAGTGGGACCTCGCCGAGTCTGGAGGCTGCTGCCTCTGGTTCTTGGCCTCTGGGTGTGAGGCAACCCTTACTCAACTTACCTTTCTGCTTCAGAAACCCCACCTTTAAGCCAGACCCCACAATAGGGGCTGGGCATTCTGGGCACTCTTCTGCTTTCTCAGCCAGACTCTTGGATCTTGGCGGGGTTCCCATGTGTTTATGTTAGCCTATATTTATCGATTCCCAACCCTGGGAAAGCAGTGTGCCAGGTAGGGCCTAGAGGTTCAGCAGTGAACTGGCCATTTCCAGCCCTCAAGGAATGCTCACTCTAGTAGGGGTTACACTCATGTCATCAGCAGACCATGTGAATGCGCTCTCAGCAGAGAAGCAAATGCATGTGTGAGGTATAGGGGAGAAGTAATTAGCCTTTTTGAGTGCATTGGGCAAAAAGTGCAAAGAGGAGGTGATAATTGCGCATGGTAAAGAGTGAAGAAGAGTTCTCTAGGTAGGTTAGGGGAAGGGTCTTCCAACCAGATGGGCCAGCACAAAAGGTTCAGGAGCATGAAGCAGTGTGGTGCGGGTCGGCAAACACAACCAGATCAGTTTTGCAGCAGCCCAGGGAGTGAAGGGACGCATTGGTGGGGAGAGGGCGAGAGCCCTTGAGAGTCCCTGTGTGGTCTGTGGCCTTTGTCCTGCAGGCTTTAGGGAAGCCACGGAAGATTTAAAGCAGGGGAGGCACATGATGGAATTGGCGTGACCAGATTGATGTTTTAGAAAGGTCTGCAAGGCTGATGAGTGATGAGGTTTGCAGGAAGGCACACCCAAGGCAGGGCAGGCTGTTGTCATCTTGGAGAGATAGGAAGAGCAAGGGGTGCTGGCCATAGGGAGAGTTGTCAGAGTGGTAAATTAGGAACTTTGATGATTAACTGGATGTTTTGGCAGCCCTCTTCCAGAATCTCCTTTGCTGTCCCTGAGAGTAGATCTTAGGGTCTCCCATGGAATTTGTGACCTCATATGTTCAGTGTGGTCCTATTAGGTCTGTGGGGTCTGTTTGCTGGGGCATGACACTGCACATGCTCTATCTACCCAGAACCCCTGGAGCCCCTGGCCATCAGGGAACCATGTCCGCCACATATGATGCTTTGGTAAGGAGCTGGTAAGAAGCAAGATGACCTCTTGCTCCTGAGGGCTGCAAGCACTTACAGCTTCTCCCTCTGAGCTCCTATGGCTTGATGGGAGCTGGCAGAGCTTGCCAAGTCATGCCCTGATCGGGTGGCCTGAGTCATTGCTGCCACGGCCACAGGCACCAGATCCCACCGTGCCATGTGCCCCCTTCTGGTATCACAGCTGCTCACTCTCCACATGTGGCGTTAGGGAGGGCTTTGACACAGGTATGGGATGGATGCCTTTATCACTTAAACCTCTCCTCATCTTCTGAGAAGCCCATTGGTAGCTAGCCTTCTGTAGTCATGTCTGTCATTTCTTTGATTTTCGGGCAGGCAGGTGGGGAAGACGGCAGATGGCCAGGAGCTTTTGGGTCACCCCCCAAAATGCAGTTGGCCGCTACACTGTGAAATCCTCAGAGGCCACAGTGCCCTGTGATTTGCTCTTAGCATTTTGAGTGTTGAGTTTCATTGCCAAGATGCTAGGCTTCCTCCTGGCCCCACCACAGATGATTCCATAAGTGTCTCCTCGCCTCACCTGGGCTGGGCCACGGCTAGAAGTCCCAAACGCCAACCATCCCCGGTTCTAAATTGCGTTCTAACTAATTAGAGGCAGAGGTTGGTCAGAGTCAGGTACTGCTCAGCCACGACTGCGGTGATGTTCCGCTTCTCCTGGAGGTGGTACCACAGGCGGGGCCAGGTTGGTGGGGCTGGATGGTTTAGAAATCCTGGCTTCCATCTCAGCCCCTGCAGGTGACCACTGAGGTAGCTTTTGTGTGTCCTTTCGTTTCCTCTGCTCCTTATCTCATCAGAGAGGCCTGTTTTGGCTTGGTGTTCTGTTTCGTCTTTTAGACCCGAAGGGCCACATCTTACCATGCATGGTGTGTGTTCAGGTTTTCAAACACGTGCCTTGTTTTCCTACCTAGTCTTCCCTACAGTTTTGGGGTTGAGGCCTTGCTGTCCTTTTTCATCTCTGCAGAGGGAGAAACAGCAGCTCAGCAAAATAGGTGACTTGCCTGCACTGACATGGCCAGTGAGTAGACTACAGTTGAGCTCTTTGGTTTTCCTCAGCACTTTCCCCTTTGTCTCTAAATCCAGCGGTTCAAACTCAAATGCCACCAGGGGCCAGGCAGGTGACCTGTGTCAGCGGGGCCCAGTGACAGGGGAAGGGAAGTCCCCATCTTAAGTGGCTGCTGCTCAGCCCCAGGCAGGGGCCACTGTCCGGGATTACAGGCCCAGGATTTCAAAGAGAAATTGGGAATTCGGATTTTTGTGTGCAATCTGATTTTTAAATGTTGGCAGCTAATTTAGAAAAAAAAAAATGTAGCCGGACAAAGTAAGTCTGCTGGCCTCTGTCCTATATCACCTGGCTGCTGGTCACTCACCCATGGCCTTTCCTCCTGACTCAGGCTTATAGGGACCCTCTGCTGGCTGGCTTTCCTATTAAGGGAAAGGGGGAGAGGAAAGGGAAGAGGAAACAGTTCTAGGAGCTTCTGGTCCATTTGCATCATGCTGGCCACACACTGTGTAAATAGCTCAGCTGCCCACTTTCCCAAGGCAGATACTTTCCATGCGCCTCTTTGGCCACCTTGAATCCTGGGGCTCTTTGGCAGTTTATCGGCTCGCTTCCTTTTCCAAAGATTTAAATGACAACTGCCTGAAAATATTTTCTTCAGCTGGGTTTTTCCTTGGTGACTTCACTCTGAGACAGATGTGCCCTAATAATAGCATTGAAAGTTAAGGGGAATAAGTCAGCCAGCTGGTTCTGTTCCCGAGAAATGATGTTACAGTTCCTAAATGTGAGCTCTCCCTGGAGACCTTGGAGGGGCTGAGCCTGCAAGAGGGCTGTGGTCACTGTTAAGAGTCTGGAGTCCTTCTCCCTGGGACAGAATCCCCAAGGCTCTCCCCTCATCCCAACGGGACACATGTACTGCCTGGCACACAGCAGATGGACATTGCAAAGGAGGTTTGCTCTCTTCAGAGATGGTCAGGGGCTCTTACTCAGCTCCTGCCTCCTGAGCCTAGAGGCTCCAAGCTTGGTGAGACCCAAACCCTGACTGCACAAAGCAGACTGTTCCTCCAAGTGCCTCTCTCGTGCCTGTGTTCAGGCTCACTGACTGGAAGGACTCCCAGAGGTCATTTAAGCCCGTTCTTCAGCCTCTATCATTCCAGAATACATTTTTCAGATAACCCGCTTGCATTCCCTCAATAATGTTTCATTTCCTCTTACTCAGTAGGAAGGAGATGAAACAAGTCTAAGAGAACCAGAAGCCTTCTGTAAGCTGTGCAAGCAAGAGAGTGACTTTTGTGGGGGCCAAGCTTTAAGATCCCTTAGATAGAAAACTGGACCAGCCTCTACGGATGTTGATGCTCTGTTTCTTGGTTTTGCTTCTCTGTAAATCTGAGGGAGAAGACAGGAAGGACCTGAGGTGCAGCCCTTCTTTGCCCCTGTCTCATAGGAGATCCTCACCTCACCTTTGTGAAAACCCATGGTGTCTGTAATGATCCCAAAAGCTGCTGCAAAAGACCTCAATATAAAGGAAATGTTAACCTGGACGTGGTGGCTCACACCTGTAATCCCAGCACTTTGAGAGGCCGAGGTGGGTGGATCACTTCTTTAGTCACCTTAAGTCCAGGACTTCAAGACCAGCCTGGGTAACATGGCAAAACCCCATCTCTACGAAAAGCTAGAAAAATTATCCAGGCATGGTGGTACATGCGTATAGTCCCAGCTACTAGGGAGGCTGAGGCAGGAGGATTGCTGGGTTGCTTGAGCCCAGGAAGTTAAGGCCGTCCATGATTGCGCCACTGACTCCACTCCAGCCTGGGAGACAGAACGAGATCCTGTCTCATAAAAAAAAAAGAAGAAATGTTTTATCATTGTAGCCTGAAGCAAGAAGTGAAGGAAACAGTTTCAGGGTGTCCCTGCTCCTGGTGGGTGGGAGAACCTGGCTGAAGGAGGGCATGCAGGCTTCCAGGGTAGGAGTTTGGGCAAGACCCTAAGGTCTGCCCTGGATTGGGACACAAACCTGGGGGCACACCTTTGCCCCTGTTTGTGCTCTAGGAATTGGAGGCGAGACTGGTGCCTGCCTTTCAGGGGCCCTGGGAGGCTCCTGTCGCATGGGGAAAGTGTTACGTAAGCACCCACTGCCACTAGCAGGGCCTGGTTGACAGAGATGCACGGGGAAGGGTGATGAGTCAATCTGTTTATGAAAATCACACATATCGTCACACATACCGTCAAGATGACCTGGGGGACAGCTGAGCTTTGAGAGCTGATGAGTCTTGCTCATACTTGGGGGTTCTCTGGTGTCCCTTTTTGGCAACCTGTTTCCTGTGCTTCCAGAGGTCTGCACGTGAACAGATGCATGACTGCTGAACTGAGACACAGAGTCTCTGCCCTGAACAACTCTGGTCAGGAGAGGGAAGCTGGGTGACTCATAGCAGAATTCAGAGCTGCGCATTGGCCACTGCTGGGGCAGGGCTGCAGACGCTTCTTTGGAAAGCAGCTTGGGGTTTCTGGTTCTCTCTGCAAGTCTACATTCTCACTCGCTGAGTGCCATTTAGCCACAGGCAAATCAGCATAATCTGTCAGAAATATGAATTGTTCCAGTGTAGCTTGATAACTGCTTATAAGCCGTCATATGGTATTCAAGTCCTTCCTCAAAAGTTTCCGTGTTAGAAATTCCTTAAGTGGGAGTTCCCAAAACTCTGGCTTTGGAGTTAGACCAGGGTGACCCCCTTAACCAAATCTCTTACAAGATCTTTTTTGCATTCCCAGAAACTACTTAAAAGGCAGTATTTTGTCCATTAATGTTCTTGGCCTAGAGAGGTAAACTTTTAGCAATTGGAGGTTGAGGAAATCTTGTCCCTTCTGCTATATCCAGTAGTATCCTAAGATTTTAAAATGTATAACCTGAAGTTTTTTCAATCTCAGGAATCTCTGAAAAAGTACCAGGGGTTACTAATGAGCTGCTCACACAGAAGTAAGTGTGTTTCCTTCAGCAGGGCTGTGCCTGAGAGAGCTTGGGGGAGAGAAGATGACATTTTAGATTCTTGAACTTTCTGCAGAAAACTTCCTTTTAGATTCCTGGCTTTGTAACTGTCATCCTCCAGCATGGGATAAAAAAGTCTGTTTCCACTTGTGGCCACCTAGCAGAGCTGCCTGTGTCCCTGTTGCCCAGCTCAGTCTCCCGGGGAACAGGCAGAGTTCCTTATTTCAGATCCCAGGTCCCTGCGGGAGGTTTGGGAGGGGGAATTTTCAGGAAACACGAGAGCCTCTGGTGGCTCCCGTGCCAGGCTGCCTCATCATCCGTGCACTCCCTCTCACACCTGGCTAGAAAGTAGCTCCTGGACATTTTGGAGTTCCAGAAAGACTGTTTCTGGCAGGGAATAGGACTTTTTGTTGGGGATCCACTTCCTCCTGGCTGTGGCCTTCACCTTCTGCCCTTTCCTTTTGGAAAGGTGGAATTCAAGGCTGGGATCAGGGATAGAGGAGGAGGTGGTCAGACCCTACTGCTAACATCTGCTGGGCGCATACAGAGCTGCCTCCCGCACAGTTCATCTGACCCATAGGCTCTTGACCTTGAGGGGGTCAGACCAGACAGTATACGTGAGAGGTATGCAATATGTATCTGCCTCTGTTGAGTGCTCTTGTGTATGTACCAGGCACTGCACACAGAGAATTTAATTTAACCCAGAAAACAATCCTTCAGGATACATGGTATTTCCACTTTACAGATGAGGAAACTGAAGCTCAGAGAGGTTTGGTAACTTACCTAGTGCCACCAGCCAGGAGAGGCAGAATCTAAATCTGAGTTTATCTGGCTATAATGTTACTTACCTGTTCCACATGACAGGAAATGAGGCAGCCCAGCAGAATGATGAAGAGCTTGGAGCTGGCAGCCAGCCTGCCTGACTGACTACCCATGTACAGAACATTGGGCAAGTTGTCTCATGACTGTGCCTCAGTGTTCCCATCTGTAAAGTGGGACAGTGACAGCACCTCTGTGATAGGTTGAGAGACTCTTATCACACACACATAGCAAATACTCAGCCCTGTGTCTGGCTCTGGTAAGCACACGAGCTATTTCTTGAACTGGCACTAGAACAGCTCGCATGCTGTGGGCTGTGCTCCTGCCCTGCTTACCTCTCTGTGGGCTATAAAGGAAGGATTAAGCAACTCTAGCTCCCCAGACCAGGGAGCTGTTCCCAAGAAGGTATGTTGGGGGTGGGGATGGGGCTGAGTCCCCTGGATGGCCCCTCTGAGAGAATGGCCCAAGATGGAGTCTGCGGGTGCTCGGAGGTTCCAGAACTTCAGTGCCAATTGTCTGCCGATCAGTAAAGGCCTTCGGTAAATTTCCACCCTCTGTAACTTGGCCTTCTTGTTTTGCATTTACCAAAGTAAAAATAAAATCTCTGGGGGGGAGTGAACGAGCGCAGGGCGGGAGAGGATCTGCTGCAGGGGTGGCCCTTAACCGGCTGGGCAGAGCCCAGGCGCCCTTTCCCAGAGGAAAGGCTGAGCCCTTCTGTCCTCTGAGCTTTATCCATTAGGAAGTCAGCCTGGAAAGGCTGCCCACCCTCCTCATGCTCTTCCCCAGCCCCCTTGGCCACTCCCTGTTTCCTCCTATTGTTAGTCCCGTCCTAGCCTCCGGACCCAGCAGCCTTTGAGGCCTGGAGGGGCCCCTGGTGTGAGCTCTGTGAGGCTCCTGGTGTGAGCTCTGCCAGGCCTCTGTTCAGCACAGCATTTCCTATGCCTTCTTCCTCTCTCGCCTCTCTCCTCTAGCCCTTCATTATTTTTAGTTCTTAAGAGGATGGAATCCAGGAGGGAGGAGAGGGAAGAGCCAAGTTAATGACCTTCTCACCAGAGATGGAGCATTTGCTGGGCCCTGCCCAATAGGGAGGGTTAGGAACATTTCCATTTTGGGTGAAGGACACCTCGATTCTTGAGTAACCAAAAAAAGACTCTGGTTTAGCAAGATTGTGGGCCCCTTTGGTGCCAGCTCCTTTACAGTGTGGATGAGGGAAGGAGTCGGGACCTGAAAGAGTCGCTAACAGAAGAGCATTCTTTGCTGGTGTCTCCAGTGTCCCTGGCTCCTGCAGGACACTGGGGACACCCATGAAGAGATGTTCCCTGCCTGCCAGCAAGGGCATCCCAGATTGAGGGATGGGAGAGTGAACAAACAGTGACTAACCTGAGTGAAATGTTGCCCTCTAAACCCTTGAGTGAAAAAGAACCCTGGGGCCCGGGGCCAGCCAGGCTGCCAGCCATGGGGTCCTGGAGAGAAACCCAGGCAGACCAAACAGGAAATTCCCACAAACATGCCTCCTCCTGCTGCTTGGAGAAGTCTCTAGAAAAATCCAGGTGGGACAGGTGAACGTAAAGCAGTGTGAGCCTTCGTGTAGGTGTGCTTTATCTTCCAGGCCTGGGCGCTTACCATGTGGTGGGCCCGCAGGGTCCTCTTATCAGCCAGATGCCGGGAGTATTGGATTCCCGCTGGCTGTCCAGCCTGGGGGACATACAGAAGTTTAGGACAAATCCCCAGTTCCCCAGGAGCCTTCCTGCCACTGGGAGACACTCCAGCTTCCTGCTTCACGAAGCACTCCAGCTTCCTGTCCCTTCCCTGCCCCACCTGCAGGTCTGCTGTGCAGGTGCCCTTCCAGGAAGCTCTCCTTCCACTCTTCTGCATATCCACATCCTGCATCTCCCTCCAGCTTTAGGGAGGATTCCAGGAATGGCGTGGGGCTGGAGTGGCCGGAGAGACTTCAGGGAGAAGGTAGGGCCAGCTTGCAGATTCCAGGGGTTTTGCTAGAGGGAGAGGTAGGATGTGGATACACAGAAGGGAGGAGGGAGAGCTTTCTGGGCAGAGCATCTGCACAGCAGACCTGGAGGGGGAGGCAGGTATGGGATGTCTTGCCCTGACAGATTGGAGTGGGCACACCAGAGAGTGAGTGTGGGGCAGTATCTGGGGGTGGCTCTGTATCCTGGAGGGACCCTGCTCCCTCTTATGGGTGGTCATGAGCCTTGGTGAGGCCCTGGGCTGTTCCTGGAGCCCCGTCCTTGACGGCTGGGCCTTGGGCAACCTCCTCTGGCAGGGTTTAGGGCTTATGGTGGAAGAGGAAGAGTGGCCATGGTGGAGGCCCCCTGGGTGCCAGTCTGGGTGCTGCTCTTGGCCTAGAAACTGGGCCTCTAGTTGCAACAGGAAGAAGGCAGCTAAACAGGAGACAGCTGGGCAGTCACTCAGGGTTTTCCTGGCTTTGGCCAGAATGTGCTGCTAGGGGTCGACTGAACATGGTGGCATCCCTCAAAAAGGGTCAGCCAGGTGGGGAGCTCCAGCCTTCAGCCTGACCAGGTCTACACACTGCAAACCAGGGGCCCGGCAGCCCTCACAACCTGATTGGGCCTGGAGAGGACAGAGCGCTTACCTGGAGCTAGTTTAGCTAGTTCCCTGAGCTGGTTCGTGTGGCTGCTGCACGTCCTGGCCCCTGCAGGGGGTCCTGGTCTGCAGGGTCTGGTAAGGACCCACCATACTCGTTCTCCTGCCCCAGGCCCAGCAATTGCTTCTGAAGGAGGGACTTCATCCACCCGACAGCTCTCGGTAATCCCTACCCTACGCTCATGGGTTCCATAAAGGGCGGGGGAAAAGAACCTCGTGCCTGGTGCGCAGCGCTATGGAGGATGTTCTGTGCCATCTAGCTCGCGGGAACATCACACGGTGGATGGGGACGGGGGATGAAAGAAAACCTTACTCCAGTCTTTTCTGAAAGTGCTTTTGCATTTGGCATTTAGGGGGATTTTCTTGTTTGCTAAAGGGGGAAAAGCAGTTAGTCTTAAATCCAGACTTTTATTTTTAGCCGGAGCTACCTGTCCTGCCAAGTCCTTGGGCTTAACTTTTCCGATCCTTGGTGTCTTGGTTTTGAAAGCTCTTCCCCTCCTCCCCCCCCAGCTCCTTTTTGGCAGGGGCAGGTTTCGCTTTTGGACCCAGCCAGGTTTCTAACCAGGGCTACAGGAGGGAGCTATTGAGCCAGGGGCCCCTACCTGCCTGGGCTTGTACCCAGCTGCCGCCAACCCAGCTGGGCCCTGCCAGGGGGAATACAATGAACAAAGTTGGCGACCGCCTCCACTCTGCAGCCTAGGAGAAGCACCAGGCTTTTCCCCAGTGAAGGAAATAATGATCACTAGGGAAACCCTAACTGCTTTTTTAGAAAGACCAAATGAAGAAGGAAGGAAAAAAGGATTTTTTCCAAACATGGAAAACTCAGTGACTCTCACTCAGACTTTTGCAAGAGCAGAACAAAGACTTTGACACAGAACAAATTCTCCCCAGGCAGGGGCGTTCTTCATCCACTTTCGGGGCTTTGTTAAATGTGCCTTCCCTGAGTGTGTGTCAGTAAGGACGTTCTGGGAACAGAGTTGGAGGGAGGGGAAAGTAGGCCTTTGTTCAGGCCTCCCCCATCTGAAAGGTCACTCTTCTGACAAAGCCCTTGCTGTTTATGTGAGGCTATTTTATAACTAGGGGAGAAGCAGATAGCCCCAGGTCCGAGAGAGATGATGGGAGCCCAGTAATCCTCGGCTGAAACAAAATCCTTGGAATTAAGTGGCACAAACCTGGACTCTGTGTGATTGGACTCTGTGTGACCTTTTGCAAGTTACTAAACCTCTCTGAACATGTTTCATCATTTGCAAAATGGAGACAACTGTATCAGTGTTGTGAGAGTTACCTGAGCTGTTAGTATAGTATCTAACATCATGTTAGACATGTAACGTGATCTGTTTGCGCACACGCAGCAGAGTTAGGCTGGCAATACTGTTTTTGGAGTGTTAGAGGGTCCAGAGATCATTTCCCATTTCTGATATTTTAGAGATTTCCCTTCATCTCTTTTACTCAAAAACAACAACAAATGGAGACTCTTTCTTTATGATTATCTAAAAATAAAAGCCAAGTGATCAAACTGTTTAAATAGAAAGAGAAGTGCTGGAGGAAAAAGTAGCAAATTGGGGGAACAAACCAGGTGAGAAGGAGGCTAAGAACAGAATGTAAACCCACTTTAGAAGATGAAATTTGCCAAGCAATCTTATTATTCACCTTGAAAATATCTTTCTTTGGCAGTGCCTAGCAGAGTACCACATATGTGAAATAAGAAGCTTTGGGAAATCATTCTTCTTTTTGCAACGTCAGTGACTTGAACCAGAAACTGGTATTGACTCACCAGGCTCTGACTCTTTCCAAGTTACGCATCTAGGGGCCTGAGGAACTGCCCCATGAGTCCCCAGAGCTGCCGTGGGCATGGATGAGAAGCTTTGTAAGCAGTTAATCACACAGTTAACTCATCTGATCGCCACTGGCCACCATCAGGCCCTCTGAAAGTGCCTAGTTGGATGCTTGCCAATCTGCTATGCCTTGGAGGAAAAAATTATTTCAATTTAAGAAAATAGACACAGAAGCAAAAAACCAAAGTGAGCCTGGAAGGTTTGCCTATCCGTGACAGTCTACAGAGCAGCTGCTTGTGCCTGTCACCTGCTCAGGCTCTCACGGTGACTGCATGGGGAGGGCAGGGTGTGTGCATTGGTACCTGCCGTGCCCAGTGTACACTGAGGTTTGGCTATGCCGCAGCTAGAAGGCGGCAGAACAAAGGTTCATTCCAACCTCTAAACCTGAATCGCGTTCTGCGTCATCGTCCTGTCTTGTAGAACAACATCCAACTCTATGGGCTGCCTTTTAGGATCTTCATGGAGGGGGACAGAAGTATGTATGTCGCTTCAGCCCTTAATGTGCAAGGTAGTGAAACCACTGTGGGCCTGGCAAAATCAGCAAGAAGGGAGCTGGAGGAAGGGCAGCTGTCTTAGGGGTACGCTGGGACTGGAAGGAGCTGCCTTCCCGAAATCCTCCTTGCTTCTCTGAAGTTGTCCCAGCACAGCTGTGGCTTCCAGGAGAGGAATGTCAGGGCCCTGATAAGGAAATGGAGTGGAGCCCACACCTGCCCAGAATGTGAACTTTCTTCAGGAGCCTCTGACTGGGCTCCTGATGGGCAAGTACAACCCCTCCCACACCTGCTGAGTTTGATCTCCCTCTTCCTGGATGCTGTGAGGCTTGGCACCTGCCCAGCCAGGCACTCAGGAAACCTGCTGGGAGTCTCTGAGGGCCCACCAGGGTAAACCAAGTTTCCTTTCTTGTGTCAAAGAGAAGTGGGATGGAGGTGTGCCCAGGGCTCTTTGGAAGCACCCAGGAGGGGCAAGGGAAGGCTTCCTGGGAAGAGGGTATCTGGGTTGCATTTTAAAGTCCACACAGGAGTTAGCTAAGCCCTGAGCATCCACAGTCATTCTTCTGCAAAGTCCCTAATAGCAGAAGCTGACACCTTTGTGGGCCTAAGGTGGCATGGGGACAGGTGTGTGGAGCAAGAAGTTGCCTGCAGAGCTCCACAGGCCCGAGAGAATGTGAGTCCAGGTGTGCTGCAGATGGTGCCATGTGTGGATGTCACCAGGGCTGCCAGTGACATGCAGTCCTCACAACACACAAGTGTCTGTCCCCAGCGTCACAACTTTTTCTTCTCCCACCCATGCCAAATTGCCTTGAGAAACATAACATTGGTTTGGAGGGGCGGGAAGTGGCTGGAAAGAAGATGGGAAGTAGACCCCGGCAGGGCATGTGGGCTGAGCTGAGGATCGGAAGTGCTGGCCCTGGGTGGCTTGGCCTCTGGTGGGGAAGGCTGGGCTGGTCAAGTGGCTGCTGACCGGCTCAGACAGCACTGCAGGGACAGGAAGCAAGGCCAGACTCTGAAGAACATGCAGAAGGCTGAGGTCTAGTTGCCTCCTCACCTCTCCTGCTCGGCCTTTCCAGGAGACCTCTCCGAGCCCCGAAGGAAGAGCCGCAGGTGCCTGCGGCCTTGAGCTTTCCCCTGCCCAAGGATTGAGGAGCCTCTGGTCATTGCCTGTGAGCAGGCCACAGAGGCCTGCAGGCCTGGGGTCACCTGCTGTCTCCTACATTTCCTCCCCAGGAGGCAGGGCCCATTTCCTGGCTGAGCAGTCACAGGGCCTGAGAAGGACCCCGAGCTTGGTGAAGCTCTGCTTTCCCCATCATGACATTCTTACTGAATTTTGGACAAGGGGCCCCTCATTTTCATTTTGCATGTTATGTAGATGATCCTGATGATAGTTAAAGCATTTTGTAAGTGGGGTGGCCAGAGGCCCACACATCTCCACAGCCTAGAGTAGGGTAGACCTGGGTCCCTCCTTCCCCTCCTTCCTCTTCTTCTTCATCCTTCCCTCCTCTTTCTCCCCTCCTCCTTCTCCCCACCTCCTCCTCCTCTTCTCCTCCCCTCCACTTCCTCCTTCTCCTCTTTCTACCCTCCTCCCAACCTCCTTCTCTTCCTCCTTCCCTCTTCCCTATCCTCTTCCTCCTCCTCTCTTCTTCCTATACTCCTCCTGCTCTCCCTTCTCTCTCCTCTGCTTCCTCCCTCCTCCCTCCTCTTCCTCCTCCCCCTCTTCACTCTTCTCCTCTTCTTCCTCTTCCTCCTTCCTCCTCCTTCCCTGCCCCCAGCAGTCCTTTTTTGCCTGCCTTATGAACGACAAAGGCTAGACCTGGATGTTATGCCCGTTTGCCCTTTGATTTGTTGAAGGCAGTGTTTCCGTACAGCATGACTGAGGATGCCTGATGGGAAGGACCCGGGGAGGATGGCGACACCCAGGAACCGTTAGCATCACGGGAGGGTTGGAACTTGATCCAGAAAAACACATAGAATCAGACTCTGCCCAGGCAGCCCCCCTGGCTCGGGGCAGCTCCAAGGATGGGCTGGAGGTGGGGAGGAGGAACTGCTTGCCCAGGAAGGCTCCACACCCCCCTGCCACAGAACCCCGGGTCTGTTTTATGGCTGTGTGTGTTGAGCAGGGGGAGATGGTTCTGTGTAGGCCTTGGCCTCCAGGGAGTAGATTCCCATATGCTCTTCAGACCAGGAACTGCTGGGAAAAGGGGAAGAGGAAAAGGGAGACAAAATGCGGTGTGCCCTGAGCTTCCCAAAGGCGAGGGCTTCCTACTCCCAGGTGACGTGGGGAGCAGAATTGGGAGCTGGGGCAGGCTTCTCTCTGTTGCAGGGGAATGCGGCTGCTGTCTGCCAGCTCCTCAAGCTCCCTTCGCCTTTGACTTCCTATCTCCTCCAGAGCAAAGAGGGTTGGGGTTTTGTTGTCAGATTTTTTTCCCTCCCACTACAAATCTCTCCACATTCTCTGAATATTTTAGCTCCTTCAAGTCAGGTGCCAGGGGACAAAACCACACCAGAGGTCTCCAGGCCTCTCTGAGTTTTAAAAAATCTCTTCCCTCACCACCACCACCACCACCCCTCCCTCACCCTGGTCTGGCTGTTTTCTGATCCTTTCTTTCCACATTTCTCTGAGTTAATTGAAGCTCCATCTTTCCCTGTGCTTCTGGAGTTCAGCACAAGACCCTCTTACAGAGCAGGGTCCAGGTCGCAACAGGCAGGGGTGACAAAGTCAGCAGCAGGCACTGCCTACCCTGCCTGCAGAGGAGCAGCTAAGCAAAGCTCAGACTAGTGCTCATGTAACCAGTAGCGCAGCCATCTAGGGAGTTCCCCAGCTGGTTTGCATCCAAGCCTGTGAGGCCGGAGGTTACCTGAAAGACCTCATGCCTGGTCTTCAGTTGGTTTAACCACCCTGCCCAGAACCAAAGTAAAAGCCATGTGTCTCCAGCCCACTCCACTGCCCTTTACCTGCCCAGGGGCACTCCTGCGTCGTGGTGCTTTCCTTTCCACCAAAGTGTCCCCAAGAACATCACAAGTGCAGAATCCCATCCACAGAGTCTAGAAGTGTCTGGCTGCTCTGATCTGATATGTGGGCGAGCTTAAACCTTGTGTCATCTGACAGCTGCACTGGAAGTGGCACCTGAGCAGCCCCAGAGAGGGACATATCTGGGGTTTTGGTGGCCAGCTTTAGGGGCATCAGAGGCCCTGGGCTCCTCTGCTAACAGAGCAGCCAGAAAACTTTCCTGGGCTGGCATCCTGACTGTCCAGGGTAACCGCCTTGGCGGAATCTTGCTCTTGTCCTTCCTGCCCAGTCTTCTGCCTCTTGTCCCCTCATCCTGCTGTCTTGAGACTGGAAGGGGCACTCGGAGGTGGGCCATCACTCGTTGATAGGCATGGAAGTGGGTAAACTGGCTGGAGGCTCCCCATGTGCATGGTACCTACTGGCAGGGCATAGAATGGGATGACTTTGGGGAAGTAACTTGCCAAGCCTCAGACTCTTTCATCTGTAAAATGGAGAAAATGCTCCTAACTAGAACATAGGAGCAAGGCCATAATGTACTAACCAGGGCCTGTCATATAGTGAGAGCCCCATAAATGGTAACAGGTATGAGTGCACACACCATGCCATGGTGTTGGGGCACATCTGCAGAAATGGGCCCTCCCATCTCCCCCAGAGGTGACAAAAGCAATGCCAGCCAGCAGCAAGTCCCCCTGCACAGTACTACTCAGCTAGCTTAGGAAGAAACCCAGCACATCCACTGGCTGGGCCGGCCCCACATCTGCGTGTGAGGAAGTAAGAGTCACAGCAGAGCTGGCCACAGTCAGCTTGCCACCTGCCCCGGGTCTGCCAAGGAGCAGTTCACAGCCCCGGGAGGCCAGCAGGGACCTGCCACACATAGAGAGCTTTGGGAGCACTCCAGGAGGGGTCCACAAGGGATGTCCCGATTCCCCTGATGACTGGGAGGTGATGCAGGAGCAGGTGGCCAGCTCTGTCCTGTGCGGGGGACCAGGTTCCCTTTGCCACACCACGTTCAAGGCATTTGAAGGCTGCTTTTGTATTTCCTAGAGCTTGGTTTGAGAGGCTGAAGACCTGGGACTGGGTCTGATTTCAGACAGAGAAGAGACAGAGGCTGCCATGGAGAGTTCACTCTTGAATATCTCCCACAGGGGAAGGCCGGAGGGGCGGGGGATAAACCCCTCCGGGTGGGATTCTTCTGGGTTGTCCTCCTTTCTTGCCTTGTTACCTGTCTTAGCTGGCGGATGAGGCCTGGAGTCCATTTCTGAGGACTGGGGCTTCCTCCAACCATGCTTGGAAGGAGGGCTGTTAGCCTGGCTGCTCCTGGAAAGTGGCATGTGCCTGGAGTGGATTTGGTTCCTGAGGTGGGTGCTGTGGTCTCCCCGACCATCACAAGGACATTGGTTTTCTGGAATCTCTTTCCATCCTTTAGTTTATCTCTGCTCCTAGGGGCTGGGCTGGGGCGGCTGGGGTCACCCTGCAGCCCTCCTTCCCCAAGCCTGGACCTGGAAATGGCTTTTTCTGTTTACTGCTTGGCACTGACATTAGGCAGTGCCTGGGTGCTGCTATTTAAAAATCATGGGGAAACCCTGTGTGCTGCTACTGGCAGAGAGAAAAGAGGTCTATAGTGCAAGTGCATGGCATTCTCACAAGTGGAATATTCCACGGCCCTCATCCAGGCAGGGCAGCCTTGGGATCGGGGGACTCTCAGGGCCTTGGCCACGTGGGACCTGTTTTCATGGTGAAGAAATGGAGGAGGTGTGGGCAGAGGGCAGCCAAGCAGTAAAGGGTGCCTGGTTTCGTCAGAGCTCAGCAATGTGAGAGGCTTGTGGATCCCTTGAACTGTCAGAAGACCCCCACCCTGGAGCACCCCCTCCTTTCTGGATCCCTGGTCTTTAGCCTCTGGGAGAGGTCCAAGAACTAGAAGTTTCTTAGCTTCAAATGGCCTTGCAGAGGCTAAGCCACACTGTCTTGCCCAGCATCTGTTCACCTTCCTGGGTCACAGGCCCCTGCTCACTGTGTCTTGTGGGTCTCCGGAGAGCTGCACTCCAACAGGGTGGGCCTGACCCTGCTCCGGGCTCCGAGATCTTCATTGTTCAGACCTTAGGCCGGCAACTCCGCCTAGCACAGGACTGACCATTCTTGGAGTAACTTCAGAGACACCTGGGTCCCCTCCTTGAACACAGAGGGCTAAAGACCCTCCCACAGACACCCCTGTACCCACATCTTCTGACAGCTTTGTCTCCTGGGAGAACGGGAATCTATGTGTCAGTCTTTTTACAAGCGAGGACTAAGAACTTGTTCAAGGTCAGTCACTGAGGAGGAAAAGGGGAGCCGGGACTCGGGCCCAGGTTGGCCTGCCTCCCCGCCCCACACTCTCCCAAGGCCTCGCCTGCTCACCTGTCTCCCTCTGCCTGCACCCCCCATGCCCATAGCAGGTCTGGTCCCAACCACTCCCAGTCCCAGTCCCCGGGCCCTTGTCCCCACACTTCCGCTGCCAACTGCAGTCTTCTCTTTCTCTCCATTGAGTCTGGCCCCCAACTGTCTCTGGTGGGTGCAGCCTCCATAAGCTCCCTCCTTCTCCATAGTGAGCTGCCCTTGCATGGCCCCTCTGGGGTCCTGGGACCCTTCCTCCATGTGTGCTCATTTGCCTCCACCTGTATACATAAACGGTAAAGTGGCATGCTGCAGCTGGGAGAGTGGCCCTCTCTAGTCTTCCTCGGAGGGGCCATTGCTGTTGGGATGAGGGAAGGTCACTCTCCAGGGCCCTAGAATGTCCATCCATCCAAGGAGACTGGTATATCAGCTGTCTGTTCCTCACCGGACACAGGAAACTGAGGCCCCAAGAGGGGCTGTGAAGCAGTGCGGTGTGGGTTCTCCCAATGGGGACATGGCATGGGATGGAGCGAGCGTTGGATTGAGACCACTCTGGGCTCCCCTCCTCCCACACCACCCCCGAAGCCTGTCAGCCCTTGTCCTCTCTGAGCTCTGCTGCAGGGATGTGACCCACAGGTGGTGACTGGCTATGCACTTTCCCCCTGGACCCACCGTAATGGCTTCCCCCTGAGCAGGGGCATCCCCACAAGCCACTGCTGGGCTCATCTTATGTAATGAGGTTTTTCCATTGTTGCCCTCATGCATTGTGTGCCCTGATTGTTTATGCAGCCTTCTGGGTGCTTAGATAAGAAATGCCTCTGCTGGCTTTAGCCTTCTTTGGCGATCTCCATCAGAAGGCTCTAGGAAAAACACCGTTGTCAGTAAAGCCTTGGCCCTTTTGTCACATGGCCTCGTGGGGTGCTGCCCTCTCTTCAGAATAGAGTTGGTCTTGGCGGTGGGGTGAGGGTTTCTGGGATGGGGATAAAAATTACCAGGTTTAGTAAGGAAGAATTCCTCTCCTTAAATAGATTTTAACTTGAAAACCTGATGACAGAAGCGGCTGAGTCTCAGCAAAGAGAGGAAAAACAACGGAAGCTGATTTCACCTTGACTTCACCTTGGGGACCCAGCAGCCGCCACTGACCCCTGAGGGCTGCAGCTGGGTGTTTCAGGGCAAGGAGTGGGAACCACATCTTCAGCGTGTCCCCTTGTCAGGCGGGACCACCCTCATCTCCTCTGCAAGCCTCATGGCTGCTGCTCTCCGTGGTTAGCTGGTCTGGAATCTGCTTTCTCAGGCACTCACAGTGCTTCTCATTCAGGTTCTCATCGCCCCCCTCAGGGCGGGTGTGTTTTGGGGACACTTGATCTTCATCTCTGCAGCCTGTTCTTATTAAAGTTCACTTAAGAATATGTTTTTTCTAAAAATTTTTTTTTTTTTTTTGCTGGGAAAGAAAAGAATTTTATTTATTTTCAAGTAGTTGTATAGATGAATGTTTAAATCCCAGCTTCATCATTTACCTCTCCGAGGCTCAGGCTCCACCAGATGGAAATAGAAAGAATTGACTTGCATGCTCATTGAAAAAATAAAATAAGAAGATGCTTAATATACCTTAGTTCTCCTTTCTGCCCAAAGGGCCTGCTCTCCCCAAACACACACACACATGCACGCACACACATGCGCACGCACACACTCATGCACACATATCACACACATATCTCACACACATGCACACACATTCATGCACACTCATGCACACATACTCTTGCACACATATCACACACATGCACACACATACACTCACGCACACATATCACAGGCACGCATATGCACACACACATGCACACATATGCACACACACGCACACTCCCAGTCCTTGCTGTTTTCACTGAAGAAACATCCTGAGAGGACGGAGCACAGTGCAGAGGAGAGAGCTGTGGACTTGCTCCCTCCTGTATGACCTGAAGCCATTGGTGCAGGTTCTGTTCGGAGGAATTCCTTTAAAGTCTCCAAACCACTCGCAGGCAAGAGGTGCCTCTGTTGCCTCTGCATCTACAAATTGAATATGAACTAACGTGGTGCGGCTGGGTGGTCGTGTCCTCTCCAGCCTTCCTTGGAGGGGTCATTGCTCTTGGGACGAGGGGAGTTCCCCTGAGCATTTTGCTCAGGCTGTTTGTTAAATGGGGGTAAAGCCACCTCCCACCATGTGCCGCGTAGGTGATGGTGCTGGTAAGGTCCTCGGAGCCCACCAAGGGCCCTTCCCATCTTGTGGCCACAGGCAATGAGGGCCTTCACTTTGAATTTGTCCTAACCAGAAATTAATGGTTGTCTTTCTAATGTAGAGCTTTTTGTTTGTTTGTTTCTAGAGCAAATCATGGAGGAAAATAAAAAACATGGTGCATTGGTCTCCCTTTGTCATGTCCTTCAAGAAGAAGTACCCCTGGATCCAGCTGGCAGGACACGCAGGTAGACACAGGTCTCCCGGACTTTCCTGTCACGATGCTCAGCCCTCTGGGGAGGTGCCCTGGATGCTGCATTCTGGGGATCAAAGCTCCAGAGCAAGTTCCCTCTGAGACTTTGTAGTCTGAAATCGCAGCCACACTTGCAGGCTGCGGCCTTACCAATGCCTTGTAAATGCCACAGACATCTGGAGTCTGTGTCACCCCGTTCCTCCAAAACACGCATCCTCCCCTCTTTCAGTCTCTGGCTTTTATTTCTGTCTCTTCCAGTCTCTCTCTTTCTCTCTCTCTTGCAGTTTGTATTCAATAAGACAGATGAAGCCATCAGTCTTTATAGCTTACCTGCCATTTGTCACCCTGGACAAAGAGGCAAAGCTAACCCCTTCATTGAGCACCTACTGTGTGCCCAAATTGCTATGGTCCTGGCAGTTGCAGCATTAATGGAGACGTAGTTTCTGCCCCGAGGAAGCCTGCAGCTGGTGGAAGATGTGGCCAAGTCACCCCATAACCACAGGGCGGTGTGCGGTGTTGGGTGAAAGGTGGCCAGGAGGAGTCCAGGCAGGGCCGGGGAGGAGGGACATCAGGAGCCAAGGCCCCAGAGCCATCCAGCCTACACGTGGGACCCTCTGGAAGCACTATCATCTGGAGACATGTCAGGAGCTGTCTGTGGACTTGGCCTTCGTGACTTCACCAGCCTGTGGGTCCTTTGCAGGCCAGCACAGGGTCCAGCATTTCGCTTACCTCCTTGACCAAACTGGCCCAACCCAAGGCACCTGGATGAACAGCCTGTGTGGATACTTATTGGGTCTGGCTCAGAAGAAGTGCCGCCCAGGTGGGCCAAGCCTTAGACCTCCCCGCCCCACTTCTTAGCCTGCTGTACCTCCCCATCCTGGCTCTGAATCATGTCCAATCAGGGTTTCTCTACTGAGGCCAGGAGACACCTTCGTTGCCGAGAAGCAGGGCTGATGGCGGAGGTGAGGATGAAAATAGCAACACTAAGGACTGACTGAGTGGCGGCACCTTGGTCTCTCACCTAGCTCTGTACTCTTCCAGCAGGGAACACTGGTGAGGAGGAGTCTGGAGTCGAGGCAGCTGGGGAACCAGCCCAGAACTGCAGTTAGTGGGTGGGGGATCGGCTCTTTAACCCACTCCCTATAAGGTGCTCAGTCCACAGCAGGGACATAGGCACACCGTCAGCCATCCCCAGGGAGGCCCAGGCCCTGTGCCAGGAAGGGTGCCTCTGCCAGCTGCCTGCAGCTGGGGACCAAGAACCTTCTCCACTTGCTCTGCAGGGAGTTTCAAGGCGGCTGCCAATGGCAGGATCCTGAAGAAGCACTGTGAGTCAGAGCAGCGCTGCCTGGACCGGCTGATGGTGGATGTGCTGAGGCCCTTCGTACCTGCCTACCACGGGGATGTGGTGAAGGACGGGGAGCGCTACAACCAGATGGACGACCTGCTGGCCGACTTTGACTCACCCTGTGTGATGGACTGCAAGATGGGCATCAGGTGAGCCAGGCTCCTCGCACCTCACATGCCTGCCTCGCTGCAAGCCATGTGCCAGGTGCACAGCACAGCACTCAGGGCCTCCAGGAGGCCTCACAGGTGCAAGGGCAGGCTGAGGAGGCTGTTGGACCAATTAGAGCCTCCCCATCCCCAGGAATCTCCCATTATGTGCACAGGGTTCCGGGACCTGGGCTTTGCCCATGATGGCCCCTTTCCTTCTCCAGTGAGCAGAAGGCAGGGGCTGGCAGAACCAGAAAAAGGGCACCGGCTGGGTTCTGAGCCCCCATAGAGAGAAGGAAGAGAGAGCTTCCCTTGGTTCAGGTGGGATCACTAGGGATGCAGGGAGCACCAAGTAGGGAGGTCACAGGATGGTGACTTCCTGCTGTGTGAGCTGCCAGAGGAGATGGGAATCGAGGTCTTTCCTTTTCCTCAGCCCTGGTGAGTGGGAAGAGAGAGTGGCTAGTAGAACATGCTGGTTTACTAATAAAGACCTGTACCTGCCTAAGAGGAGGAGGAAGCCCCTGACGGAACTCAAGAAACCCACATGGCAGGGTGCCACAGGGGCCCAAGGTGAGCCTGGAGCAGTCACTGGGCCTGTGTGAAGGACTGGCTCCCACCCCCAGGTTTCTGACAGAGGCTCAGGCTCACCCTGACACCTGCCCAGGGGATAAGCCTGGAGAAGACTCCAGAGAAGAGGAGAACTGACTCCCAGTGTCAGTCTCTGCTTGAGGAGGCAGGGCAGAGAGCAGACAGGCATGCCTGAGGCTGGCTGCCCTGATCTCGGGGCTCAGTTTTAGGTGGCCGGGTTTTCTCATTACCTCTCAAACTGCGGCCCTTCCACCCTGAGTCATCCACAGCATGGCTCCTTCTCCCCTGTTTGGGTTTGGTGAACCTCCCTAAGGCTGTTGGCCCCCGTGGTGTCCAGCATGCGGTGCTCATGCTTTGGGGCTGGCCCTGGCTGCAGCACCCGGGTTGGATGGCCAGATGCCGGGCCCCTCCATGCTGCCTTGCAGGGCTGTGTGGGAGGCCAGGCACCGAGACTCAGCTCAGAGCAGAAGGCTGTGTCCACTGTGACTGGTTTAACCAGATTATTTCTCATAAGAGGAGATTGAGAAAGAGGGGTGTGTGTGAGAGAGAGAGAGAGAGGCCAAGAGAGAAGTGGGCTAAGCCAGCCAGTGTTTCTTTCCTTCCTTCTCTCTCCTCCTGGGAGTTCTGTCCTAAAATCAGCCCCTGCCACTGACTATTGTGTTCTCTCACCATCACCCACAGGGAAAGAATGGGGGATGGAGAAGCACAGGCCCCACTCTTTGCTCTTGTGCCATCTCTGGCCACCTCCCTCCCACCATCCAAGTTCCTTACTATCTTTAGCCCACAGGGACCTGGGATAGGGCAGGGAGGAGATAGAACATGCCCCCAGCCAGCCCAAGGCCATTGCTTTTCCCGAGTCTGATTTCTGACCCAGGATGGCATCCCCTGGTGCACCAGAATGTGTCCTCTCAGGGGAGGCCCAGCCCTTCCTTCCAACCCAGATAGCAGCAGGACTTCTCAGATGTCCACACAGAGAATAATCCAACTGGAGTCCACTCACACCTGGCCAAAAATGTATGACCTGTGTAAAGAACACTGGCTGGGCATTTCTGGAAGTCGGCTGTCCCAAGGACAGAGCCAGCCAAGCACAGGGCCAGGCTACCCCAGAACCTGCCTGCTCCTGCTGGGGACAAGAGCCCCGCTTCCTGCCCCAGGGCTGCCCCCACCCGCCCGCTTGACTTCCACAGCTTCTCACTGATTGCACCCTAGCGCTCTCAGAAGAGACCTAGAGTGACCGTGGATGGTACCCATGAACCCATCTTGGCAGGCAGAGGGAGCAGGATGAGAGAAGAGTATGTGTGGAGGGGAAGAGGAAGGTCTTCCCAGAAGCAGGGTGCACCCAGCCCCATCTTTTCTGCCCACAAATCCTAAGGACCCTTCTTTTTCCAAGGGCTGCGCTAGATGCTTCCATTATTTATCCCATTGCGTTCTCACCACCATTCTGGGAGATGAGTCATGTTTCTGTATAAGCAGGAGGATTCTGTCACCAGGAGGTTCAGTGACTCATCAAGGCCACCCAGCCAGGCAGCAGATTGGTGCAGTTCTGCACCAGGCTTGCTTGACTGCAAATCAGGCCCCCAGCTGCAGCCCAGCCCTTCCCGAAGGAGCTCTGTAGGACCCAGCTTCCATGGCATTTCCCTGAGGTGCCGGGCTAGTTCCATCTGGGCCATGGACTGTGGCCTTCCCCCAAATGCGTTCATCTAGAACCCTTGGCTGCAGAGCCTCTCCCAAGACTGGCCGCTCATGGTCTCCTCCAGAATGTGGCCTTTCCATGACAGGGTGAGGAGGCTGGAGCCCAGGGCTACCTCAAATGCTGAGTCCCAGGGCATGAGGGTTTGAGACATGTCACAGAGAAATGGAAGGGCTGGTCACCAAACAGTCCTGGGCATGGCGGGGGCAGAGGGGTGGCACTAAGGAGAAGGTGATGCAGTTGCTGGTGGTGTCTGCACCTTGGAGCTTCTTGGGACTCTGGCTCCCACCGACACATGCTCAGTGGCTCTGGGGCATGCTCTGAGGCTTGTGACTTGTCCTGGAGAGTCAGCACTGTCTTCCTGACATCGGGACCAGCAGCCTGCGGAGTGCAGGTGAGAGCCCGTCCCTAGCCCCTCTGCCCTTTAGGAGCTCTGGGTGGCTTTTGTCTGCCACCTGTTGGCTCCCTGGGCTGGCCTGTCTCAAAGGAGTACTTCCTCCACCTGGTCTTGAGTCCCCTCCTCCCCCAGCATCCTGTGAGTGGGCGAGCAGGTCTCTGCTTCCCTGCATGGCTTGGAGCTTTGACTTTGCCTCGGACAGGCAGGGGAGTGTGGGGAGGGGCTGAGCCTTATCTTACCTCCCTGTGGGCCTCCCACTCCACCATCCAGCTGGCACCCCCTGTGGGCATCTCCCCCAGCCCCTTTCCTCTCCTGGGCAGTGAGTGACTGCCTGCTTTGAGCCACGGGGGCCCTTTTTGGAGAAAGGCCATGTGAAAAGGGATTTCACATTGAGGTCTGCTTCCTGTTTAAGGAGGTGCTGAGAGCTCTTTGCAGAAGTGCAGCCACCCACCATGCGGGCCCCTACAGCACCCTCAGGAGTCCCTCCCCCAGCCTGGCTGCCCCTTTTCTACATGGTACACCCACGCTGCACACGCAGCCCCTGCCTCGGCGCCCCCATCACCACTGACCTGACTCTGGATGTGAGGGGTATGCTCTGTGCGTGTCCTGCGTGGGTGCACCTGTGTGTGCAGTGGTGCACAGGAGTCCGTGTTTATGTGCATGTGTGTGCATGAGCATGTGTGTGTGTATGTGCGCACATGGGTGTGTGTGCATGCCAGGGCCCAACCCAAAGCTACTGACCTCCCCCTCCAGACCTCATCACCTCCTGGAAGGTCCTCACCAGCCAGGCCTAAGTTCACACCCAAAGAATTTGTTTTTTTCTTCCCGTTTCTTTCAGTGCAAATTTCAATTAATACAGTGGTTTCTAAAGCCTGTCATTTTTAAGACACTGTAGTTTTTGTTTAGTCTGTTCTGGATCCCAAACCAGCAACTTGTAGAAGTTGGTGGGCAATGTTGGAACAAGGCCTGGGAGACAGATGTGGGAAGAGTGGAGGGCCAGGTGGAGGGCAAGTGGGCAGGGCCTCTGTGGGCAGCTCCCACCCACACAGGGCAAAGGGGAGAAAACTTCCCCATCCTGCAACTGACACTGCTGATTTCTGCCTCCTCAAGGGCTGTGGGCAGCCTCTGAGCCTGCTGTGTAGGGAGACTGGGGCTCTAAAAAGAGAGCAGGGAAGCGGGGGTGGGATGACTCACCCCACCTCTGCTCTGGAGAAGGTAGAAGCACAGAGATGTGTGCTGGGGGAGGGGTTGTGTCCTGGTAGCTCAGTGCCAGCGATTCAGCCCCAGGCTGCTCAGGTTCTCTGCTGCCCCTGCCCCCGTTACCTCCCCGTGTCTAGGTGGTCCCCGCCAGTTCAGCTGGAGCTGCTCGTGTGGAGGCCAGGGCCATGAGGCAGTTGAGTTGGAAGCATTTTCTCAGGCTTTTTGGGCTGGGGGCTCACCTATGAGGAGGCCTGGTGTCGATGGGGTGGCGTGTGCCAGGCATGTCTCCAGGATGAGCAGAGGCTGAGGGAGCTCCCTGCCTTTCCCCCACACTACAGGCTTCTCTGTCCACACTGGGGCCCCTTCCGAAGCCACCTTCTGACCTGAACTTTGTGCTCCAGAAGATTTCGCCTCTTTGGAAAGAGCAGAGACACTTATGGGCAGTCTCAGCCTTCAGGCTGCCTGAGAGCAACGGAGATTGGGGCTTGAGGAAGACAGACTTCTCCCGCTAGGACAGCTTCTGGCTTTGGAAGCCCTTGCTTTATGGAAGGGCCCAGGCAGCCAAGGGGGTACAGTGGGGCCCTGAGTAGACCCTGCCCCCCCGTCCCCTCTCTCAGCTCCACTGTAGCAGCAGGATCAGGACAAGCCCCCCGCCCCACTGTCCTGCCTCCGTCTTCCTTCTTCTGCCGGTTCCTGTAGGAGTCTCCTGAGGAGGAGCTCCTCGGGCTCTGTGAGACCAGCTGACGGGCTCAGAGTGAAGGTGGTCTGATTCAGTGATGCTGCCCCTTTTCTCCTGGATCAAGAGCCAACCCCAGGCTGGGTGGTGCTGCACACCTGTAATCCCAGCACTTTAGGAGGCCGAGGTGGGAGGATCACTTGAGGCTAGAAATTTGAGACCAGCCTGGGCAACATAGCGAGACTCCCCTATCTACTAAAAAAATTATCTAAACAAAGAAAAAAAAATTAGAGCCAGCCCCAGCTGGAACAGTCTGCCGCCCCCTCCGAAGGTCGTGCCTTGACTCAGGGCGCTGAGCTGACTGCGGCTGTCGGGCAACACACGCCCCGAACCTTCATCCACCAGGCGGGAAAGGAGCTGCTGGTCAGCCCTGCCCCAGGCCGCGGCCCTCATGTCGCCTCCCCTCCTACACAGGACCTACCTGGAGGAGGAGCTCACCAAGGCCCGGAAGAAGCCCAGCCTGCGGAAGGACATGTACCAGAAGATGATCGAGGTGGACCCCGAGGCCCCCACCGAGGAGGAGAAAGCACAGCGGGCTGTGACCAAGCCGCGGTACATGCAGTGGCGGGAGACCATCAGCTCCACGGCCACCCTGGGGTTCAGAATCGAGGGAATCAAGGTGAGGCCAGCGAGTGAGTGCAGCCTCAGGCCCCACCCGTGCCCACCTCGAGGGGCTTGGCTTCTCTCAGGGCCCTCTGGAAGCTGTAAGCTTCTCCAAGCACAGGCTCAGAGTGTGGGTGGCCCGCCCCAAGGCCAGACATTTGGAGACATCAGCCTATTCCTCAGGCGGGATGGCTGTGTAGGGGGCTCAGGCCTCAGAGCAGAGTGGCTTCCAGCCTGCCCAACTGTCAGCCCTCTGCTGAGGACTCTCCGTTTAGCCCAGACGGTGCCTGGCACCAAGAGCCAGGCGAGAGCTGCCTACGAGATGCCTGTAGGGGAGCTGGTTCATTCTGCTGTGGCTGCAAACCGGGACTGGCAGACAATTCAGGGAAGGGAGGAGCATGCTGGCCGCCTTTGATGTTGGAGCCAGGGTCCCTCAGAAACCACATTCTCTCCTCTTTGCTCTTCGATCTTCTTTTTTTTTTTTGAAATTTCAAAATATTTATTGGAACAGAAATAGAAACATAAGCCCCAAGTAAACAACATGACAAACTTTGTAAGTAGTTGTAATATTCCCCTAATTAATATATTTACTTTGTGTTCGTGGTTTACAAAATGATGGCTCTTTGCCTTCTATCCCTTTGTACCTATGTGTATCTGGCAGAGAAGTTCTTAACTCTGCCTATGGGCACACAGAAGCTTCCTATATGTGATTATGCTCAAATGTTTGTTTACTTTCCCCAGAATAAATTGGGGAACTGGCACTGTCTGGATTGATGACTGTCTGGATTGATCACTGGCACTGTCTGAATTGATCTCCCTGTCCTGGGCCCCTGTGTGCACCCTTGCTGTTAAATTTGCAAGAGCAGGGCTTTGGGGCGCCGGCCCCTCAGGGTCTCAGAAGCTGGCCCTCTAGAGCAGATGGCAGTCCCTGTGGGGTTGTCAGGTCTCCCATTCTCTGTGCAGTCGTGGTCTGCATCATCTCTAATGTCCAGCCTGGAGTCAGGGTTGGGCAGCTGATGGTCCTGATGGGAGGTTCCCCTCAGCCTCCTTTCAGATGGCATTTAGACGTACGCTTCCGCAGTTGTCAATGGCTCGCTGCCCACAGTGGCGTGTGGGGGAAGTTTTTACCTTCCCCTGGGACAGCTGCTTTGTGAGCTCTGGGCTGAGAAAGGCATTTGCCCCCTTCTTTGTCTTTTGTAGCCCTTCTCTCTTTTTTGCATCCAGCTTTGAGACTGGATGCAAATTCTGTACCCCTCCTCCTTCTCCTTAACACTTGCTTTCCTTACTTTATTTGTTCAAAACAATCCACTTTCCCTTCTCCTCTCCCTCTCAAGCAGGATGTGCTCTTGGTCTCTGTCTATTGTCCAGCCATCAGAATGGCCAACAGCCTGTCTTCCTGCTCAGAGAGAAGGCAGCTGTCTTCACCGTCACCTGCCCACCCCAGCCTTAGCCAAGAGGCTCTGTCTGGGGTGCGCTGCCTGTGGTCCCCCACTCTCGGCCCCTTCTGCACCCAGGGCTGCTCTCTCGTCCCCAGGTCTTGCCAGTCCTGTCAAAGGCAGCCACAGTGAGGACACAGCTGAAGTAATCTCCAGCCTGAGGGCAGACACGGCCCACTGTTGGGACTCCTGGCAGAGCATTCCTTTCTCACCCTTTGTCCCTAAAGAACAAATTTCCCCATAGGTCAGCAAAGCCCCACATGCGGGCCCAGGACAACCTGAACAGAGATAGTGCTGGGGCCAAGAAGATGGGAGTGGGGTGGGCGAGGGAGCAGAGATGAGCAGTGCTGTATTGGATCCTGGCTTTCAGAAAACCTGAAAGAAGAGATGGTAGATTATAAAGAAAGTCAACCTGAGCTCGGGGCAGGAGCAAGTCTCTCCTGCCTGTGCTGAGGGGAGGTGCCTCTGGAGGGCAGGGACCTCTGGGCACTGGTTTCAGGGCCCAGGCCCCGGAGTGGGAAGTTGAGGCCAACCCTCTCTCGGCCCTGCTGATGCACTGAGGACGGGCCAGACCCTGGCCGTGCTATTCCATCCTCGGCCCAGATGACCCTCACATCTCCGGACCTTTCCTACCACTGTTCACTTGTCTGGGGATGTCAGCGCCACCCTCTGTGTTCCCCTGTGTCTGGGCACAGGGCAGGCTCCCCTCTGCTGTGCATGCCACCTCCATGCGCCATATGTGGACACCTGGGTGCCTCCGCTGACCCTGCCCCGGGTCCGGATGGGGCTCGCCTGCTCTGTGGTGTTGGGTGGGTGAGAACAGTCTTTGCTGGAGGGTCCCTGCTGACCCCCTTCGGGGTGGGGTGTTGTTCTTTTTCTCAGAAAGAAGACGGCACCGTGAACCGGGACTTCAAGAAGACCAAAACGAGGGAGCAGGTCACCGAGGCCTTCAGAGAGTTCACTAAAGGAAACCATAACATCCTGGTGAGTCTGGCACCTCCAGAGAGGGTCTCTCCAGCCAGCCAGGAAGGGACAACTGTGTCTACTCTGGAGGTGCCTATGGGGAGGACAAAGCACCCCCAGGGACAGCACACCCCAACCCGTGTCTGTAGGGCTCTGTAGAGAGGCCGCTGGCAGAGACTTTTGTGGCTCTCTCATTCCGCCCTTTCAAAAGTCAAAGGCACGCTGGGCGTGGTGGCTCACACCTATAATCCCAGCACTTTGGGAGGCCGCGGCAGGCGGATCACCTGAGGTCAGAAGTTCGAGACCAGCCTGGCCAACATGGTGAAACTCCGTCTCTACTAAAAACACAAAAATTAGCCAGACATGGTGGTGCATGCCTGTAATTACAGCCACTTGGGAGGCTGAGGCAGGAGAATTGCTTGAACCCGGGAACGGAGATTGCAGTGAGCTGAGATTTTGCCATTGCACTTCAGCCTGGGCAACAAGAGTGAAACTGTCTCAAAAAAAAAAAAAATGTCAAGGGCACTGAAGTTTGTACCCAGGAAAGTGTGTATCCATCCTGGCCCCAGGCTTCTGCTTGGAAAGTGAAGAGGAAGGCGATGTGCTTGTCGCTGGCGTGCGTCGGGTAGGCGGGGAAGCTTGTTGGACACTCACTGACTCTCCCTTAGCCATCGGCCCCATAGCTCCAGAGAGCATTTCCCATCCCCTGAGAGAGAGAACTGCTGCGTTTCCACAGTGCCCCGCCGCCTGCCAGGTGTCATGCCAAGTGTGCAGCAAATCTTCACAGCAGACCTGCTGTGGGTAGACCTGCTTGTCCCCATCTTGTGTGCCCGAGGTCACACTGCCCCCTGCCAGGGAGCGCTGGCAAGCTGTCTCCAAGTCTGGGGGTGTGGGTTGTGCAAGTTCATGACAAAGTTCTGTCTTGTGTATTGCTGCTGCAGCGACCTGCAGGCTGGATAGACGCTCTGCCCACTGGGACCAGAGCACTGACCCTTCCAGCTGAATTAGGGAATATTGTGCCACCGTGGCCCAAGTGCACAGCTCCCCGGGACAGTCATAGATCCAGGCACATCTGGGACATGGGCCCTAGAGCCCCTGTGAATGGCACCTTCTGAACAGGCCACAGCAGCTGCAGAACAAGTAGGGGAGGACCAGGTAGCCGTTTCTCCAAGGAGACTCAGTACTGACTGGAACTGGGTAATCTTCCTTTTCGAGCTGGGGAGGCTTCCCTTGGCTCCTGGCAAGCTCTGAGGCTGCAGGCATGGGGAATGCACCTGACTCTTTCGTAGCCCAAGTCCTCCAGTTCCTGAGTCCCCTGCAAGGAAGGCTCTCAGCCCCTTAGCAGTGGCCACCATGGAACATGCCTCCTATGCCTGAGATCGACAGGGGTTTGTTCCTGGTGCTGAACACTCCGGGGGCTGCTCGGCTGGCCCTGCCAGCTGTCACTGCTTTCCAGCAGGCATTGAGGAACTCTGTACCTGTGTATGGCGGGCCTCCCAAGGCAGCCGGGGGGTAAGACCCACAGAGCTGGCACCCCCAAGGCCAGCACAGCTTGACACGAGTTTATAGGGCTCCATGGAGAGGCCACTGGGAGAGATATTTGTGGTTCTCCCTCTTACTCTGTCCTTTCAAAAGTCAAGGGTACTGACATTTATGCTGAGAAAGACGCCATAGCAGCCCTGCTTACAGGAAGATGCGTCTAGATGTCCGGCATTCAGGGTAAACCACATCACAGGAGGAACCACTAGAGGCCGCATGGGTGTTCGGATACTGCCCTCCCCGCACCTCCTGTTCATGGAGAAAGGTTGGTGGGAGAAAGGGCAGCAGCGGAGCCCCAGCTGCAGCCCCTCCTCTGGGCTGCAGTTTCTTCATTTGTAGATAAGGAGGTTGGAATAAATGATCAGGGTGTAAGGTCACTGCCATTTCTACAGTCGGTGACTCTAATGAGCTAAATGGACTAAAATCCACCCCTTCCCCCCACGCAGTGTTTAAAAATCTGGTCCTCTTTCTATTCCCAGATCGCCTATCGGGACCGGCTGAAGGCCATTCGAACCACTCTAGAAGTTTCTCCCTTCTTCAAGTGCCACGAGGTAGATATTAGCAAGCTTTTGCCCTCTTGAGCAGAATGCTGCGCATGCCGACAGGCCTTCTTCCTCCAGAAGCCCGGGTAGGGGGGGTGGGGTCGGGCATTTTCAGGTTAGTGCAGCCAGAGGCAGGCCATCAGGGACCAGCCCCCTCGCAGCATGGGGGAGCTGCGTCTTAATGCTCCCTAGGGTGACCACACGGGCTGTCCTGCCTGAGAACCCTGGCTATGGCCCCCTTTCTCCTCCCTTGTCCTTCCAGCTCCAGAGTCTTGTCCATTCTGGGCAGTGGTGGCAGGACTTCTATCCCACACACCCCATGGTCTTAGGGCAGAAGCTCTCTGAGCTGCTAGAATAGCCAGGCACCTCCCGACCACCACCTATATCTTCAGATGAGACCCCGAGGAGGGCAGGCAGGTCTTCAGGTGTCACTCTCGGGCGGGGCTGGAACCTCCCACCTTTGCATATGTTGGTTGGCAGGGGCAGCAGGCAGCAGGTGGGGAACTGAGACACCTGAGAGAGGCTCTGGGAGGTGTCGGCAGGTTCCCGGGAGGGGTATGAGACCCTGACATGGGGAGTCCAGGTCCCCAGCCACATGACACATTCACAGATCCCACACTCATCAATCCTATACCACACACATTCACAGATCACACTCATAAACCCTACGTGCATATACACATTCACACACATTCACAGATCACACTCATAAAGCCTACATGCACACACATTCCCACATGCATTCACAAATCACACACACATTCACACACACACAAATCACAATCACATGCATACACACACATTCATACATCACACATTGACACAAGTCATACACATACACGCTGACACATGTATTCATATATCCAATACACATTTTTGTGTGCACACCCACTTACACACAAACATGCATGCCTTTACCAGCCACACGCCCACCCACACACACACACAGCTGCAGTGTTGAGGCCATCTAACCCCATGGGTGTGAAGCGGGATCCTGCGGCTCCCTGCAGCTGTGTAGGTGGTTCAGGAAAGCAGCCCCTCTCATTGGACTGTCTTGTGGCGGCTCTCTTGTATGGAGGTGGCCTCAGCCTATGCCCTGCCCACAGAGAAGGCTGCGGAGCCAGCAGTAGGAACTCATAGGGTCAGCCCTGGGGCACCCAGCAGGGCGGTGCATCTTACTGCAAACGACACCACCCGCCCTCCTCAGGCAGATGGCCTACCTTGCTCCTGGATGTCATTTCCTGCGGGGCACCTGGAGAGGATGGCTGCGAGGAGGGGGTGGCACACCTAGAGAGGAGACTCAGGCTTTGCTCTGCCCCTAGCAGGGAGCTCGGTCCTTCTCAGAATGTTCTTTGCTCTCCTCGTCCCCTAGACCCTCAGCTCTTCGTGGGGCCTCTCCTTTCCACTTGATGAAGCATCTTCGTGCCTCTTGCCAGAGCCCCC
Source organism: Colobus angolensis palliatus (assembly GCF_000951035.1). Taxonomy (NCBI): domain Eukaryota; kingdom Metazoa; phylum Chordata; class Mammalia; order Primates; family Cercopithecidae; genus Colobus; species Colobus angolensis. Next base: position 1,530,736 of record NW_012116132.1, on the reverse strand, counting down.
TTTGTCCCAGCTGCCTTTCTGGAGGATGGGGGTGCTGCCTGGCTGCCTGACCCCAGGGGCCGAGCCTCGGAGGACTTCAGGCCACAGAGCTCTGTCTCAAAGCCGTTCCCACCTTTCTTCAACACTTCTGCTTTCATTTCTTGGAAAAGCATTTTGTTCTACACATTTTGGAGTCTCCCTTAGGGTCTGGAAAGAGGCCAAATCAGCTGGGGTCTGTTGTTTTCCACCTGGGAAGAGGAAGCCCCTTTTCTGGGCTCAGCCTCGCCAGGCGCCCCACCTGCCCTGCACTGCTGGAAGCTGGAATATCACCTCAGCCCTTTCTGTGCCCCTGGCCTTCCTCTGGCCCCACTCAGGTGACCCAGGGGTATGTGTGGCCGTATTTGGGAAAGCGCCTCGCTCCCATGCAGAGGCTCTGAGCTCTCCCAGGAGGGGCAGGCTCTTTGGTGCCCACTGTCCCTGGGCCAGGCTGGGAAGGCCCTATACCTGTCCGCCCTGAATCTGCAGGGGATTGTGCTGCTGCGGTGGGGGTGCTGTGTGCATTTGAATTGGGTTCTTTTCCACCCCCGCCCCGGGAGAGTTTGGGCTCTTCTGGGCACCTTCCCTTTCACTGTGATTCCCTCCAGAGTGTTTGGGAGGAGTCAGGTTCTAGGAGGGGGAAGGGCGAGGCCCCAGGTTTGGTTGTGGTCTAGGAAGAGTGGAAAGTTTGCCCAAGTGCAGTGATCCATGCCTCTAATCTCAGCACTTTCCAAGGCCAAGGCAGGAGGTTGGCTTGAGCTTAGGAGTTTGGGACCAGCCTGGGTAACATAGTGAAACCCTGTCTCTACAGAAATGAAAAACAAAAAATATGCCAGGCGTGGTGGCACATGCCTGTAGTCCCAACTATTTGGGAGGCTGTGGTGAGAGGATCGCTGGAGCCCAGGAGGTTGCACCACTGCACTCCAGCCAGGGCGACAGAGTAAGACCCTGTCTGGAGGGAAGGAAGGAAAGGAAGGAAGGAAAGAAGGAGGGAAGGAGTGGAAAGTGTGCAGGCCAGAGTCAGGGCGTGAAAGGGTGCCTGCTGCTGCCCACACAGAAGGGTGGTCACCGACCCTGGAACCCAATGCCCTCTGCCCAGGCATGGCCATTCTTGGGCCGGCTCTGCTGCCTGGCTGAAAATGGGGATTGGAATTGCAGGCGCCGGCCTGAGCGAGCCTCCCCACCTGGTCACCCAGCCCCAGGCCGCAGTGGGAAGGGCAGGGCGGGGGCTCCAGCTCACCCTTCACCCCCCTGTTCCCCTCAGGTCATTGGCAGCTCCCTCCTCTTCATCCATGACAAGAAGGAACAGGCCAAAGTATGGATGATCGACTTTGGGAAAACCACACCCCTGCCTGAGGGCCAGACCCTGCAGCATGACGTCCCCTGGCAGGAGGGGAACCGGGAGGATGGCTACCTCTCGGGGCTGAACAACCTCATCGACATCCTGACGGAAATGTCCCAGGATGCCCCACTCGCCTAGCTGCCCACGCCCTCCCTGGCCCTCGCCTGGGCCTCCTTTCCTCCCCCTGTGCTTCCTTTCTTGTTCCTAACTTTTCCTTCACTTCCACCTGGGCTCAAACCCAGAACTGACCCTCCCGAACTGCACTACAAGACACTTTGTAGAAGAGATGAGAGTTTCTAGTCATTTTCCTAACTTCAGGGCTTGGAGGTGGTGTTTGGACTGCTCTTTGGAGAGAGGGTCACCTACTAGAAGAGAAATGCCCAGTCCGAGAGGTGGGTCAGGTGTAGAGCTGAAGGGGGTCCCTGGGTGCTGAGGGGACCCTACCAGATGAGCCCTGCCTCTGGGAACCCCCTAGGAAGCGCCAGCCTGGACTGACCACCTGCGGAGGCCTGCTGCCCCCTGGCGGCCAGTGCTGTTAGAGTGCTGCCAAGCACAGTGTTGTTTCTGCCAGGGCCTCCCCATCTGAGAGCCCAGGGGGCCGGCCGGGTTCCTGGTGCCTGGCTGGGAGCAGGGTTTTCTGGTAGTTGGGGCACAAAACCATCAGGGAACCACATATTGACTGCGAGCAAAGTGTCTTCCGATTAGCAGCCTCAGGGATGCCTTGGTGGTCTCTCCGGGGCTGCTCAGGCAAGGCCCCCCATCCATCTGTTATGGAAACCGCCGGCTCCAGGCCAGACCCAGGAGCCAGGAGAAAGCTGAAGCCAGCTTGGCTGTGTTCTCTGATCTAGGCCTTCCCAGAGGAGGCGAGCAGAAGCTGTGCTCTTCCATTTGGAATTGCAACCCATGAATTCAGAAGGCACATTGTGCCACGCTGAGCTCCAGGGGTGCTACCAGGGGAAGATGGGACCTATAGTGTCTCTGGGCCCTGGCCCCAGGGAAGGACACGCTTTTCTTGACTCACACCTACCTGATGCTAGTTGGTCTACCCTGCTTGCGTGTGTGGGCTCCTGCCATGGGGCTCAGAGTCCCTTGCAGATCTAGAAATAGGGGAGGAGCTCAGGTCCATGCCAGGCAGGAAGAAGGCAGGCTTCTGGCTTCCAGAGATGCCATGGTGGCCTCCTGGCATCATTTGTTATTGCCTCTGAAATAAGTCTTAACCGCCTGAAGGGCTTAGATTCCTGCTTCTCCAATGTAGTGTGGGTATTTTGCAGGGTATGTGGTGGATGCCAGGGCGTGCTCCAGGCACCTCTTCCTGAAGTCTTTGCATTTGAAGATTCATGGAAGACCTATTTAAGCCCAATTTTAACTGAAAGCCAGTGAGTCTGTTATGGAGGGGAATGTAAAATTCACATGACTTCTTAAGAACAAAACCCCCAGCTCTGTCCCAGGCTCCTTGGGGCTTGCCACCCACTCCTTTGCTGTCAGAGGTACAGGAGCTCCGAGAGTCCAGGAGCTAGGGACACAGAGGGAGACTGTGGACCAAGGTGTGTGTGTCTGGAGTAACCACTGCCCACCCCACCGCCCCAGGGTCTCTGGGGAACTGTCAGCCTGCCCACAGGACATGTACATTTCCCCTTTTGTACTGGAAGTGTGAGTGACACTTGGTGGGGGTGGAGGGTGGGACACATGAAGATGTATAAGTACAGATTTTAAAAAAGGAAATCACTTAAACTTCCTGGCTCTTGTTTAAAACAGTGGTGAGCTCCTGTGTGGGCTGACTTGCTAAAGGCCACACCCGCACCCAGTGGAGCACGAGAGACCTCGTGGCAGCATGTGATCTGGGAGGCAGCAGGACGGGGGCGTTGGGGAGCCAAAGTCAACTCTGGGCCTCTGGAGCTATGGTGACTTTTGGGCTAGAAGAGACCCTGGTGGTCTGTGCTTCAGCCATTTGCAGGGCAGGGGCATCATTCATTCAGACATTAAGATTCTATGACTATGGACTGGCCAAAAGTTATCCTCTTCCATCTGTGAAAGAAGTTTGCTAAAGCAAATCATGATATGAACGAAAATTACAGGGGGCCTGTTTAAGAGAACAAAGTGTTCCAAGCACTTGAGGCAGACACCAGTTGTTTGCAAACAATGTGCTAATATGCCAATGATGTGCTTATTAAAGGAGGCCCATGGGGCCTCTTATTGGCAATACTTTGCTGTGGGTTACGTTAAATATGTGAAAGTGTGTGAAATAGCATCACTTTAGGGTTATTCTGTTACTTAGGGTTTTTGTTTTCTGTTTTTTTTTTCTTTTTCTGTATTTACCATGCTAGTTCTCTTCCACACCTACTCTGTCTCTCAAGCCATTCTGCCAGCTGCTTCCCTGCCATCTGGCCCTTCCCTTTGTCTCAGTGGGATAGATGGATTCTGAAATGGAATCTCCCAGAACCTCTGCCCTGGCAGCCTGGAAGACCATGCCTGCCCAGCCCTCATCGCCGCAGGGACTCCTTGGGTCCTGGCAGTGCAGGTGCCAGCAAGCAGGACAAACTCTGTGTACCAGTGCCCAGGTGAATGGGCGCTGGGCCCTCTTGCCCTGTCCTCCGGGGTGCCCAGGGAGTTCTTGGCATTCAGCACTGCTTAGCATTCTCGGAAGGTTTCCTCAACCGCTTGCTTTTCCCATGCTTGCCTTTAGTGTCATGTAAGACATTTTTAAATTATATTTATTTTGTTGGGTTTTAAAATTGCACAGAACACTAAGACCGAAAGGCTGGACTTGTTTCTCCTTGAAAGCTTTGCGTTTGTTTTGAACTTCCTTTCCCACTTGGTAGAAAGAGCCCAGAAGAAGCCCTGACCCCATAAGATGGACTCTTTCCTCCTTCAGTTGTATTTAGCTTTGAGTTTCTCTGCATCTGTCCACCCCTTTTGTATATAACCCAGCCCCTGGCTCTGGGGTGTTCACCTCATCAGTGGCTTTTGTTCTGGAGGAAAGGACCCCCCACACACACACCTGCCGAGAGGCTCTCTTTCTGTTCTGCACTCCTCTCCCCATGGGACCTTGGAGAAAACTGAACTGTTACAAACCCCCTGCACAGTGCCTGTCAAACAGATGCAAACCTTCCTGAATAAAGCCTTGGAGACCAGCGCTGTCTGTGGTGTGATCTTTCTGGCCCCCAACCCTTGACACCTGGCTGAGGGGCAGGCTGGGGAGTCTTTAAGAAGCTAGAGGGCCTGCATGGGGGCTGTTAGGAGAGTGGGTGTCAGATTGGGTAACATTTTAATTTGTAAAGAATATAAACCACTCTCCCAAACGAGTCTTTTTAATCCTTACAAAACTTTGAAATAGTAGCTCAGAGACTAGGACATCAACTAAGAAGCACTGCCCCCAAGCAAGGGGGGTCTCCGGTGCAGCGATCGCTTCTGTGCTCTTACTCTAAGCTAGACTGGGGCTGAAGGCGCCCATCAGAGTTCCTGTTTTACCCAGATCAATTCCCTGAGCAAAGATTTATAGTCTGTTTTACAGATGAGGAAACTGAGGTTTAGATCAAGCAACTTGACCTAAGTGGGAAG
>NW_012116132.1:1522638-1525001 GCF_000951035.1 Colobus angolensis palliatus | reverse complement strand
ATCTTTTGTAGAGATGGGGTTTCACCATGTTGCCTAGGCTGGTCTCAAACTCCTGGCCTCAAGCAGTCCTCCCACCTCAGCCTCCTAAAGTGCTGAGATTACAGGTATGAGCCACCGCACCCGGCTGCATCCTTTCTTTATCATCACTTTGAGAGGTGATAGGCTGGGAGTACAGCCGGTGAAAGCCTCAGGGTCTTTTCATCTGCTCTCCCCAGACTGGCATGTGGTAATTATGCTCCCTTCAGATTTTTGTGCCTTCACTTACATGGTATTGTTGGTGATGCCACAGCAACCAGCTCTGCAGGTGCCAACCAATGTCCAGCAATGGAGCCCTTTATTGCGTTCAGACTGGTGGGCCATCCAACTGCAGAATTCCACCCTGCGGGCTGTTTTCCAAGCAGATCAGCTGTCCCATTTGTGTCCTTGCAAACCTGGATGGTCAGTCACCAGTTGCCTTCCAGGGCCACTGCTGGCACCAATTGCCTTAGCCTGGGCCCCTAGAAACCGGTCACCATGGCCACTGCTTGGCAGCAAGTATGACCAACTCCTTAGTCTTATGGGATGTCTTCAGAGACACTGGGTGAACTGCCGTGTCTGGGGACAGTCCTCCTAGGGAAGGCAGGGATATAAATATCTGTGCCAGCTCCCGCTGGCTCTGTTTCCCAGTGGTCAGTCTTCCCGGAGGGTGTGATTTCTGGGGTGGCACCGTCAGCCTCTCCAGTAACCATGGGGCCCCTGAGCCTGTGCATAGGTGCCACACCCCCATAACGTGTCCCTGCAGTCGTGGCAGCATTGGCGATGTGGTTTCAAGACCGCAGGCACCATACCGGCCATGGCTGGGTGGCTGCAGTCTGGCATGTTGTGTAAACTAGGTTTGGACAGGACCTTTTCCAGCAAACACCAGCGGGGCAGCGTCCATCCGGCCCCCAGCCCCTGCCGGTCCTCTCTGCCCCTTGTATGTCCTCAACTGAGGGCTTCACCCTTTTACTCGATTGGGCAGGAGGCTGGGGTCACATGGGACTGCTCTCCAATTCTGGTGTGGGGAGGGGAGAGAAGCTGAGAATAAAGGAGCCCTGTGGGGTGCCATAGAAGGTTGACTGGGGAGTGCTCAGCGGTGTTGATGAGGGGAGGCCATCTCCATACCACGGCACACCAGAACAACGCTCCTCGAACCAGTCTGAGAATCGGCGATGAGGAGAAGACCCTGGGAGAGGCACTGGGAGACGCCTGCTTCTAAGCAGTTGTGGGCCAGGTCAGCCCTGTGACCTCTCCTCCCCACATCTGCTAGGGCACCACAATCTCTGGGAGGTCTTCACTGACGTCCAGATGGTGGCTTGTGTTAACGTGGTAGTTCTTCACCTTTTGGGTCACATATCCCTTAGATAATTTAGAGAAAGCTGTAAATCTCTCCAGAAAAACTCATATGCATATACACAAATGATACTATGTACAAATTTAGGGACCCACGGACACCCCCCAGCCTCCAAAGTCCATTGGTAAATGCCCAGATGGTGTGTGGGCCCTGGCTTGTAATAACCCTACCTGGTAAGACATCATGGACGAGTGGCCCCTTCCCTTGCTCCCTCTAGTGTGTGACATCTCTGTGCATCAGATACCTGCCTGGCCCCTGGCCCCCTCTTTTCCACTCCCTTAACTGCCCAGCTTCTGAACAGGTGTCACCTTAGAAATATGGCCTACCTGATTTCCTAAATAGTCTATTGGAAACAGCCATGCCATTAACTTACATTTGGTCTATAACTGCTTTAGTACTATAATAGCAGAGTTGAATTGTGTAGTTGTCACAGAGACTGCACGGCTGCAAAGCCTAAAATATTTACTATCTGTCCCTATACAGAGAAAGTTTGCCAACTCCTGCCTGAGAATAATGGCAACCAGTAACAATTAAGGATTGCTTTGTTGCAGGCACCATACCAGGTGATTAAAGTTAAGTAGTTTAATCTTTATAAAAAACTCTATGATGAGCTTCATCGACCCCATTTTGTAGGTAAGAAAGCAGAGGCACAGAGAGGGTGAGTAACTCATCTAAGATCACACAACTGGTAGGCAACAGATGCAGGCTTTGAAACAAGGTTCAAAACCTTTCCATGACTCTGCACCTTATTCCTGAGCAGTCCAGGAGGTCTCCCCAGCAGCAGGTTTTGCCCCAGCACCAGCACTATTCTGGGATTACTGAGACAGCCATTGTCAAGCTGAGTCCTCGTTTGGAGACCTGGCCAGGCCCTGTGAAGTATGGACAGCTGAGTTGCAGCAACTCTTGGCTCTAGCCCCCAAGATCAACTGGCAGGACCTCTCTCCAGCAGGACTGGGGGAGTTGGGGTAGGGTGGGGATATGGTTTGGCTCT
>NW_012116132.1:1517466-1521753 GCF_000951035.1 Colobus angolensis palliatus | reverse complement strand
AGTGGTGGGCACCTGTAGTCCCAGCTACTCGGGAGGCTGAGGCAGGAGAATGGCATGAACCCAGGAGGCAGAGTTTGCAGTGAGCTGAGGTTGTGCCACAGCACTCCAGCCTGGATGACAGAGTGAGACTCTGTCTCAAATAATAATAATAATAGTAATACAAGAGAGGGCCAAAGTGCTATCAGACACCTGTCTCAGTCTGCTTGGACTGCCATAACAACACAGCACACACTGCGTGGCTTAACTGAAATGTATTTTCTCATAGTTCTGCAGAGTGGAAAGTCTAAGATAAATGCCAGGCTAGTTCAGTTTCTAAAGAGGGCTCTCTTCCTGGCTTGCAGACAGCCACCTTCTCACTACGTCCTCACACTGCAGAGAGCACACTCCTCTGCTTATAAGGCAACTAGCCCTATTGGGTTAGGGCCTTACCTTTATGACCCATTCAACCCTTACCACCTCCTCACAGGCCCCATCTCCAAATACACATGAGGGGTTAGGGCTTCAACATTTGAATTTGGGGTAGGGGGCAGACACAAACATTCAGTTGATAATGGTGCATCTGTTGCTAACTAACATCCTGGACGGTTTTTAACTTCCAACCTGTACCTTTTCAAGCTTGTGAATGAGTAAAGCCGTTTTGTGGAGGCGGGGCCGGGGGGGGTGTGTAATGCTAATTTCTGTGACTTTCAATGTGGCAACACGTGTTTGGGTTATTTTAAAAATAGCTTCTGCAAATTATGGACAAACAGTATCTTACAGAGCCAGTTTGCTGTCGACAGCAGCCCTGTTTTCATTTCAATGGGAAAAAAATGCCCAATTTTAGTCATGCTTTCTGAGAACACGTGCTGGAGTGAGATCAAGACAGCCGCCTACAGAGACGTCTGAAATAGCCTGGCGCCGCTTGCAGAGGCTGCCCCCTTCTGGACGATCTGGTGCATTACAAGGTGCCCGAAGAAAAGGAAGATGGGTGGGGAGCTCCGCGACGTCCAATCTTGTACCCCCAGGAAGCCCTGGAGAAGAGAAAGCTCGCTTTCTTTCGTGGTTTCTCCCAGCCTGGCTACATCTTTGCCCTGGCAGAAAGGCAGTGACCATGGCAATGATGAAGGAATCACCAAAACCAAAGGTTAGGGAAGGCTTCCTGTGTGCTGGGCAGGGTGGTGCACACTGTACACAGGTTACTTTATTTCATCTGTACAACAGCCAGTTAAAGGGGGCGCTATTAGTGTTGTCATAAATGTCTGTATAAATTAGGAAACATGCTCAGAGAGATTGAATAATTTGACCAAGTTTGCACAGCTAGTGAATGCCAGAGCCAGGATTAGAACCCAGATATAGCGCATGGCGTGGCAGTGGTCAGGTTTGCAGGCACATAGCATGCAGTGTGAAGAGGGCTGTGGTGGGGTAAACATGGGGCTCCACAGGGCACAGAGGAAGCCTGACCAAGGAGAGGGACAAGAAAGTCACTCAAGGGAAGCTTTGCAGAGGATGTGGCACCAGGAGGTTGGAGGATGGAGCAGAACATGAAGGTCACCGAAACACCTTTAGAGCATGCTTCTTCTGGAGTTGCTCCAGGCAGTGGGAGCAGAGGACCCTCATGGAGCTGGTAAGGGTGTCAGGGCTGGATCATGGCCTGGGGAGCCAGGGTGAGGCGTGGACTTTCCTGCAGTGACAAGCAGGTGTCTTTCGAGGCTGTCAAGGTGGGGCATGATGAGATCACATTTGCATGTGATGGGGTCACTGTGGCTGCCTGTGGCTTAGAAGAAAGGAAGACAACACGAGGAGATTCATTAGGAGGAGGTCAGGTGAAGCAGAGGAGAGATAATGGGGTCCTGAAGTGAGGTCAAGGCCATGAGCAGGAGAGATGCTGATGAGGTCGCACAGATGCCCTTCCACTGTGGCTGTGACCGGGTGGGCCTGGGTGCCCTGAGAATGACTGACTGGTAGGCCAGAAGCATGGAGATGGCCCTCCCTGAGCTGGGAGCATGGGAGGAGAGGCAGGACTGGAGGGCAGGGGAGCAGGGAATGAGTTTCGTTTAGACACATCTAGTTACAGGTGGCTGTGGGACATCCACCTCTGAGGCCAGCTGGACATGTGGGCCTGGAGTTCAGGAGACAGACCTGGGCAGGAGTCATGGGGATAGCATCAGAGGATTACTGGGGCGCTGCAGGCAGGCAGACACACACTGCCATGCTCAGTGAGAAATGCAGAATTCAGAAGTGGATGTGCCAGTGAGTCCTGAAGTTTTAGAATTAAAAGAAAAACATCAGATTATTAACAGAGATTGGTTTGAGTGATGGGCTAATGGGATCATGAGTGGTTTTTCTTTTCTTTTTTTCTTTTTTTTTTTTTTTTTTTTTTTGAGATGGAGTTTTGCTCTTGTTTCCCAGGCTAGAGTACAGTGGCGATCTTGGCTCACTGCAACCTCCGCCTCCCAGGTTCAAGCGATTCTCCTGCCTCAGCCTCCTAAGTAGCTAGGATTATAGGTGCCCACCACCACACCTGGCTAGTTTTTTTTTGTTAGAGATGGGGTTTCATCATGTTGGTCACGCTGGTCTCTAACTCCTGACCTCCTGTGATCCACCCGTCTTGGCCTCCCAAAGGTTTTTCTTTTCTACCTTACAGTTTTTTGCTTACTTAAAAATTTCCCAGCAAGCATAATTGGCTTTCATGATCAGAAGCATGTACATGTGTAAGGATTTTGTTCTGGTTACTGCTTTGTGCCCAAATCATTCGGAATCCTCCTGACAGAGATGGGCTCCCCTTCCGTGTCCCCGAGCCCTTCTCTTTTGGCACTTATTCCACACTGTAAGTAGTCATCATCTTGGTGTACCAGCCCAGGGCCTGGTACATAGTGGCAACTTGGAAAACGTTAGTTAAATGAATGGAAAAATAGAATTTAGAAGGCCTACCACAGCCCATGTACTCCAGTGAGCAGGTGAGAGGCCTTGGGACCACCTCCTTTCCCCACCACCCAGGATCCATGACAGTGCCCTTGTCAGGATTAGAACAGCATCTGGGCTTAGGAAGGGGCAGTGACTTGCTGTTTATGGAGCTCACAAATTCTTAGTAAAATCTGTTTAGATAAAAAAAAAAAATCTAACTATTTGTGAAAGCTAAAACTCATGAAATAAGGAGCAATAATGAATAATATATCAACACATACATCAGTGAGCTTGTTTAAAAAGCTATGCTACTTTTGTAAGGGACAATTTGACAATAAGTATTCCAATTTTTTTTTGTTGTTTTTTTGTTTTGAGGCAGAGTTTCACTTGTGTTGCCCAGGCTGTAGTGGCGTGATCTTGGCTCACTGCAACCTCTGCCTCCTGGGTTCAAGCAATTCTACTGCCTCAGCCTCCTGAGTAGCTGGGACTACAGGCACCCACCACCACATTTGGCTAATTTTTTTGTAGTTTTAGTAGAGACGTGTTTCACCATTTTGGCCAGGCTAGTCTCAAACTCCTGACCTCAGGTGATCTGCCCACCTTGGCCTCCCAAAGTGCCGAGATTACAGGTGTGAGCCACTGCGCCTGGCCAGCATTCTAAATTTTTTAAGCACATACTCAGTGGCCCAGCAAAACTATCCAGGTTTTTTATTTACAGATACCATGACCCACAGGTCAAATGCCATTGGTGCAAGAATGTTCCTTTCTGGGACAGTAAAAGATTGAAGATGACCTCTGTGTCATTGTGGGGGCTGGTTAAATACATACATCCACCTTGTGCAGCTCTTAAATGAATGAAGCAGCTGTCAGCACTGAGAAGGAGCACACCCCAAGTTGTATTGTTAACTGGAAAAAAAGCTAGGTTGGTAACAGTTTGTGATGGCAAGGAATTCTCTAGTAAGGACCCTTGTTTCTGGAAAGGAGACCCATCGGTGAATTGGGGAGGAGGGAGGTGGAGTTCCTCCCACCAAACTGGGTCCTTCTGTTACTTTTAGTTTTGTACCAAACCTCTAAGTACTGCCTATATGAAAAAATTAATAGAGTAAGATAAATAGTAGTGAGACACAATTTATCACAGGCTATAGCCAAAGATGTATAGTAAACCACTGTATATCAATGGTATGTTTTCCTCTTTCAAACAAAGTTCTGCTCAGAAGGAGTAACCTTTGGGAAGCCAAATCAGGCCAAAGTGGGAGGATAATTTGAAGCCAGGAGTTCAAGACCAGCCTGGACAAATAGTGAGAGCCCCATCTCTAAAAAAAAATTTAAAAATCTGAGCTTAGTGGTGAGACTGTAGTCCTAGCTACTTGGGAGGCTGAGGTGAGGAGATTGCTTGAGCCTGGG
>NW_012116132.1:1426449-1516862 GCF_000951035.1 Colobus angolensis palliatus | reverse complement strand
TAGCTGGGCGTGGTGGCAGGTGCCTGTAGTCCCAGCTACTTGGGAGGCTGAGGCAGGAGAATTGCTTGAACCCGGGAGGTGGAGGTTGCATTGAGCTGACATTGCGCCACCGCACTCCAGCATGGGTGACAGAGCGAGACTCTGTCTAAAAATACAAATAAAAATAAAAATAAAAAGTTAAGATGAAGGAATTGTTTCATTGTTTCTTTTTGAATGGTTTTGTTCTGAATGAAATTGTGCAGTGTCTGACGTTTCTACCTCTTTTCATTGCAGTCCCATGAATGGGTCATGGGAAGAGCTAGCTGAGGACTCCCATTTTCTTGGAGCAGATGGACCTGAGGACACTAGATAGTCTCATGGGAAGGCAGGGAGGGATGGAGGGGTCACGGGGAGCCCCTGGCCCTCACCTGCCCGAGTTCTTGGCTGCCTCATTTTGCTGACTTGTGCGAGGAGACTCACACCGGCTGTGTGGTGTGGAGCCCTGGAGCGTACACAGCCGCTCTGCGCCTTGTGGTTTTGAGCTTCCGCTCGCTCCCTGTGCTATGGGGATAACCTCAGGCTCATGGCACCCTGAAGGAGGGAGCCCCCTGCACCTTCTGGGTGACTGGCAGCCCTGAAGTCCAGCAGGGCCTCCCTACACAGCCACAAAGGATTTCCTGTGCATGGCTGCCCCTGGAGCCCGCAGTTGGGGTCTCTGGGTCTCACTCCCGAGCCCAGGTCACCCCAGGAACCACCTGGAGCAGCCAGAAAGTGGTCCAGGGTGCGATCTAAGGGAAGAAACGGGACCTGGGTCCCGGGGAGTGGGAGGCCAGTATCCAGGGAACCGACCGGAGGCGAGCGGTACTGAAAACAACGTGGGGCCAGGGAGCAGAGGAGTGCCGAGGGCAGGGAGGGATGAGGCGTTCTGGGGCCTGCGGGCTGAGTGCTGGCCCTGGAAGGTGAGGGCCCAGACGGGTGGACAGGAATTCTGTTGGCGCTCCTAGAACAGAGCGAGAGACCCTCCTCGACGTTCTCCGCCTCAAAGCTGTCTGGAACACTGCCTTCCCCCACCTCCTTCCCGCAGACTTCCTGCCACCTGCTGGGCCTGGGGGCTTGCAGCTCCCCTGCTGCTGGTGTGGGGCCTCGCGATCCCCAGGCCCAGCTCCCTCGGGCTTGTGCCACCAAACCTTGGCGTCTCTGAGAACAGCATTTGTCATTTGAGATTTTGGGGTCTACTCAGGTGTTAGTTTCCCGAGGCCTGCGCGTCTGTCGGGACTGGGGCGCAGGCCTGAGGCAGCCTGGGTGGTGGAGGAGGGGGTCAGACAAGCACTCAGAGGCTCAGAGGAAGGGAGAAACCACAGCACACTGTCACAGATGGGAGTATCCCCGAGCCACCTCACTCATTGCTGGGGAAGGTCCCCGTGCCTCCTGGGAGCTTTGTCAATGGCGCTCAATGACCTCTCTGTGCTTTGTTTGTATCCAAATACCTTCCCCTCTCCCCTCCCCCATCAGGTAAACATCCCAGCACTGGGGTTGCAGAGGGTGGGGAGAGCTTGGATGTTGCCTGTCTTGCATCCTGCCTGCCAGGGCTAGGAAGGTGGTGGGGGAGACACAATGATCGAACCCCTGATGTGAGGGTCTGGGGAACCCAGAGAAGAGAGGCCCGTCCTGGCTGTTGCCAACTGGAGTATGGGTTACCAACTGAAGTGGGGGATTATCAGCCCCTCTGATGTCCTCTGTGTGGCTGGGATAGAGCAACAGAGCAGGCAGAGCAGTGCTTGGGTCCACCTGGGGGCTGAGGGGTCTCCAGCCCTGCTCAGGTCTATGAGAAAACTCCAGAAGGAAAGAATAGGAGCAAAGGTGAGAGTGAGCCAAGGGTCCAGTGGTCTGGATGAAAGGTCCCTCCGCAGAGGGTGCTGGGTGGACCCTCTGACTTGGATAGACCGTTATGGGCCCAAGGACAGCAGAGGCCAGTTCCTTCTTGCAGGAGGCAAGCATTCCCTCCTTTTGTATTTGTAGGAAGAATTTGTGATAAAATGGCATTAAGTATTCTTTAAATGAAGTTGTTAGTTAGAACTAAATATAACAAAAGAAGCGCAAAACGTACCTTTGAAAACTATACATTACTGAAAGAAAGTAAAGAAGACCTAAATAATGAAAAGATATCCCATGTTCATGGATTGGAAGACACAATATTGTTAGAAAATGGCAATATATGTCAAATTGACTTACAAATCTGATATAATCTCTATCAAAATCCCAGATGGCTTTACTGCAGAAATTGACAAACTGTTTTTAAAATTCACAAGGAAACAAAAAGACCTAGAATGGCCAAGACAATCTTGAAAAGAGAAAAATGTTGGAGGACTTACATTTCCTGGTTCAAAATTTGCTACAAAGCTATAGTTATCAAGTGGTACTGGCATAAGGATATACATATAGACCAACATATATCCTTATGGGATAGAATTGAGGATCCAAAAATAATTCCTCACATTTATGTTCAATTGACTTTTGACAAGGGTGCCAAGATAATTCAATGTGTTGGCCAGGATGTGGAGAATTTGGAACTTTATACACTGCTGGTGGGAATATAAAATGGTGCAGTCACTTTGGAAAACAGTCTTGCAGTTCCTCAATAGGTTAAACACAGAATTACCATGTGATCCAGCAATTCTACTATTAGATATATACCAAAGAGAAATGAAAATATATGTTCACACAAAAACTTGAATACAAATGTTCCTAGCAGCATTATTCATAATAGACAAAAAGTGAAAACAACCCAAATATCTGACGATTAACGAATGGATAGATAAAACCGGTATATGCATACAATTGAATATCATCTGGGAATTACAAGAAATGAAATGTTGATACATCCTACAATATGGACGAACTTAGAACTCATTATGCTAGTGAAAGAAGCCAGACACAACAGATCCAGACCACATGTTGTATGACTTCATTTGTATTAAATGTCCAGAATAAGCAAATCCACAGAGGCAGAAAGCAGATTAGTGGTTGCCTAGGCATGGGGGGTTGTGAGGAAATGAGGAGTAGCTGCTAATTGGCATGGGGTTTCTTTTTAGGGTGGTGCAATGTTCTAAAATTGATTATCGTGACTATCAATAAGAATAATAGTGTAACCCTAAAAAGAATGATAAAGATATATTAGACACAACTTTATGTTCACAAATTTAACAATTTAGATAAAACAGACAAAGACACAAACTACCAAAACTCACTTAAAAAGAAATCCATAAATTGAATAGTTTTGTATTTATTAAAGAAGATGAACTTGTTGTTAAAAATCTTTCCACAGAAAAAATCACCAGGGCCAGATGATTTCACTAATAAATTCTACTAATCGCTTGTTTTAGTTGCTTTTTTTTTTTTTGGTATAATTCTTTTGGATTTTCTAAGTAGATCATAATGCCATCTGAAAATAGAGAAAATTTTACTTTTTCCTTTGCAATATGTATTTTTCATAAAAAGTTCTTTTTTCATAATTCTCTATATAATTCTATACTAATTTTTCCAGAAAGTAGAAGGTGGGAAACACTTTCCAGTCCATTTTATGAGGTCAGCACTATCCTAATACCAAAACCAGACAAACATGTTATAAGAAAATGACAGACCAGTATCTTTCATGAACATAGAAATAAAAAATTTTAACAAAATATCAGCAAATCACATCCAGCAATATGTAATAAGGATAATAACTTATGACTACATAGACTTTATCCTAGGGATATAAAACTGTTCCAGATTTGAAAATTAATCAATGTAATTCATGATATCAACTGTTTAAAAAATACATATGATATTAATAAATGCAGAAAATGTATTTTTAAAAATGCAACATTCATGATAATAATGCCAATGGATTAGGGATAGGACATTCCTTAATACGCTAAGAGTTTCTACAAAAAACAAAAGCAAGAACACTTGCATTTGCCATTACACTTAATGGTGAAAGATTAACTTTTTTCCTCCTAATCGCAACAAGGAAAACATATTTCCCCTCACCACTCCTATTCAACATTGTACTGGAGGTTCTATCCACTGAAATAAGACAAGGAAAAGAACTTTTTATGAAAAATACGTATTGTAAAGGAAAAAGTAAAATTTTCTCTATTTTTAGATGGCATTGTGGTCTACTTAGAAAATCTAAAAGAATTGTACAAAAAAAAAAGCAACTAAAACAAGCAAGCTTTTACAAGGTTGCAGGATACAAGGTAAATACACAAAAATCAATCATATTTCTATATACCAGCAATGAACAAATGGATATTGATATTTTCAGGACAATATTATGTATAATAAATAGCACCCCAAACCATAAAATACTTAGGTATACATCTAACAAAATATGTGTAGAATCTGTATGCTGAAAACTACAATGTTGATGAAAGAAATCAAAGGGGGGCTAAATATATGGTGTGATAAATTATGGTCATGAATGAGGAGACTCAATCTTCTTCAGATGTCAGTTTTCAAAATTGTGGAGGGAGGAGCAGGTAGCTCTTGCAATTAAACTCTGGGTGGAACAGGGATAGCACTGGCCTTGGGGATGACAGCATGAGACATTCTCCCTCCATCTCTCATCTCTGCTCTCCTGTGCATGCTGGCCTCTTGCTGTATGAGGTGGGAACCTTGGTTCAGGAGGTTCAGGAGGAAAAATCATTTTCCCATAATACCGGTTAGAAAGATCTCATTGAAGATCCTGATCATTCTGTATTAGCTCAATGAGAAGGACATGCTATTGGCCTGGCTGGGGCCACAGGACCACCTTTGCTCAGGGAGGGGTGGGCTCTGGGACTGGCAGCCTCCCCAAGAACCCTATGGGGCTCATGAGGGAGGAACTGGCTCTTGGATTACGGGGTGGAGGGCAGAGACCAGCTTTGTCTCATGCCGGTGGACATGGCTCTCGGGCTGGACCTGGAAGCTGGGCAAGGTTTGGGTGGGGAAGTGTGAAGGGTTGTATCCCACTCAGGGGACAGCAGGTGCAGACTGTGGGGACACCATCATGCTGGAGGACTGGGTGCTCAAAGCAACAACTATGGATTTCTTTGTAATAAATTCCATACATCACCACCTCAGCTTTTTTAAAGGATTCTGGATGGGTTTCGAGTTTTCCCAGAGGCCAACAGCAGAGGTGGATCCCCTGTCCCCTGGCTTCTGGGGCTCCCCTCCTGGTTTGGAACCTCAGAAGATGGGGTAGCTTCTGGGAGTTTGAAAGTGCTTATTTCTTCTATTAATGGCATTCTTAGTTTGAGAAGTTTCTTTGCTTTCTAGAGTTTTTTTGTTTTTTGTTTTTAGCATAGCTATTTTTGATGAAAATATAAATATCCACCCCTCTGACTGCGAGACAGCTGTAGGCTCCTGCTCTGAGCAAAGATAGGCCTCCTCGTCTTCCTCTGAGAACTCTCCCAAACTGAGTCCCTTTTGGGGGCCCTGAACTCCAGGTCCAGCAGGCACAGGAGGCACCAGCCCAAGGGACTAGTCACAAGCCAGTCATGTCCCAGTGAGGACGATGCCTCCCCTGCCACTCAGGTCTCCAGGTTATCCCAAGGATACTGGCAGGGGTGAGGGTCCCAGGAGCAGGTGCACAGCCATGCCTCCCAACAACCAGAAAGCAGCTGGGCTCTAGAAGTATCTGAGGCAACCCAGGGCACAGGAGATACTGTTGCCCTGAGCCGTGAATGCACCACCACATTCAGGTGACTTAACATGTTGTGTCTTATCTTGCTTTGGGGATCCCCCTCTCCTCCTGCTGCCTGCCAAGTGAACATCTCAGCAATCCCTGTGTCACATCATTGTGTTAGTTAGCTAGGGCTGCCATAACACAGAATCACAGGCTGGGTGGCGTAAACAATAGAAGTTTATTTTGTCACAGCTCTGGAGGCCAGAAGTCCGAGATCAAGTTGTAGGCAGAGTCAGTTCCTTCTGAAGCCTCTCTCCTTGGCTTGTAGATGGCTGTTTTCTCTCTATGTCTCCTCATGGTTTTTGTTTGTTTGTTTGTTTGTTTTTGTTTGTTTTTTGTTTTTTTAGGCAGAGTCTTACTCTCTATGTAACCCAGGCTGGAGTGCAATGGTGTGATCATGGCTCACTGCAGCCTCGAACTCCTGGGCTCAAGAGATCCACCCACCTCAGCTCCCTAAGTAGTTGGGAACTTACAGGTGTGTGCCATCATGCCTGGATAATTTAAAAATATATATTTTAGAGATGGGGTCTTTTTATGCTGCCCAGGCTGGTCTCAAACTCCTGGCCTCAAGTGATCTTCCTGCTTCAGCCTCCCACAGTGCTAGAATTATGGGCATGAGCCACTGCACCTGGCCTGGTCTTTTATCTGTGTGCTGTGTATGTCTGTGTCCTAATCTCTTCTCTCTTTCTTTTTTTTCAGAGATAGGGTCTCTCTATGTTGCCCAGGCAGGACTCAAACTCCTGGACTCAAGTGATCCTCCTGCCTCAGCCTCCCAAGTATCATCTCTTCCTATGAGGACCAATCATGCAGGATTAGGGCCATCCTAATGACATTATTTTAACTGAATTATCTCTTTAGAAAGCCTGTCTCCAAATACAGTCACATTCTGAGGTCCCGGGAATTAGGACTTCAACAATTAGGAGGGCGCACAATTCAGTCCCTAGCAGCCACTATGTGAGAAGGTCTGCATGACCCAGCTGACAGCCACCCACCCCTGGGCAGTTTTTCATCCCAGCACCTCAGGGGTTGCCTGCTGGCTGGGGGCGGGGGTAGGGCCTGGGGAGGGGAGCTCCATTCAGGGAACACGCCCACCCTGCTCAAGGAGCAGCTCAGCCTGCTGCTTCCTGGGCAAAGGCTCATCATTGCTTTGGTTGAGTGACATTGCGGTGGCTGAATTGACACTTTCAGCTCTGTGTTTCTCTAGCAGGCTGTGAGGAAACGTGAGGGCTGGGCTGGGCTAGGGGTGGTACTTCTGTTCTAGCTCCCCAGCTATGCATACATGGAGGGAGTCCAGCTCCTCTTGTCCCTCCTTCTGGTTCTTGATCATGGACATGAAGGAAGGAAGATCCAGGCCCCCTGGCTCAGTGAATGTGCCTGCTTTCCACTCTTGCCGTCACCCTATTACCTCAGGCAGGTCCATCCACATGCCCAGAGCAGGTACTTAGGGCAGCAGGTGATGCTCCAGGTGAAAGGACCGCCTAATCCTCTCCTCACAAGGGGTCAAGAAACCTCAACTACCATTTCTAGAAGCATCTTTGGTCGGGGATTCAAGAAGGTGTCTTTCAAGAAGGGAGAGGAGAAAGAATCCCTGACCGAGAAGCACCATGGGACGTAAGAGACTGGATAGCACTGGCTCCACCACTACCCAGCTGTGAGTCTTTGGACAAGTTGCTTAACTTAACTGCTTTTAGCCTGAGTCTTCAGATATTAATGAGACAATAGTCTCAACCATCTTATCTATTTGGGAAGATAAAATAGCACAGATGAACATCCTGGCATGTGGTAGACACTCAATAAATGCAGGTTCAGTTGGAATCTCTTCTTGATGGAGGAAAGTGCTTTGTAAACATATGTCATGACACAAATGGCAACGGTTATTATTATTATTATTGAGACAGCCAGATGGGAGGGAGCTCCTGCAGAAACTCTAACCAGCCTGCCCACTGAAGTGGGGGCTCAGGAAGTTCAGGATGTTTGCAGCAGAGGAGCCTGGCCCCTCGTCTTCCTGGATGGAATCTGAGATTCAAGCTGTGGCAGAAGTGCTCTAGCAGGGATTCCGCCTAACGCGACTCCCTGTTTCCAACCCCTTTTCTTTCTTTGCATCCAATAAAACCCTGTCTCACTCACCATTCAAATCGTCTGCAAGCCTGAATTTTCCTGGCCATGGGACAAAGAACCCCATCTTTAAATGAACTAAGGAAAAGTCCTGCAAAAGTTTTGGCGCCCCATTTGGGGGCTTGAGAAGTGGTAAGTGAAATGGGGACTCAAAACCTCTCACTGTTGCTCCTAAGCGTTTTAATCCTCCAACTTCTGAGGGTAGCCCAAACATGCCCCCAAACCCGGGGGGCTCCCGAGGGTCGGGAGAAAGGTCCTTTCCTTACTTTTGGAGGAAGGACAGGCCGGCAGGGGCTCCTTGCTCCCTCTCCCCTCTGTGTGGGAGCTGCGATGCATGGCCCAAGGGTCCCACACAACTGGCTGGCTTGTTCCAAGCCATGCACCACCACAGCAGCCTTCCCCTTCCCCACTAGGGGGTTCACCTTCACTGGGCAGTAAACTTTTCTCCCTAATGGAGGAACCACTTGTATAAGAATAAGAGGTTCTTCCCCAGGGATTTTTAAACCTTTTTTCTTTCCTCTTCTCCACCCCGTCAGCAGTTAAGTTTAAGCAAGTTTTTTTTTTTTTTTTCTTTCTAGAAGACATTTTGCTAGGCTAGGAATGATAAGAATCCCTGTTTATATTCTCTGTAAAGCTTTAATTGTGAAAAAGGATTTGTGGGGCTAATGTTGGGCTGTGGCCAATCTGATGTGCTTTGCAAGTCTGTAAGGTTTGTGCTGCAAGCCTCCATCTTGTTTTGCATGCTGGGGCATGGCCAGTAACCTCTTGGCAAGGCTTTAGCAATCCTGCCTTAGGGGATGACCGTCTCTGGTTGGTATCTTCATGTTCTCCTTGTCCTGTCCCTTAAAGGGTCCCACCCAGCAACGGAGTTTTCTTGTGCCTGTCTGTGTATGTACTGTGTGTGACGTCTGTAAAAAGAGCTCTAATTAATTTGGCCTAAAGAAAAGCGCTTGGATCAAAATTTTTTTTATTTTTATTTTTTGAGATGGAGTTTTGCTCTTGTTGCCCAGGCTGGAGAGCAGTGGCGTGATCTTGGCTCACTGCAACCTCCACCTCCGGGTTTGAGCGATTCTCCTGTCTCAGCCTCCTGAGTAGCTGGGATTATGGGAGCACACCACCACGCCCAGCTCATTTTTTTTTTTTTTTTGCTATTTTTAGTAGAGATGGGGCTTCACCATGTTGGCCAGGCTGGTCTCGAACTCCTGACCTCAGGTGATATGCCCACCTCAGCCTCCCAAAGTGCTGGGATTACAGGCACAAGCCATCGCGCTGGCCTGGTTCAAATATTTTTCAAAGGGAATATAAAATCTGTGGTACCTTTCAGTTCATGTGACTTTAATCTTTGAGAAATAAAAACAGCTGTGAAGATTATTAATGCAGGTCAGATGCAAAGTTTGCTAAGTGTTTTCAGGTTATAAACTGCTTTTTGGGTTTTGAGAACTATTTGACTTGCCGGCTTCGTAACTGGTAAGGCTTGAGGACATATGGAACTAACCAGGCCCTTAACTAAGACGGCAAACCTTGACTACAGTTAGCACACAATTCAACCTACCAAGTTTTACCTTACAGTTAAAAATTGCTAGGAGTTACAATTATGACATGCAATTGAAACTACCAAAAATAGATTTACATGCAAGGGGTGTAAGAAGAGTAAAATGTGATTTTTATGTAAAAGGTTATAAGAAGGCATGGACATGTAAACATTTGCCTAGGGTTAAAGGATTATTTTGAGTTAGATAGGGAAAGCTGAAGGTTCAAACAAGTGGTGGAAAAGCTGTGGAAATTAATCTTGCAGAAGAGGTTCTCTGTGTGAACATGTTAACTAAATGCAAAAGGGTTATAAAAAGCTTTTGCTTCTTTAAAATTTCTGAGTCATCATTTTGAGAAAATAAATAGTTTGTGGTAAACTGGAACTCTATTTCACAGTATCAGGTGCTTTAAACATATTTAAAAGGCTTCTCAAAATCAAACTTAAGTTTCAAAATTGTCTTTTCTGATACCTGGCTTTTCAGATGTTTCAGAGGGCCCCTGAAACATCCCAAAAAAAGAAGTAAACAGGATTATTTGGCATGTTTAGGTACATGGGATTGCCAAAATGATTTTCAGTCTTCTTTAGGTTATACTTTTGTGAATACTGATATATGTTCCAAAATTGTGTGGGATTTCTGAGATTCTAATGTCTGAGTATATGCTACCAATCATAATTAAGGTTGGTGTTTTAAGTTATTGTAAACCACGAAGATAACCAAACTGTGTCAATTGTGTTTCTAACTGTAACTACCCTGGATGTTTTGATTCTTTTCAAAAGGAAGAAAGAATGTCACTTTCTAAGAGGTCCCGGAGCTCCAAGTTTATCTTGGGACCTTAAGGTAAACTCACAGTTGTTTCAGGATACAAACCCATGGTTGGGCCCAGCTTTAAAAGGTCTTGTCTGAGATTCCTTGTGGAACAAACTTGCATCAAAGCCAATCCAAAAGGCCTATGTAGAAAGAATTATTCTTGCTGCACTTTATGCAATTAATCAGGCCAAGTGTAAGAGTAAAGTCTATTTTGCAAACCATTCAGTCCTATGATTATTTTTTAAGAAAAATGAGGACTGGAGAGAGAGAAATCATGTTTCAAAACTTATTATACATTTGTCATTAAATTCTAAACTCATTGGTTGTTTTTAAGTTTTCACCTACATTTTAGACTAACCCTGCTTGCTCCTGTGAACCAACCAGCAATCTCCAGCTGCAGCTCAGAAAGAAAAAAGGCATGGGTAATGTAGAAATCTGGATCAATATTCTAACTCTGAGCAATTATCCTGCAAGTCCTGCCAGGTGATTGGAATAAATAGGATGCCTATCACTTGGAGGTTTCCTTTTTGGGAAAGTAAGACGAAGAAAGCTAACCAAAGCCAAGCACCACGCACTCAAACCCTCACAAGCATTACTGTAGCCACCAGTTATCTGGTTGTGTCACAAGACATCTTTTTCTCTCCATTGTTAGAGGACGACTCAATTCCACAGTTTCACCTTCGCATTTGGTTTGCGATAAGGAGTCCATGCAACCCCCTGAGACACATTTTTGTCCCAAACTCAATTCCAAGCTTTGGATCAAAGTCCTAGGAAGGAAAACTGGATCTGAGGGATCCAGAGACAAATGACAACAGAGGTTAGAAGGCACAGTGCGGGTGAGCGTGGCTCATTCCTGCCAATTAAGCCAACCCCCAGCTTCCTGTTTCATGGATAAATCTATGTCATAAATGAAGTCTAGGGAACTCCAAGGCTACTGACAGTAGGAGATAGAGCGATAGGTGAGAGCAGATAATTCCTATTCTCTAGGCCCTCCCTGCTTCAAGGGTGCAAGCCCCTTTGGCACTCATGGTGGCACCTGCCAAGGTCACCAGGACTGGGGGATGCAATGATGGAAGAGGGAAAGAGGACGCTCTCATGTACTCCGAGTATCTGCTAGGAAGAGAAGGGAACCAGGGACACCTGCTCCCCTCTTTCCAGATGGGTAGCCATTCATCTGCAGTCTGTACCCCTTTCAAATGTACCCTGAACCCCGGGGACTCCTTTAAAAGGTGTCTTCTTTTTTCCTTTCTTCTCCTCTGTCCTCTCTTCACTGACAGGTAATTGTGTCTCCGTACTATGGGACGATTCCCTCAGGTGCATCCTGCGAACTGGAAAGAGTTAATTTCCCAAACCTTAAACTGTTTGGCTTAGGATTAGGCTCAGGGGAAGGGAACTCAGAAGCCCAACATGCCAGCAAAAGGGTCCAGTTTTTGCCAGTCGGGCTTTTGGCCTCCCTCTCCCTGTGCAGACTGGTAAAAGGTCTCAGAATTTTTGAGCTGTCCTTACCCCTCCCCTTGTTTCCTTTTTTTTTTGCCCAGGCTGGAGTGCAGTGGCATGGTCTCGGCTCACTGCAACCTCTGCCTCCCGGGTTCAAGTGATTCTCCTGCCTCAGCCTCCCGAGTAGCTGGGACTACAGGCATGCACCACCATGCCCAGCTAATTTTTGCATTTTTAGTAGAGATGGGGTTTTCACCAGGCTGGTCTCAAACTCCTGACCTCAGGTGATCCACCCACCTCGGCCTCCCAAAGTGCTGGGATTACAGGCGTGAGCCACCGCGCCCGGCCTGTTTTGTTTTGCTACATGTTTTCTAATGACCCTGTTTGTCTGTTCTTGCCTTCAGGCCTTCAGGCTCCAAACAGTCATGCAACCAGAGCCTCTGATGATGGCCTCTTCTGCTGGGAAGCCTTAGACAGGCATTAAGCCATAAGCAGTAAGCCGTTAAGATCGGTGTTCATCCTTATCCTTCATCTAAGGGCAGTTAGGTGAACGTCCTTAGAGGGGAAATGAGAGAGCCAGGTGGGAGGGGGTCCCTGCAGAAACTCCAGCCGGCCTGCACAGTGAGGTGGAGCCTCAGGAAGTTCATGATTATTTGCAGCAGGGAGGAGCCTTGCCCCCTCTTTCCTGTGTGAAACCTGGTACTCAAGCTGCGCCCCGGAAGTGCTCTAGCAGGGACTCCAGCCTAGCGAGATCCCTGTTTCCCCCTTTTCTTCCTTTTCACCCAATAAAACCCTGTCTCACTCACCATTCAAATTGTGAGCCTGAATTTTCATGGCTGAACTAAGGAAAAGTCCTGCAACATTATCACCCCAAGTTGTTCCTGACGTGTTTTATATAAACTGAATCTTGGGTCTCATGACCCTTCTCTAAGGCTTTACTCACAGGCTGACTTGGTATTAGGAGCCCAGAAATGTTCATCTTGGTCCTCTTGGGAATGAAGACCCATCCTCTGGGTTTGGTGGCCCAACATGCAGCCTGCACTGATTTGCCTCCCGGGGTCCCCCACCTGGGACTCTCACTGCACCAGGTTTGGGCCCCACTCCTCCTCTGAGGAACGCATCGGCAACCCCATCCTCAAACCCAAGCACTGCCTTCCCACCTCCTCGAGCCCCTTGTCCCCTGCACATCCTCATGTGTCCCTTCCTGTGACTGGCCACTGGCAAGCACGAGCCTCTCCCAGGGCCTATGGTCTGGGGTGTAGGGAGTTGTGGGGGGCAGATGCCTTCGTGTTTGTCACAGCCCTTTCCTTCTGGGGTTGAGGAGAACTCTGCCGGTAGGGAACACTTATTCACCCCCCAGCAGAAAGGCAGTGGCTGGCTCAACCCACGTCACCCTTCTTGAGGTTAAGAGGCTTGGTGCTGGGAGAAGAGAGGGAATGTTAGTGCATGCAAAGGGTTTCCTCCCTTGGCCTGGCAGTGCTGGAAGGAGAGCTAACTCTATCTCCTATTGTGCCTTCTCATGAGGCCCTCTGAAGCTGAATGACTGCAGAAGAATCCTCCAGCCAGGAGCATTCCGGTTTAATCTGAGCACATTGAGTATTTGGACAATGCAAATGATCACAAAATGCTCCCTAGAGTGTCTGGGGAACTCTGAGAGTGCCTTGGGTCATTGTACTGCCTTGGGCTTTAGATCCTGGTCTTAGCAGCGACTGAAGTCAACCTTAGGCACAGATGCCATTTCTGTGGCCTTGGAGGGACCATTGCAGTAGAGCTTCAAGTCTCACCAAAGGTTGTGCTTTGAAGATGATTCACTCTTTTGGACAACAGCAGCATCGAGGCCGTTGAGACTGCAGCCTCTCCCCAGGTAAGTGGACCCTAAGGGTGCTGGGCTGGCCTGAGGAAATGGCAGGAGGTGCGGCGGGGCCCTTCCTTTGGGTGTGAGTGACAGAAATGACACCTGGACACTCGTTGTCAGAGCACTCGCCCCCTCATGGCACCCAGCACTGAATGCAATGCTGCAGATGTGGTTTCATTCCGGACCCCAGCCTGCAGCTCCTGGTGCATCTGAAACCAGATGGCCTGTGTTGTCAGCCCCAGCAGGCCGTGATGAACACTGAGCCGCCTGTTGAGTAACTCCCCAGGGCTGAAGGAAAGCACGGAGCTTTCTTCATGCCAAGCACAACTCTTTCATTGAACGCTATTAGATTTCATTGTGTTACATTGCCTCTGCCCGTCAGGAGATTTTGGGATTCTGATTTATTCATCTAATATACTTATTTCTCCTTATCCACAAATTTGGTAAGTTCTGTAGGTCTTCATCCCATTATGAGTGAAGGCATTGGCTGGGTTGTGGATGCAATTCTCTCCCAGGTGCACCTGTCCTTCGTTATAACTGAACAGGTTATACATTCTCCTAACCACTCTCACCCAGACTCTCATTTATTCAGAAGTCTTTGTCAAATATGTATGTTGCCCACATTTCCCTCATCAACCAGTCTAACAATTAAGAGCAGGAAATGAGCTGCATCTGTACACTTATTCTTGGTAAACCCCATCTGGGGCCTGATGCTTGATTTAGCACGCAAATTCCTGGTTGCAAAGGGATCAGATTATCAAAGATGAGACTGTTTGAAGAGTAACTTGCACAAGCCTTTCGGAAGAAGGGGAATTCAGGAAAAAGTTCTGAAAGAACGCAAGACCTGCCTTGGGGAGGACAGCCTTCATAACGCAAAGCACACCAATAGCAAGGGCTGCAGAGGTGGGAGGAAGGCGTGTTGTCCCAGTCAGAGATCTGTCCGATTCGGAACACGGGAGGACACAGGGATTTGATAAACTACCAGAAAGGTCACAGGAATGTTTATTACAACATAGAAAAGAGGGAAAGGAAGAAAAAGGTTTCCAAAGTCGTATTTCCAAGGATTAAAAAAAACACAAACTTGGAATGCCAAAGAGATGTCATGCTTTATATATTTATAATAGGAAGGTGTGTGTATGTATAAATATGTACATGGAGATATGTACACAGGTTTTGACTACCATATACGGTGTTTTTCATTGCGTGTACAGCAATGCTGCTTGAGTGAAGGGTTTTAAAGCTGGCAGAAAGCTGGAGAATCTGGAACCCTGCTTGGCCCCTAGAGGGCGCAGTGGAGATCCCTGAGCAGCTCCCAGGGAAGGTCTGTGGGGCTAGGTCCTGAGGGTACAGGGGAAAGCTGAGCTGCAGGCGGGCTTGGGCCCCAGGCTGCAGGGTTCCAGAAAGGGCAAGTCTGGAAGCGTCCCTAAGTCCCCGACATTAGACGTTTTCTTCCAAGAAGGGTTCCAGTCATTGGAATAGGATGGAAATACCCTCATGGCTGGACTGGGGTGGGGTAGGCTCCCAGCGGGTCAGGGTAGAAGTGAGACAAGAAAACTCCAGGAGCCCAGAGTCTTCTCTAAGAACAGTGAAAACGCACAGCAATTAATTTCACAGAAAGAAGAGAGACCCAAACAAAGCCAGTCACGGTGTCAAAACACTGCAAATCACAACACAACACTCATTTGTACGTAAATTAAGTTGATACACACAAAACCAGTTTTTTTTTTTTTTTATGTTGTTTTTAAAAAAGACACCACACAAAACAGCAGGGAACTTAGCCAATGAAAAGGGCTGGCCACAGGTTCTCATGGGTGCCCAGGCCTTCCGGGGTGACAGTGCCCATGAGGAGCCTGATACAGCCACCATCACTTTGTCCCTTGCTTGAAACATCCAATCAAGTGCTAACCCAGAAAACAGTGAATGGAAGCTCCCTCCCCCTTCTTTCCTCCCTGGTTCCTGTGCTGGGGCAGGTGGGTGGGAACACTGCCCCTCTCCTCTGGTCAGGTCCACCTTCCCCTTCCCACAGGAGGCCAAGCTGGGGTCTCGGGGAATGGGCACAGCCGAGTTTGGTGCTGAGCCCACTCACCCTAGGAGTGCATGGGAGGAAGAGATCCACAGGTCAGGGTCCTGGAGACAGGAAATAGCGTGTGCATGTGGTCTGGGCAGGGGTCAGGGGTGTGATGAGGGCAAAAAGTGCTGCCAGCCAGCGCCCATCCCGGAAGAGGGGGTGTGGGTTCCTTTGGATATAAGTCCCAATCCTGAGGCTCCAGGCAGACCCCAGCCTGCTTCCCCCAGCAGTCAAAGGTGCTGGGAATGTGTGTGAGTGTGTGCCTCTGTCCATGTGGGGGTGAAATGCAATGGGGATGGACTGTGGCATCCACACCTGCCTGGATAATTGGCATTTTGGCAAATTCAGGCAGAGAGGGAGAAGCGTTGGGGGCCGAGGTTCCCCAGCTAAATGCAAATCCAGATGACTTGCACTGGAGACTCAGGACACACACACGGTGGACGCTACAGGGCACCTTTCTGGCCTCTGCGGTAGCATCAGGAGGGGAGAGTGGAATTGGGGACCAGTGTTTCTGTTCAGCTAGAAAGAAGCTTGCCAGCCTTAGCGAGGCGGCGAGGCCTGGGCAGGAGAGGACAGCCCTTGCCCGGATGGGGCTGGCCCTCCAAGCCCTTGGCTCTGGCAGAAATGGGGAAACGATGGCTGCCTGAGCCCTTCTTTGTTCCTAAGCTATAGATGGGTAAACTGAGGCGAGAGGCAGTTGGAGAGACGCCAGCAGTCATAATAGCACTCAGGCCGGAACTCACTCCTGGGCCACAAGGGGATATTTGGGGTCACTCTGGTTGGGATTCTTCCTTTCTCTGCATGGCCTGGGATTTAGGGCCGGTGTATGACTGTCTGAGTGTGACCATCTCCATGCCCCCATGATCCCGTGAACATCCAGCTCTAAGAATCTTGTGGGAAGAAAACTGATGAAAAACACAAGCCCTTGAGCCTTGCACCCATCTGCTCAGGCTGAGCTTTTTTGTGATTATTTTAAAGATCCAAGCCAGTCAGAAGGACCACAGTCACCTCCCCTGACTAGGCTGCCATCTCATCCCCAAACCCAGTGCACAGAGGTCTCTGGAGGCAGAAGGGGCAGTCCTGTTCTGGAAGAGTACGTCCCCACACCTGCCTCTGCTCACCCTGCAGCTTCACCTGTGGAGGTTGGGACGGCAGGATTGTGGAGGTGAGGACATCCTTTCCAAGCATGTCCATGGACCACCAGGCCCACGTTAGCTCTCACTGAGCGCTTGCTGACGAATTAATGCAAAGCATGGAGGTGTTCCCCTGGCAAGGACTGCTCGAGGCCACTACCTGAGTGCTCACTGAACCCTCTGGAGAGGAAACCCTGTATTTCCTCAGCCTGAGGCCCGGCTTCTTTCCTGGGAGGGTTGGCAGCAAAGGCCTCAGGCTGCTCCCTAAGCCGGAGGCCCCTAGCCACATACAAGGTCATGGTCTGTGGGGAGCTTAGGTGCAGCTGGGGTGCAGGGGGTGGGGTGCACTTTAAAAGTGCTCTCCCACTTCCAATCCCTCCAGTAAAAACCCTCCAACAAAACCAGCAAGAGGGAGGAATAACAGTAAACTCTGCTTTCAGCCACTATTGCGGAACTTCCATTTAAATGACACTGACCCCAAACATTTATGCAATGCTCTGGGCTTTCTTTGCAAAATTCACTAACACTATAAGAAACAGCCAATGCAATTAAAGCCTAAAGTGGGCCCAGGAGCCTAGAAGGGACCCTGAGGAGGCCCGGCTCTCCACCCTCAGGCCCAGGGGTTGGATCCTGGCAAAACTGAAGTGAATTCTCGGAATTGCAGGCCTCTGGGCAGGGAAGGAGTTAGCTAAAGAACAGGTTTCAGGGTTTTTGGCTTCAGGGGTGTTTTGTATTTTAAAGAGCTACACTGGTGCAGAAGGACCAGGGCCCTCTTAGCTTCCCCTCCTCAAGAACTTCGGGCCTTCAGAAAGCCTTTGACCCCAGTCCTGGGGTTTCAGCCCGCTTTGCGCTGCCTTACACTTGGTGTTGGGGTCTGTGCCTGGCTTTTCTTTTTGAGAGCCGGGCCCCTTTGCCCTCCTGGGTAAAAGTTAACCATGTGGCTTTTTTTTCTTTCTGCAGTTCCTTTTTGCAGCATCCTCCTTACTGCTCCCGAGCCCTGGGCGTCCTGCATGAGGCAGAGTTCATCTCACGCCTCTGAGATGCCAGTGCCAGCATGGCTGGAGCCCCGGGCTGGGAGAGTGGGCGACTTGGTCCTCTGCATTAGGATGGGGAAGCTCCTACTACCAGCTCTCTCTCTGCCACCATTCCCCGACACCCTCAGGAAGGGGCACCCTTCTGGGCCTGCCTAAAGGAGGGAGCATGGGTGTGAAGGCTGCCCAGGCAGGTGGGAGTATGGAGCCTTGTGGGGCAGGGTGGAGGCGTCCAGGACCTTCCCAGGACCTTCCCAGGAGGTTTTGCCCAACGCCCCCTGAGTGATGACAGGTCTCACGAGGGGGCCGCCCCCACATATGGGTGGGAGAAGCTTATTTTCCCGGCTTGGGGTAGGGGCGGCTACTGAGGGGATGGAGAAGAGATGGTAATTTATGTGGCATGTTTAGTGACACAATCCAGATGCAGGTGGGATTATGTCACTAAACATGTGACATAATCACCGTACATGTGACATAATCACCGTATTACTCCTGAGGAGCAAGGACCCCTCCACAGGACTGCTCTGGGCTGCCTGCAATTCTGCTCCTTCTTCTGGGAGTTCTGTAATGAGTGTGTGGATGGCACAGGCTGTGAGGGCGGCCCAACCTGGCCACTTGCCCATCCTGCCACTTGAGAGCCGAGTGTTTTGGGGCACATGGCTTACTCTCTCTTGGAGCTTCTGCTCTGACATGTGAAACTCATAAAGGCATCTCCCCTCCCAGGAGCTAAAATGCCCTGCGCCGTGCCTGGGTGAGGCTGCTCTTGGGGCTGGATGTGTGGGCCTGGGGCAACTGAGGGTGGGAACCATGCTGCCTGCCCCTTCTTTACCATGTCAGGGCCAGCGGCGAGGCCGGCTGGAGTGGGCCCTGGCAGCAGAGCTCTGCAGCCCCAGCATTAGGCGTGGGCCGGGGGCCGGGACCACAGCCGGGAGCCATCAGAATCCTGCCACTCCCATGGGGACCTGGCCTTCTCAGCCTGAGGTCCTTGGTTCTAAAATTGACTCAGAGCTCAACATCCAAATCCACAGTCTCCACCATCCACAGGACACACCCAGGCCACCCACAGCTCACTCTGGCTTTAGGTTCCCACTCTGGCCCAAGGGAATGGCCACCCTGATCCCCGTGTCACAGTTGGGTACTGGGAGCACTCATTGCCTCCGATGTTCTCTGCAAGCCTGTGATTCCTGCCCTAAACACCCACAGCCAGGGAGCGTCCTATTGAATTCCGACCGACAAAGGGCCCCAACCTGGAACGTGCCCTGCAGCCTCTGAACCAGCAGCCTTGTCTGCACTATCCAGGCAAAGCCCAACTTTGTCACCAAAGGACTGTGTGTCAACCAAGCACTTGCTGGCATGAGAACCCTAATTTTCAGCTGGCTGGTGCTTGAGAAGTTAACTCTGGCCCTGGTCTGAGTGGCCAGCTGGAACTACTTGGAGTAAATCAGCCACTGTCCCTTACCTACTGAAGATGATCATGCTGGAGACCACAGTCTAATTTAGAGGGGCGGGGGTGCTATTTTGAACTGGTCCCGCCCACGTGGCAACCCTCACAGCTTCATTCAGGAGACAGGCAGGGGCCTCTTGGCTTCTCCTACACATCAGTTAGGCGGAAAGGGGCCTCCTCCTGAGGCTGATGTGTTCCCAGGTTTAGAGACGCAGCCCTCAGGGGACAGGAGGATCTGGGGCGCAATGGCCCTCCACGCACACAAACAAACCTTTGTATTAAGCCGTCCCACACGGGACCCAGGGTGACACCTGCCACTCAAGAAAGTCCCACCTACGTCTGGATTGTATCACTAAACATGCGACATAAATTGCTATCTCTTCTTCACCCCCTCAGCAGCCGCCCCCAGCCCAAGCCGGGAAAATAAGCTGCTCCTTCCCATGTGTGGGGGCGGCCCCCTCCTGAGACCTGTCATCACTCAGGGGGTGTCGGGCGAACTCTGGGGGCGGTGTGGGGTGAAGGTCTGTGGGCTGGTGGGCATGAGAGGGGGCGGCTTCCTGCAGCTGAAGCTATTTTATCTGAGTAGAGGGGCGGCTCCGTTCTGACACAGCTTCCTCAAGAGCAGCGAGCACCAGCCTGGAGGATGCCCGCTGCACACAGCAGAAGGTTCTAGCTTTTTAGAGAAAACCAAATCTGATCCCACACCTTGAAGACACAGAGGCTTGCAAACAGGAGAGAAGAAGGCAAAGGCCTGGGTTGGGGTCTGTAAGAAGAGAGGACAGGACGCGACAGACACTGCCAGGTGTTCAAAAACAGCAGCCCAGCCCCAGGTGGCAATGGAAGACGAATAGTAGCTAAGGGATCCATGCTGAGGGGTGGGTGGCAGGGCCCGCTCCTCAGGCAGGACTGTGATTAGAAAGCCCAGTGGATGGGTTAGATGGGCTGAAACCCCCAGAATGGTGGCCACTGCTTCCCAAGCACTTTGATCCACCAAAATCCCTTCTCCTGCCCTCAGGGAGTTCTGACAGAGTCTCTGATAGACAAACAAGCCCTTCAAAGAGGGACACGCCCAATGGCACTGTGTCAAGTGGAGTCAGAAGCTTGACTTTGGGCCAGCTCCACCTGTTAGCATTTCCTATGTTAGAATGAAAATGAAAGGGAAGGAAACAGACATGTAAGTGTTCATCCTCTTAGTATGATTTCTCTTGATTGATACTTGATCCACAGTAGTCTGGACAACTTCTGCTAGATTCTCCCCACTCCCAGCCCCCATTAGGGATCTAGCCCTATCCCAATTACTTACAGAGGGGCTCCTTAAAGAGGCCTGTGGTCCCTTGGCAACCGAAGGAGTCCCTGTGTAATGCCGACAATTTCACCCTCCTAACGCCTCTGTTTGCAGATCCAGGTCCACAACCCCATACAATTGTTCTTGCAATTCTGAAACCCCAAAAGCTCTCAAATGGTAAGTTTTTCCCTAAGTTACTTAGTGGCAAAATTAGACTGAACTGAGGTGAGGCTATTTACAGTTTGTATAGATCCCAACTGATGAGACTAGTCACATGTTTCTCTGCAGAAATATTCACGTGCCTGATGGTAGGCGGGATGTTCCACACTCTGCTGGGAAGTTAGAAAGTGTACGATAAATGGATCGCATTGTCTTTCTCAAATCTAAAATTTCTCAATTGAGAGACCCATCTGGCCCCAATGACTTGAGAAAAAGGAATGTGGGCCAGAAATGCTTTTAAGTATTGGGTGAAAGACTGCTAGTCTGCCCACTCCTGCTTCGGTCTAATAATTTTGTGTATAAACATCTGGCAGTTCTGGCAGTTTCACCCCAGGGAAGGAGCCACTCCTCTCCTTCCCAGGAAAACACAGGTCACGACACACCCAGCCCTTAGATTTCAGCTGCGAGGAGGCGGAGGTGCGGTCAGGGAGGCAGGCCCAGGAGACGCCTGTGGGACTGGTCTCAGGCTGGCTCTGGGCACAGTGGGCCTTTCCACGCTAGAGTGGAGCCTGGCCATCCTTACCCCCACCCTGGTGCTGCCCCCAGGAGACCACACGGTAAACACTCAGATTTGAGGGCACCAGATTTGGAGGCGGGTGGGGTCCCAGAGGACGGGTTTACCACGGTCTGTCCCCTTGGTGAGCCCTTGCTCACCCAGACAGGGCCTGGTGTGGCCCGGCCCAGCTGCTGTGGCGTGCCCTTGCAGTGGGCAGTGGGTACAGCAAGGCCGGTTGGAGCCTGCTGGAGCATCCCAGCCTCTCTGTGGGCGTTCTCATCTCCACCCCGCTCTCTGATGCTCTGGTGCCTGCGCCCACAGTGCTTTCCGGAGCGGGAGGGGCTGGCAGCCCTCACAACCTGCTGAGAAAAGCAGATGCGTTTTCAAAATAAATAATATTTTTAAAAATACCCCCTTTCCACCCCCAGTCCAGAAAATGGCAGACGAGAACATGTAAAGGTCCTTGTGCCCAAAGCTGCCTGCTGCAGCCCTCACAGGGCCCCCCTGGATCTCCCCAGCGGCTCCCGTGGGCTCACAGCTGCTGTGGGATGCCCTGCTCCTTGTAGCCTGTGAGGAAGAAGCAAAGGAGAGATGGTTAGACACCTGCTTCCTTCAGGATTTCTCCAGGAGGTGCCCCTAGCCCAGAATGCACGCAGGAGGCCTTGTTTATACTAAGGTGTAAATGACTGCTACCATCAGAGCACAGCTTTTCCCAAGGGCTTTGACTTTCTAATGAGAAACAAAATAATCAATCAGGAATTGTGGACTACTGGGTCTACTGGGAATGTTTGTCGGGCTGGCATTTGGGGTGGGAGTTAAAAGGCTAACGATGTGCTCCTGAACCCACATCTGGAAGCCACTCATAGACTGGTCTGGTGTGATTTCCCAATGCAGAACCTTGGGAGCAGGTGCCAGGCAGGCTTGCCTGAGGGTTAAGAATCTGGTATGGGTGGATGGAGAGGAGGAAGGAGAAAGATGGCATACAGAGGGGAGCAGCTATCTCTGTATGCTTCCAACCTGCTGGACCATTACAGCAGGAAAAGGCGCCTGAAGGCTAAACCTTTAAAATATTGATCATGAGTCCTTAGGGAAAAAGTGAGCTCTGTGGATAGTAAGGAATTGTTACTGCTTTATTTAGGTGTGAAAGGGTATTGTGTTTGTTTTTTTAAGAAGATACCCTTTGGGAGGCCGAGGTGGGCAGATCACTATGTCAAGAGATGGAGACCATCCTGGCTAACATGGTGAAACCCTATCTTACTAAAAATACAAAAAATTAGCCCGGCATGGTGGCATGCGCCTGTAGTCCCAGCTACTTGGGAGGCTGAGGCAGGAGAATCACTTGAACCCGGGAGGTGGAGGTTGCAGTGAGCCGAGATCACGCCACTGTACTCCAGCCTGGGAGACACAGCAAGACTCTGTCTCAAAATATTAAAAAAAAAAAAAAAAAAAGATACCTACTGAAATATTCCCAGCTGCTATTACATGAGTAGAATTTGCTGAGTGGTTATTCCTGTTAGCCAGTGAACTTAGTCTGAAGAGGAGCTTCAGTGTATTGAGCTGCTTTTTCTCTTCATTTTACAGAGTATTTCTCAATTTTAGGTGCTAATAAACCCATGCTGTGGTAGGGAAGATATAGGGAATGATAGAGGAAAAGAGGCTGGCCATGAATTGATAGTGATTGAGGCTGGTGTGGGCATTAGGGCCTCATTTTACTAGGGGCTCTACTTTTCTCTGTGTTTAATCATTTTCCAAATCAAAAGTTAAAGCTAAACATAAAAGCCCATTGACCCACTGGGAGAGCGGGTGGGGTGTTTGTGTGCAGGACTGGGGGTCTCAGGGGAGGGGAGGGCCCCAAGCAGCAGCACGAGGCCTGCACGTCCATCCGCAGACTCACCTTGGGAAACTGCAGCAGCACAGAGTGGGAGGCAGCAGGAGGAAAAGAGAGAGAAGAAGAGAAAACACAGCCTGAAAACAGAGCCATAGGGAACGCTCCGCACAGGAAACAAAGCGGATCCATGATAAGGCCTGGGAGATGGGACAGGGGCAATGCCAGCGGTTTCTCAGATGCCAATCCCCAGGCAGGGAGTGCTCAGTGCTCATCGTGACAGCCACAGTGGCCAGCGGTCTGCCCACCAGCTGTGTGGGCGTGGCTAGGGGCACAGCGAGGGGCTCTCATACTGCCAGGGAGCTCTGTCCACTGCCTCCCCAGCCCTCCATATCCTGGCCATGCCCACACTGCTGCCTTCATTCTTTATTCTTGTCTTCTTTTGAGACAGAATCTTGCTCTGTTGCCCAGCTGGAGTATAGTGGCATGATCATGTCTCACTGCAGCCTCAAACTCCTGGTCTCAAGTGATCCTCCTGCCTCAGTCTCCCAACATGCTGAGATACAGGCATGAGCCACAGCACCCAGCCCTTTTTTTTTTCATCCTCAGCTCATGCCTTTCTCCAGATAAGTTCCAGATGGACATGAGTGGTAGCTCCTGGACAGCTAGAGCTTTGACTACAGCAATCTAAAGATGCCAATGTGTCCTATCCTGGTTCCACACTGGCTCTGTCTGAGCTATGTGCTTAGCTGTTTCTATGGAGAGGAGCCACATATATAAAAATATTCTGGGGAAGACCCAGGCCAGAGGGTGGCAAACAGGTTTTATCTTTCAGACCTCTTGGATCAATTAGTAGTGACTACCTGAAGCCCTGTGCTGAGAACATGTGAGATTGGTCAGCAGAAAGTGTCATGATTGATTAGCAATGTCTGCCATGGGCATGGCAGTAGAAAGAGCCCACCATAAAGCTAACAAATATTTACTGACAGGGTGTTGTTGATTGTTATTTGTTGTTATTCATATAAATCAAGCAACATGCTTGCAAGTTCCTGATCTTAGCTCCCACTTTCATCTAGATTTCTCTGACTCCCCTCTTAGGAGTTTTTCGTGATGGTGTGTTTGCTGATGACACCCCAGGCGATGCCATGTGAAAAACCAAGGTGTATTGTTACAACTGAAAAGTTTCCTACAGTTTTATAGCAAGGGGCTGGAGTGACACCGGAAAGAAGAGTCCCTTATCCAACTGTCTTCTAGGACAGGAAAGTCCATTGTACTTATTCCCTTCAAAGGAGTCATTCTCGGACACACAAGTTCCATGGTTGCTGGGAATAATCCCACCTGCAGCACCATCTTATGAGTGGCAACTATTCACCCTTTGGGGGTGGGATTAGTTGTGGGAAAAAAAACGCAAAGGCTTCCCTTGCTGAGATGGGTGAATGAGTCTGGGAGTCAGGCAGTGGGCAAGAATGAGGTGTGACTGGTTTTTGTATGCAGCCCGCAAGTCTATACCCCTGATATGGTTTGGCTGTGTCCCCACCCAAATCTCATCTTGAATGGTAACTTCCACGATTCCCATGTGTTGTTGGAGGAACTGGGTAGGAGATGATTGAATTATGGGGACAGGTGTTTCCTGTGATGTTCTTGTGATGGTGAATGAGTCTCACAAGATCTGATGGTTTTAAAAATGGGAGTTTCCTGGCACAAACTCTCTTTGCCTGCTGCCATCCACATAAGATGTGACTTGCTTCTCCTTGCCTTCTGCCATGATTGTGAGGCTTCCCCAGCCATATGGAACTATAAGTGCTTTAAACCTCTTTTTCTTCCCCATCTTGGGTATGTCTTTATCAGCAGTGTGAAAATGCACTAATACACCCCTTAAAGCATTCTCAAAAGTTTGATGCAAAGACAGCAGCCCTGGAAACAGTGTGCAGACAACCAAGGGGCTGACACTGACCCCCAGTGAAGGCTGCGTGGCAAAGGTGGGGGCTGCAGCTTCTTGCACTTGCTTATCCTGCAGCCCAGTTAGCGCCCCCACACCAGCCACAGCAGAGGAGTTTCTGGCCAAGTCAGCAGCCTGGGGCAATGGAAAGTGAGGAAGTGACTGGATCCCCATCTGCACTTCTGGGGCCTCAATGCCTCACCTAGGGCATGATGAAGGGAGCTCTTTAAGTTATCTCTAAGTTTCCAATCTCTTGGTTCCTGGGTACTAAGGAGATCAAAGACAAGTGTACCAGAAAGCTCTAGAGATCAGATGAGGCATCAACATACATTATTGAGACCTACCCTGTGACACAGTCATGTTCCGCTTTAATGCAGAGGTTCCTTACTCAGGTCCCCAGTGCCTGGCCAGACGCTCAGTTTGAGAGAAGATGAGCCAGTAAGAGGGGCTCATCTTGCACAAATTGGGCAGCCTTCAACCTTCCAAAGGCAGAAGCACCTCCCAGCTTCCAGTTAGGAACAGGGTCAAGAGCCTGCAGACCACAGGCCCCTGGGGAAGCAGCAAATTTCCTCTGTGGAATTGTCGGGACCCCGTTTTAGGACTCACCCAAGGGCTGGCAGCACTTCCTTCCTATCAGTCATGCTCTTCATCTCTCTAGACAAATGAAAGTGGCCCCTGGACATGCCCAGAGGGTGAGATCCCATGAAGGAGATGCAAGGGCCTGCCTGCTGGGCTTACCTCACAATATTCCTCTGACAGGGCAACCCCTGCCCTGAGCACACCCCTCCCAGGAAGAAGGAGCAGCTTCCCTGCCACTTCCCAGTTCATTCCTCCCTGGAGCAGCTTGCTGCTCAGCCGCTGGTCCAGCCTGGAGTTTCCCTGCTCTGGCTGCCCCTGGTTGCCAGCATCTGGCTGATTTGCTCTGATTCTGGGAGATCCTGGCAGTGCAGCTGACCCACTTCCTCCCCTGATCTCTGCTGCTGGAGGAGCCACTTCTGGGCAGCCCATCTGACCACACTCCACTGCATCTACCTCAGGCTCTGTGTCTACCTGCATCTTCTCTGGCCTGGTGGCCTAACTGGTCACTGACCCTTGTCCTGCCATTTATGTGTGCTCTTGGTCTTAGATATTCACAGGATTCTGAACTGAGGCTGAGTTGACTATAGATCATTCTACATAATTCTAAGGCCCCTGAACCCTGAGTTTCCCCTCCTGCCTCTGCCACCCTTACCTGGCTCAGCTTACCTCTGGCACTGAAGATCCCAGCTATTAATGGTTTTGGGGGGTATAGGACACAATGAGGGGCATGGGGTATGGAGTGAGGCCAAAGTGCCTGAGAGATGAGGTCAATTATTGAGGAACTGTGCCCTCACAGGTAGATAGGAGTGGGAAAATACAAGGAACGTGGATGGTGGTATGGGAGACAAGTATAGCTGCTTAAAATGGGTGGAGTCTGTTTTAAGATTTTGCTAGGTTATTTTAGAAAGGGTAACTGAGTTGTCTTTGGTAAACTTGATTTTGTAACTTTAAACCCTTTCACAAAACCATTCTGTGTCTGAATCAAGTTTGCATTAAATGATGGAACTCTGCCTGCCATGAACTCATAATTCCCTGCAGGTGTTGAGCCAGGCCTGGTGGGGAGGGTCCCTTGTGCCAAGCAGCCCGGGGAGTTGTGAAGAGGGCACAGGCAAGCCCTCTCCAGAGCCGGTCCTTAGTGGGTGAGCAGGACCTCAGCCAGCCATGAAGGCCTCCCAAGTCCTTCCTGTCCCTGGTCACTCCCCCACCCTCAGGAGGCGCAGCACCAGCAGCTACTCACTGGCAAGGATGACCATGTCCATGCCCCAGAAGATGCTCATGATCCAGCCCACCATGACGATGGCCGTGAGGATTTGGATGAGGGCTGCTGCAATGTTCAGCCAGAAGACGCAGCACACATGCCTGTCCGGGAGGTCGGTGCGGGCCCCGCACAGCACAGTGAAGGCCGAGACGAATGTCCCTGTGAGAGGCCAGAGGGGACAGCCTTCTGAGGGTGCTGGGAGACAAAGGAGTCTGTGTGCTCATTGCTGGCCTGGGGCCCAGCTGTCCACCCTCCGAGAGCTCAGAGAAGAGCCACTGATGTCTGGCACCCTATCCTCTGAGTGGCACCACTGCCCAGACCCTGGTCCACTTCTCGTCTCCATACTACATGGGCCACCTGGAGCAGGTATGGCACAGGGCTGCCAGGGGCCCCATACAGTCTTGGAACCTTTCAGGGAGACAAGGAAATCACATGACAAGCAGTCCTTTCTGGGAAGGAGCACCAGGGAAGCCACTTGCAAGGACAACAGGCAGTTGGAAAGGGCAACTTTATGTGGCAAAGATTCCAAGGGCCAAAGAGTTCTGAGGTGGGAGCTGGTGTGTCTGAGTTAACAGAGAAGCAACCTCAGAGGTAAATTCAGGAGAGGTGAAGGGCCAGGAAATGACCACCTGGCACACACACTGATTGCTTAGGGACAGGAGCCAAGAGCCTAGGTGCCTGCACAGTGTAGAGGGTGCAGACTAGGACAGGTTTCCCAAAGCCCCTCCCTGATGGGGTTCCGCTAGACACCCTGACCTGTAAGGGGAGGGACAGGGAGCCTAAGCTCTATTGAGCATCCACAAGGTGCCAAGCAACGTGGTGGGTGCAGTCACATTCTTCACCTTGTCTAAGACTCAGCCCCTGTGGGTAATATCACTACCTTTACTGCGTTAGGCCCCTTTCCTACATGGGCTCTGAGCCCTCCTGATGACAACAGTGAAGAGAATTAGCATTCTCTGTGTCTGTCATAGTTCCCTACGGTGTCAGTAACAAGTTACCCAAACCTCATGGTTAAAAGCCACACAAATTTATTCTTTTATAGTTCTGGAGGTTAGAAGGGTCTGCAATGGGTTCTCAGGGATGAGTCCTTCTGGAGGCTCCAGGGGAAAATCTACTTTCTTGCCTTTTCCAGCTTCTAAAGGCCACCTACATTCCTTGGCTTGTGGCCCCTTCCTCCATCATCACCACTAGCAGCGTAGCACCTTCTCCCTGACCTCTGCTTCTGTCTTTATATCTTCTTGCTGCCTCCCTGTGGTGAGGACCCTTGTGATAGCATTCAGAACCCACTTGGTTAATCCAGGATGCTCTCCCCATCCATTTAATTTAATCACATCTGTAAAATGCATTTTACTACATCAGGTAGCATATTCACAGGTTTGGGGATATGAATGTGGACATCTTTAGAGGCCACCGTTTGGCTTACTACACTCTTACACACACAGAGAGTGATTCAGTGTGATGGTTAATTTTAGGTGTCAACTTGACAGGATTGAGGGGTTCCTAGATGGCTGGTGGGGCACTATTTCTGAGTGTGTCTGTCAGACTGTTTCCAGAGGGGACTGATGTGTGAGCCAGTGGACCAAGAGAGGAAGACTTGTTCTCAGTGTGGGTGGGTGCCATCCAATCAGCCGGGGGCCCAGCAGAAACAAACAGGCAGAGGAAGGGGAATGTCCTCTCTGCTTCCTTTCCTCCTTCCAGAGTGAGATGCTTTTTCTTCTCCTGCCTTTAGATATCACACTGCAGGTTCTTCAGCTTTTGAACTTTGGAACTTACCCCAGAGGCCTCCTGGGGGCCTCTCAGGACTGACTGGGGGCTGCACTGTTGGCTTCCCTGGTTCTGAGGTTTCAGACTTGGATTGAGCCATGCTGCCCGCTTGAGCCAGCTACTAGCTTCTCCGGCTTTGCAGCTCGCAGTCAACCTATCGTGGGACTTCTCCACCTCTGTGATCACGTGAGCCAACTTCCCCTCATAAATACCCTTCCAGGGCTGGGTGCAGTGGCTCATGCCTGTAATCCCAGCACTTTGGGAGGCTGAGGCGGGCAGATCACCTGAAGTTAGGAATTTGAGACCAGCCTGGCCAACATGGTGAAATCCTGTCTCCACTAAAAAATACAAAAATTAGCTGGGCATGGTGGTGGGCACCTATAATCCCAGCTTCTCAGGAGGCTGAGGCAGGAGACTTGCTTGAACCCAGGAGGCAGAGGTTGCAGTGAGCCAAGATGGTGCCATTGCACTCCAGCTTGGGCAACAAGAGTGAAACTCCGTCTCAAAAAAAAAAAAAAAAAAAAATCTCCTTCCATATATCCTGCTTGTTCTGTCTCTCTGGAGAGCCCTAACTAATACCTCTCAGGAACTAAGCATCTTGTCCAAGGTCACACTCACAGGCAGGCATTGAACCCACCAGAGTCAGATGCCAATGCCACGCCCTGCTGCACTGCCTCCCAGGTGTAGGTGACCTGTTAAAAGCAGGCCCAGACCAGAAAGCAGGGCATTTGGGAAATTGGCCAAATGACTGGTGACCATTTTCACATTCCTCACGTTCCATTCTGTCAGTTCCTGCTCTTTGAGGCTGCCTTGTTTTTTATTTTGCCTCCCACTCTGAACTGAGTCCACACGCTGAGTTCTGAAACTGACCCTGCCTCGTTTTCCTCCTCCTCATCTTAACCACTGCCACCGATGTGAGGTCCCAGGCTGCATCTCATTGGTTTCAGGCCCTTCCCTGCCCAACTCGCTGGCTCCTACAGTTTCCAGGTCTCGCCTTTGCTCTCGCCCACACCTTTGTGCTTCAGATCCAAGGCTGAAGCCTGAGTCCACGTGCTGATTTCTGAAACTAACCCTGCCTCGTTTTCCTTCTCCTCATCATAACCACTGCCACCGAT
The DNA here is from genome assembly GCF_000951035.1 of Colobus angolensis palliatus. Classification (NCBI taxonomy): domain Eukaryota; kingdom Metazoa; phylum Chordata; class Mammalia; order Primates; family Cercopithecidae; genus Colobus; species Colobus angolensis. The sequence continues at coordinate 1,487,271 of NW_012116132.1, read as the reverse complement.
GTGAGGTCCCAGGCTGCATCTCATTCACTTTCATCCCTTGAGCCCCTTGCACAGTGCCTTATACACAGTAGGTGGCCTGTCAGCATTCAAAGAAGTACACCGAACCTCAAGTGTCTCCTCCGGCCACCTGTCTCATCACCTGTGGCATTTGTTAAAAATGTGGGGTCTCACCTGAGATCTACGGAATGTCTAAAGGATGATCCGGCATCTGCATTTCTCAACAAGCTTCCCCCCTGCCCTCCAAGGAATCATAAGGCTCACTAAAGTGTGAAAACCACGGATTCAAGATCAGGCAACTCACTAACTGCCCCTACTATGTCCCTGGCACAGAGCCCCAGAGGCCCTGTGGGAGATCCAGAGAGGCAAAGCTGTTCTTCTACTCACACCGATGGACAGCCAGCTAGGGGCACAGAGTTTTGCCTGGAGCCTCCTTTCGGGGGGATGAGGTTGGGGTGCAACTCTGGAGTCTCTATAGAGACTCATTCAGGAACCTAACTGGACCCCTGTCCTCAAGAACTCACAATGTACTGGGCAAACTCATCACCCCATCTGACAGAGGAGAAGGAGGCTGAGGGCTTCTGTAAGGGTAAAAGTGATGAAGCTGGGACTTCAGCTCCAGCCTCTTCCTGCTGGGAGGAGAAGGGAGAGGATAGTGCAGGGGGCAGGGTGGTGACAAGGGGAAGGTGATGGGGATGAAGAGGGAGGACTGACTCTGGCCATTTGTGGAAGGCTTTGAATGCCTGGGTAAGAGTTTGCCCCCAACCTGCTGGAAATGGAGCTCTCACAGAGAGTTTTGAGCAGGAGAGAAATGCAATGGAAGCAGGGACTTAAGAAAATTAATTTGTCAGCAGGGTGGATTTTTTTTTTTTTTTTTTGAGACAGAGTCTCACTCTGTCCCCCAGGCTGGGGTGCAGTGGCACGATCTCAGCTCACTGCAACCTCCACCTCCTGGGTTCAGGTGATTCTCCTGCTTCAGCCTCCTGAGTAGCTGGGATGACAAGCATGTGCTACCACGCCCTACTAATTTTTGTATTTTCAGTCGAGATGGGGTTTCCCCATGTTGGCCAGGCTGGTCTCAAACTCCTGACCTCAAGTGATCCGCTCGTCTCTGCCTCCCAAAGTGCAGGGATTATAGGCATGAGCCACCGCGCCCAGGTGGCAGGGTGGATTTAAAGTGTCTGAGATGGGAAAGATGAACTGGGATGAGAAGTCAGCAGCTGAGGAATGGAGGAGATGTGGGCTCAGTACTTAGTAGTGGACACAGGAAGATGCGGAGGACTCAGGGACTATTAGGAAGTGTGTGCCACCATCCTTTGCTTCTGCCAGTGCATTGTGCACGTGAGACAGGAGATGCATGCAAGTGCACCTATTACAAAAGAGAACGCTGCAGAAGTGGAAAGATGGTTGAAGATGAACAAGAATATGTGTGGAAAATGTGAAGTGAAAATAACATAGGTGCCATTTGCTGCAAACTTATAGTTTGCTAAGCACTGTGCAACCCTCTCTCTACCTACATTACCTCTTATTCTTAAAACCACTGGAGGTAGTTATTATTATCCCCAGTTTACAGATACAGAAACTGAGGCTCAGATAGGCTAAATGACTTGCCCTCACAGCAGAACCCAGACTTAAAGTCAATCCGTCTAGTTAAGAAGGCTGAGTCCTTTTCAGTCTAGGGTGTTGCATCCTTACATTAAAAAATAAGGAAAGAAGCCAGGAGTGGTGGCTCACACCTGTAATCACAGCACTCTAGGAGGCCAAGGCAGGCGCATCAACTGAGGTCAGGAGTTCGAGACCAGCCTGGTCAGCATGATGAAACCCTGTCTCTACTAAAAATACAAAAATTAGCTGGGCTTTGTGGTGCACACCTGTAGTCCCAGCTACTCAGGAGGCTGACACAGAAGAATCTCTTGAAGCCGGGAGGCAGAGGTTGCAGTGAGCCGAGAATGCTCCACTGCATTCCAGCCTGGGTGACACAGTGAGACTCCATCTCAAAAAAAAAAAAAAAATTATTAATAATGAGCAAGAACCTTCATCCTTAATGGTTTTCAAATATCCTTGAACCTACTCCTTCCCCTCCCTATGTCCTTTATGGAAGGCCCTGAATTGGATGATGTTCTGATCTCTGGGCTACAGTGTCCTGACTCGGTGGGAGCTGAGACCCAGTGACCCTCTCTTTGTGGCTGTGGCCTCACCTCACTCTTTCGGCCTAGGAAATGGGAACAGTGGTCCGTGTTCTTTCATGTTTTTATTAGACTGAACCGTATGAAATTGGCATTTCTGCAGGTCAAGAACAGCTGAATAATAAAAGCCTAATGTGTATATGAAAGTTTTGAGCATAAGGAAACTTTGTCCTTGAACTCAGAGATTCTTAGAGTCAGAAGGTCATCAAGCCCATCTCTTGTCAAAACATGAAATCTCATTGGCATTGTCAAAGTGATTAGAGGCCAGTGGGCTGAGTACCTGCCTATTCCCTGTGGAGCAGGGAAGGCCTGGTGAGCCCAGTGCTCTGCAGACGAGCAGGGCTGTGCAAGCTGAATGATCTCTAGCAAAGGCTTTGGCTTATATGTTAGGAAAAGCTGGGCTGGCCCACACTTTATTTAAAGGACGAGACAACCTTAGCATGTGTGTGGTGTCAGAGGGATTTTTGGTCTCTGCACCTTCTTTTACTCATGTTGACACACTCATGATAACTCTAAGCCACGTAAGAATATAACCTTATACACATACTGACTTCTACCATGTGCACGCATATTGTCCAGTTGTGTGAACTCAGATATCACTAATTAGGAAACTATGACAACAGGTCACTTTTGCCATATAAGGTACCACACGCCATAAAAGGTAGAGATTAAGTGAATGGATTTATGATATAAAAACTGTTTTAATCTCTTCAGCAGTAAATTTTAAAAATGGTTTTAGCACATTTTCCTATGAAGAGGTGTTAATTGTTTTAAATGAGTCTTACCAGTTAAATAAAAATGCTCTACCCAACAGCCATGTGTTGGTTTTAATTTATTCTATTGAGCGCCAGCCATATGCCAATGCTGAGTCCTGGGAATGGGAGCCCAGACAGGTGATGGGAACTTGCCACCCCAGCCCGAGAGCTCACACTCTGGCAAGGACACTGGGTCACACCAGGAACAGTGACGAATTCTGTTTGGCCATAGCAGGAAAGACTTCACAGGAGAGCAGGCGATGCAGCAGGGAGCTGGGAAGCTGATGGGGACTCATGGAGGGAAGGAGGAGGGGAAGAACATCTGCAGAAAGGCCAGCCTGACTGTCCGAAGCTAAGTGGTGCACAGTCTGGAGCTCAGCAGTGCATAGACTGGACTCAGAGGAGGCAAGAGCATCTGGAGACAGGCTGACCTGGCCGTTCAGAGCCCAGTGGTGCACAGGTTGGACTTAGGGCATGTGTAGGGGAGTGATGAAAAATGAGGCTGGCTCAGACTTCTGTAAAAATTTCAGAAATTAAACAAGTGAAGCTGGAGTGGGCAGGGGTCAGACTGGGGAGGGCCCTGCGGGCCTGGCTCTGGAATCCACCTTCCTCTTCCAGGCAACAGGCAGCCCTGGGAAGGGGTTAAACAGGGGACTATCGGGCCTAGTTTGAATTTGAGAACAAACACTTGAACCCTAAGGAGGGATGGGTCGGAAGCGGCGAGGTGGAAGGCAGGGAGAGGAGGCCTTGCAAAATCCCCAGTGAGAAAGGAGGAGAGGGCAGTAGGAGAGACAGGACCTGCAGAGGACAGGTAGGCAGCATCCTCGATTTAGTGACCTGCTGGATGTTGGAGTAGGGAAGGAACAGGGGCACAGGATGGGTTTGGGGTTCTGGTTTTCCACACTACAGGGTTAGGATGGAGCCATTGACCAGGGTGGGAAACCCAGAGTGGGCCGTGCCCACCGACTGAAGAGAGCTGAGTCCGAGACAAGGACCCCAGAGGTGTCAATTTCAACTAGTGGTTGAAAGTGAATGAGATCACCCCAGGAGGACATGAAATTCAAGGAAAGACCCTGGGAAACACCAAGATTTTAGGGGTGAGCAAGGGAAAAGGAGACCACAAAGGGAACAGGGGAGGTCCAATCAGACTGGCTAGGAGAGGGCATCCCAGAAACAGGAGAGAACTGTCTGGAGGAAGAGGTGGTGGGGCAGGTCACCTGCTTCAGCAAGGTTCAGTGAGAGGGGCCACGTGCAATCACAGACTCGCTTAGGCCAAGAGTAGCTCCACAGGGAGTCGGGAGACTGGCAGAGCTCAGAGCAGGAGGTCAGGGGGCTTGGAGAGAACAGAGATGTGGATTCCAGAGCATGGGTGAGGACCACTTTTCCTTAAGTGGGAGAAACTTAAGCTTGTTTATCTGCTGAGAAGAAGCTGCCAGGAGGGGGCAGGGGACAGGGTGAAGACATAACCAGGTAGGGGATAAGTGGACATCAAGGTTCTTGGTAAAATGAGAAGGGGAACCATCCCCTGATGGTTTTCCAAAGCAGTATGTACATCAAATGTCTCAAACTGAGGTTCATATGCAGATGCTAAGGCCCCAACTCTAGACTGCCACAGGCACAGGGATGGATCTAGGAATTGCTTGTTTAAAAAAAAATAAACATTCCTCCAGCTGATACCAATTCCTCTGATGGGTGGAGGAATTAGCCTGGCAGATATAGAATGAGAAAATCATACAACTTCATCAGAAAGGAGTCCACGATTCTGGTTTTTCACTCTGTCCAACGGCTTCCCCCACATGACTCAGGGCTGGAGCGGGAAGATGGTCCTCTGCAGCAAGGACAGGGAGGCTGAGGCTGGCCCTCGGCATGCGGTTCCTGGAGGTCCCAGCGAATGCTAACTGGCACCAGGGAAAATGATGGTAATGGATGGTACTGTCAACCACCAAAATCAATGTGTTGTAAGTTACCTGGGACTCAGGCACAGACATGTGGTGTGCACGTCCCACCATGATCCTGGGAAAAAGGGCAGGCAGCAGAGGCCTGTGGAAGTCCTCCTACGGAGAGGTGCAGCAAAAACACAAGAAGAGCCAAACTTTGCAAGCACAGCACCCCCTGGCTGCCATCACTGTGGTCTCTGTGCTTGCAGCTTCCCCAAGGAGCTCAGGGCTCAGGCCCCAAGACAAGGCAGTGGGGAGGGAAAAGGGTCTCTCCACTTCCATCCTGGAAGCCCCAAAGAGATTCTCTGGGCCTGTCCTCAGGGGAGAGTTCCTGAAGCTTGGCTGTCAGGCACGAGGAGGCAAGTAGTCAGGAGTGGGCTGGTACAGTCTCCCATCAGGAGAGGGGCGGCTCTGCTCCCACAAGAAAGAGCCTGGGAGCTGGAAGCATCCTTTGAGCTCTCACTAGGTTCAGTTTTTCGCATGACTCACGTGGGAGCTTTGGGAGGTGTTGAGTTTGGAGAGAGGATCTTGAAGCCTCTTGGAACTTGGTGGGAGAAGGGCAGAGCTGTCTTCTGAAGCAGCTACTTCAGGGTAAAAACTGCCCCTGGGACCTAGGCCAGCAAGTCGTTTGATCCCAGTTGTCAGCTCCAGCTGGCTCTGTAGTCATTGTGATGTGCTGCTCCCCAGTGGCTGTGACTTACACCTGGACACCCTTCCTCACTCCCGGGGTGTTGGTTGAGCAAGGCCTTTTTCAAGGCCTTACCCTGAATGTGAGCTTTGGGGGTCAGGAAGGAAATGTACAGCTGATTTTGAAAGCAAAGAAACAGGTTCTTCACACCCTGAAAAACAGGACCCATTGCCAAGGGCTGCCTAGTTCAAGGCCAGAATAAGCTAAATGGAAGATTATGTTCAGGATCAAAATGAGAGATTGCTAAAAATACATCTTCCGGTGTCCCGTCACCCTAAGATTCTGATTTAGGAGGTCTAATCATCTTTGCCTCATTGTGCAATTATTTCAACCAGAAAGAAAAGGAAAGAGAACTGATTACAAGTTCACAAATACTTCTGGACAAAAGTCCCAGGGACACAGAATCAGCACAGCCTTGAACGTGAACGGGGCCTATATGGCCATGGCCTAAGTAAACCAGAGGAGGCTGCAGAAAGCAAGGCCAGAGTCCTGGGCCACTCAGATGCTCTTCGTGCCAACTCTTTTGGGTTTTGTTTTCTCAAGAAATGGAGCAGAAGATTTGGGATATCATGTGCTCATATGTGCTGAGGGAAGGCAATGTCATCCTTTCAGCTTTGTCACTCCAGAACAGAGCACAAGAAGGCCACACTAGGTGGGAGACAAAGGTGTCAAACAAAGGGCATATCAGCGCAGCGTTTGAGGCTGAGCAGGTCTGTGGAGGGGCTGTGTCTTTCCCTGGAATTACACCAAGTCAGTCACCCAGAAAGTGTTTTGTAGACCCAGCACTGTCTGCAGCCTCATGTCCTGGCCAGCAAGGAATTTGCAAGGAGGATTCAGAACATAAAACTGATCTAGAATAGTGCAGGGTAAAACACAAACGGTTCTAGCATCCTCATCATCCTGACCCTCCACACACTTTTTCAGAAAGAATCTGCCAGTGCCCTTGATACCTCTATCCTGGAGCAGCAAAGGGTCCGTGAGTGGCTTTCAACATTAGAGAAAGCACAGACACCCTAGTGAGGTCACACCACCCACTGGAAAGCCGAATTTGCCAGTATTTCGTTGGGATCCCATCATTTCAGTGCAGTAACTAGGGGGTCTTTCCTGCTATCAGCAGTTCCCAGTGGCCAATAACCTACCTTTGATCAACTAGAGATGGGAGAGTAAATTTATTATGACTTAAATCTTTCCATGCATGGGTTTCATGGAAGAGAATGACCTTCTGTCTTCCAGCAGAGAGAAGGTGTATGGCATCTTGAACCACTTCTCCCTTAGCCTCAGCTGCTCCCCTATATCCAGAGGCCCTCCATTCTCTCCCCAGTCAGAAAGTGCCAGCTTGGGACGAACCCTCTTCATTCCTCCCAGGGTCTGGGGTAAATGCTCAGGGGTCTTGGGCAAATGAGTTGGGATTGTGAGGTTGACGGGGTCAGGGGAACACAGTGGGGTACGAGTCTTCAGGCAGACAAGGGGTGTGCAGGTGAGACCCTGGTAAGTCACAGCCTTCAGGTATATTGCAGCATCAGGTGGGCTGCAGCTGTTACTGTGTGCCTTTGATTTTCCAACTGGCATAAAGGCAAGAAGACAGGAGCCTTCTTGGATGCCACACACCCATCCAGTGTCCTTTCTTCTGAGGACAGAAGGAAAATGAGACCAGCTCCCTCCTCCATCCCCCTCAGTCCCCTGACTGTGACATCAGTTCTCATCCTGCTGGGGGTGAGGGCGACTGGAGCTAATAATTAATTTTACCGGCTCCGGGTGTGCATCAGCTTCCTTGTGCTTATTAACAAACCTCCTCTGCCCTCTGCCTGCCCGCTCCTAAACCTCTGATGTGCTCCCAGCCTGGGCACTCTGTGGCAGGGCTGGGGAGCTGTGCTACAAAACTGGACACCATAGGTCTCTTCAGGGGTCTTCCCAGGATGTTAAGCTGGAGGAGAAATTAAACCCCATGGAATTTCTCAGTTCCCTAACTCCATGCCTGCCATGACAGAGTCTAGGCTTCAGGGCTAGAGGGTGAACTGAGGAGACAGGGATGGGATGGGGAAGGGTGGTTGTGTAATGGCCAGGGCAGGGGAGCCCAGGACAATGCAGTGGCCCTTGAGGGCTTAGCCTTGTCCTTCCTACCTTCCAGCATGTCGGTGTTAAGCATGGCCAGTTTGGTGGAAAGATGGGTGAGGGCAGCAGTGGTGACATTTGTTATAGGAGGCTACCATCTCCTTAGAATTTGCAACCTCACAAGATGACATTTCCATGGATGGGTAGACACGGAGATTAAAAACAGAGAGGGGTTCTGCCCAAGGCTGCAGCAGCCAGAGAGACTCTCTGAGATCAAAGGCAGTGAGAGCCTACAACATGATGAGACCCAAAGGGATCTCTTGTGGGGATGCTGCTGCAGCAACTGAGAACAGGGATCCCTGAGCTGACCCCTTGCCATAATGATGCCACTAATCCACAGGCCCAAGGCTAAGACTTCTAGGCTCATGCCCGGACCTCATCTGATTGCCCAAATAACAAATAACATGGATGTAGTGCCCACCAGGTGCTCAGCATGGAGCTTGTTAAAGCTGAGGCACTCTCTCCTTACCAAACGCAAGCCTGGGAACAAGACTGCCCCAGGGATTCAGCAGCCCAGTGTGTGTGAGCTCAAGTGTGCCAGGCACCAGTGGGAGCTCATAGCCAGGCGTGGGTGACCCCTGGGATTGGTGGGAAGAGCTGTCCCCAGGTGCCCTAAGCTGTGGCTACACACACTGGGCATATGGGAGAACGGTTCACCCAGAACCCTTAAGTCTTTGAGCCCTCAGAAGCAAAAGCCTCAGTGGGCCTCTGACACAGCAGGTAGTAGCAGACTCCAGTCACTAGACCTGAAGACTGCATTCCATCGTGCAAAAGTTTGATGAGATCATGGAGTTAGAGTCTCCACAATGGAACTGATGCCCTTATAAAGGGATGAAGAAATCCAAGCTCTTTCTCTCTCTCCCTCCCCACCTTGTGAGAAAACCAGGAAGAAGTCCCTTCCCAGAACCCAACCACACTGGTATACTGGTCCCAGATTTTCCAGTTTCCAAAACTATAAGAAATAGATGTCTGGTATTTACGCTACCCTGTCTATGGTATTCTTGTTATAGCAGCCTGAACTAAGACATGTCCCCTCCTTAAAATCATACCCAATTCATTTCATCCATTCATTTTTCCATGTATTCAGCTAGCATTTATGAAGTACCTGCTGAGTGTTTCAGTGTCCAGGCCCTCAAGTATCCCACGGGGCAGTGAGAGGCAAATAACCCACAGAATGCAATGCTGTGTGGTCAGTCCTCTGAGCAGGGACTGAGGCGGGACAGGCAGGATAACACTGTGAATACAAAGGTGGGCTCTGGCGTCAGAATGCCAGGGTCTGAATCCCAGCTGCATCACAGATAAGCTGTGCAACCTTGACAAGTGATGGCATTTCTCTAGACCTCATCTCTAGATGATAGCATTTCTCATTTCCCCATCTATGAAATGCGCAATGATAGTAGACAAGGGTAAACGTGAGGATTAAATTAACGCATGTAAAGTACTTAGAACACAGCATGAAACCAATAAGGCCTAGCTGGGGCATGAGGAGGGCCCCACACTGAGTAGGAAGGAAGATGATGGGGACTGTCCTCTGAGGAGGGAATGCTGGAGGAGAATCTTGGCAGATAGGAGTTATTAATTATGACTAGGAAAACAAAATTGAAGATTTCAATGAATCCTGCTCTCACACTGACTTGTGGCCAATGGCATTATTCTTCACTCCACCTTTTTAAAAAAAGTTATTATCATTGTTAAGTTCACCGTGTCAGCCTCATGAAGCCTGAGGCTAGGCCCTCAGCCCTATGCCGCAGTGTGACACCGCTGGGAAAAATTATAATTGTGATGACTACACAGCAAGATGGGCAAGTGCTTCAAGTGAGATTACACAAATAGAAAGTATATTGTGTGGGGGACTATTTTAACGTATGTGTGTATGTGGACAAAGACTGGAGTGTATTAAGCAAAATATTGTAAAAATGGTTTTGCCATGGTGGAATTATAGGTGGCTTTTCTCTTTTTTTCAAAAACAAATTCTCATTTTGGTTAAAACAAGGTTTTAGGCAACCTGTTGAGATCTAACTCTTCAAGGATGTCTGTCAGTTGGCTCCTCACTAGCTGCAGAGAAGGCAATGGAGTGGTTGAGTAAACTAGGGGACAGATGCATGCAGACATCTAACACAAAAAATTAAATGATGCCATGGGACTCTGCAAGGCTGTAACAGAAGCCCCTGAATTTCCAGGAACACCCCTGGAATGCAGCTCCCAATCCTATTGTGTTGTTCCCAGTTAACCAGGCAGAGTGGGGCTTTTAGCCAAATGGCAGGCTTGGGTTCACCTGCTGGAGATGAGAGGCCAGACTCAGAGGCTTCTGGGTTGGAAGCCAGTAAAGGACTCCAGTCCCAAGAGGCCTTCAGAAGCCACTGTAGACTCAGGCAGCCACAACACAACAACAGTGGAAAAGGAGGTGGTTTGACTGAGCTGGCGCCCAGCCTCTCGGAGGACCAGGAAGGGAGGAGAGGAGGTGGAAGGAGCCCTGTGTGGGACTTGTGCTCAGGTGCACCCTGTCAGCTGGTGATTCCCCACAGGCCTGGCAGACACACGTGTTCCTTCCTGGAACTGTGCCCTGCCGGATGGCCCATGTATATGCTTTAGTGCTAGGGACAACTTCCTGCCTGGGGCACATGGAATCAGTTCAAGATGGCTTTCTCCATGGGGAGGTGATGTTGCCGCTCCTGCCATGGGGACTTACCACACTTGCAGGGAGGAGTTGTCCCTTGTGATCTTTAATTTGGAAGTAACCAACTCAAACAGGCATAAATCACAAAGGGATTTATTGACACCTGTAATCCCACTACTTTGGGAGGCTGAGGCAGTCAGATCATCTGAAGTCAGGAGTTGGAGACCAGCCTGGCCAACATGGTAAAATCCCATCTCTACTAAAAATACAAAAATTAGCCAGGCATGGTGGTGCGTGCCTGTAATCCCAGCTACTTGGGAGGCTGAGGCAGGAGAATTGCTTGAACCTGAGAGGTGGAGGTTGCAGTGAGCTGAGATCATGCCACTGCACTCAGGCCTCGGTGGCAGAGAAAGACTCTGTCTCAAGAAAACAAAAACAAAGGGAAATTGGTTCACAAACTGGAAAAAACAAAACAAAACAAAACTAGAAGGGCACTGTGGGATCGTGTTAGGAAGATGGAATCTAGGGCCAGACTGCTGAGTGTAATTCCTGACTTTACCATTTACTGGTTGACTAAAATTGGGCAAGTTATTCTACCTCTGGAGGTCTATCAAACCTTTTCAGCCCAATTTCCTCATCTGTAAGATATGGGTTATACTAGTATCCATATCCAGGATTTCGTGTGAGGCTTCATAGAGATTATGCACTTAAAATGCCTAGAACATATTAAGTACCTAATATCTCTTTGCTATTTTTATTGTTAACAGGAATTCAGGGTTGGTTTGATTTCTTGGCTCAATGATTCATCAGAGACCCAATGTCTTCCATCTCTCTGCTCTGTCTTCCAAGGTGTGAGCTTCATCACAAGGCCAACTTCTCTCATGGTGACAAAATAATTGCAGCAGTTCTAGGTTCACATCCATACACCACATCTCCAGAGGAGACAGAACATTTCTGTGTCAGCATTCCAAGTAGGAGTCCTGAGATTTACTGAGATAGGACTAGTTAGTTCACTTGCCCACTCTTGAATCAATGATTTGGCAGAAGAAATAGAGTCAGCTTCCCCTACAAAACCCAGGTGGCATAAAGGAGACATGAACTCCTGGGTGAAAATCTGGATTTTATTGGGAAGTAGGAAGAGGGTAAAATGATGCTGAGTAAGTGATCAGTAATATTCACTAATGGGATAACTGCATTATTAAATCAAGCAAAGAAATGATAAATTGAACCATCTTTTTCCAAATGGGGGTGTGGTGGATTTAAAACATGGCACCCAGGCCGGGTGCAGTGGCTTATGCCTACAATCTCAGCACTTTGGAAGGCCAAGGTGGGTGGATCATGAGGTCAGGAGTTCCAGACCAGCCTGGCCAACATGGTGAAGCCCCATCTCTACTAAAAATATAAAAATTAGCCCAGCATGATGGTGAGCACCTGTAATCCCAGCTACTGCAGAGGCTGAGGCAGGAGAATTGCTTGAACCCGGGAGGCAGAGGTTGCAATGAGCTGAGACCACCCATTGCACCCCAGCCTGGGTGGCAGAGCAAGACTATATCTCAAAACAAAAAACAAAAAACAAAAAAAAACATGGCACCCAATTCTTTGACACTCTTTCATCAGGAGATGGGCCCATATACTTTTCTCTTAAAACTGAACTCTCTAAGAACCAACAGCATGTGACAGAAGTGGCACTATGCCAGTTTCCTGGCTCAGGCCTTAACAAACTGCTGGATCTCACTTCCTGCATCTTCAGCTGCATACTCTTGAACCCAGCCACCATGCTGTAAAAAGGTCCAAACTAGCTCATGTGGGCAACTCCAGGGAGAAACCTCATGTAGATGGTCCAGTCAACAGCTCAGGTGAGGTTCCAGCTGATGGCCAGTTTCAGCTACGAGACATGTGAGTAAAGATGCCTCTAGATGATTCCAGTCCCCAACCATCAGGTCACCCTGGTTTTGAGTCTTGCTAGCTGAGGCCCCGCACATCATGGAGCAGAGACAAGATATCCTGAATGTGCCCTGTCTAAATTCCTACCCGCAGAAGTGATGTGCATAATACAATGGCTTTTTTTTCACGCCACTAAATTTTGAGATTGTTTTCTATACAACAATAGATAGTTGGAACAAGAGCATCACTGGGCAACATGTCAATGGAGGGGGAAGAAGAGTAGAAGAAGTGGGCGAGGATGTTTAGTTTTTACAGCAATCATTTAGCATCTAGAATCCTAAAGGCCTGTACTGCTTGGTTCTTGGGCAGAGGGGGCGATTACTCCCATCGCCCCTCCCAGAGCTCTGCCCCACCAAGTCAGGACAACTGACAAGAGTCAGAGAGTCTGTTAGGATAACACTGCTCTGCAGCCATGCTACAGGAAGTACATAAGATTATCAAAAGATAGCCAGTGACAGAGAGGAGGATTCTAGTGGACACAGAGCTGTGAGGAAAGAGAAAAAGGAAGAGGCCAGTGAGGAGTAGCTCCCTGAGGACCTTTCTAGGTGGACAGGAATGGACTAATAAGGCACTGGGGAGGAAAAACAGAATTGCTTTATGCTGTCCTGTAGGATAGACATGTGTGCTTGCTTGTCTGGCAAAAGGTACCTTCCCGGTCTTCCAACTGGCAAAGGTAAAACCATTATCATTATAATCAATCTGTAACGCACTGAGCACTCATTAGAAGTTAGCATTTTGCCATATTTCCTCACTTGATTTCTACAACAATCCCAAGTCTTTATTCTCATTTAACAGACAAGAACAGGCCTAGAATGAATGGTACATTAACCAACGGCAGTGGATTTCAGAAATGGCCCCAGTTCTCCACTTCCTGTATCCATAGCCTTTGCAATGTGACTTTGCTGTTCCTCCCATTAAGAAGTAGAATCTGCTTCCCCATCCTTTGAATGCAGGCTGGACCTGGGACTTTCCTTGGCCAATATAATGCAGGGGAAGTGGCGCTGTGCCACTCCTGAGCTGAGGCCACACTCATAGAGCTCTGCACTGTCATCACATGGACAAGCTCTGGCCAGCCTGTTAGAGGATGAGATACCACATGCAGATGGCCGCAGCCATCTAGCCATCCCAGCTAAGAATAACCAAGCCCAGCTTGACCAAAGAAATGCCCCCCTGAGCCCAGCCCACAGAATTGTGAACTCCATAAACACTATTGTTTTAAGCCACTAAGTTTTAGGGAGGCTTGTCATGCAGCAAAAGCTAACTGAGACCGCCTGGGCCTGTTTTCACAAACTTGTTGGCTACCAGGAAAGAGAGGGAGAGGCCTGAGGTCTGTGGCCCCTCAGCTTCATCAGAGAACAAGAGGGGAAGGGGTAGTGGGGCTTTAGGAGACAGCCTACCCTGGGACTGTGGAAAACCTTTTCAGGACTTTGAGAGTCAAACAAAAGTGGCCTGGCTTCCTGTGCACTGGCTTTCAGATGAGATTGATTTTGGAGTGACCCTTCAGGATCCACGTACTCATATCCTTTTTTTTTTTTTTTTTTTTTGAGATGGCATGTTGCTCTTGTTGCTTAGGCTGGAGTGCAATGTCACGATCTCCCATCACTACAACCTCCACCTCCCAGGTTCAAGCAATTCTCCTGCTTCAGCCTCCCCAGCAGCTGAATGGTGGCACCTGCCACCACGCCCAGCTAATTTTTTGTACTTTTTAGTAGAGATGGGTTTTCACCATATTGGCCAGGCTGGTCTCGAACTCCTGACCTCACATGATCCACCTGCCTCGGTCTCCCAAAGTGCTGGGATTACAGGCATGAGCCACTGCGCCTGGCTCATACTGATGTCTTAAAAGAGCAAAGAGCCAAATGGATTTGAGAAACCTACTTTTTAAAAGAAAACTCATTTCAGGAAAGAACCAAGGATTAAAACCAGTCATTCCAATGGTGAAGGATGGCATTGACCTTTCCCAGGGCGGGGGCTGACACAACAGCAGCAGCATCCACCTCCATATCAGTGGAGCTGTGGTCAGGATCCCCGGGACCAGGGCTTCCAGGAGGAGGCTGGGGACAGCTCTGGTAGCAGCATGGTTGCAGGGTGACTAAGTGAGGGGGAACTGGAAGGGGAGGGCCAGACGTGTGAATGAGGGGCAGGGCAGAAGCCTGCAGTTAGAAATAGAAGAAAGGAAGATTTTAGTCAAACCTCAGATAAACTGCAGCAGCTGCTGAGAGGACTCACAACACTCCACAGTGGACGGGTGCAGGAAGTCCCTGGAATGGGTCCCCCTGAAGGATGAGAGCATTTCAGGGACACAAGCCGGCTAGGCCAGGCCTGGCTCAGGATGAAACCCACTAAGAGGATGGCGGTCCTTCACCACTGGCTCCTCCCTGATGTGCCCATCTTCCCATCCACTGACTCTTTTCAGCTCATTTTGCTGGTTTCTAGTTCTTCTCCCCACCCACTACCTGGCTGCCCATCCTCCCCCACCATCATCTCTGTGTGTACTCCTGCTCACTGCACTCCAGCCTGGGCAACACAGTGAGACTCCACCTCAAAAAAAAAAAAAAAAAAAAAAAAGAAGAGGAAAAGAGAGCTAAGCTCATACACTCTCGTCCTCTCACCATGTGATGCCCTCTGCCATGTAATGATGCAGCAAGAAGGCCCTCACAAGATGCTGGCACTATATTCTTGGACTTTTCAGCCTCTAGAACTGTGAGCTAAATAAACTTCTTTCTGTTATAAATTACCCAGTCTGTGGTATTCTGTATAGCAACAGAAAATGGACCAAGACACCGACAAACCAACTGTCTGTCCATCCATTCAGTATTCATTGCCCACTGAGTAGGAAGACTGCTAGCTGTCCCCCAAATCCCTTCTTTTTGACTCCTGGGCATTTAGCCACTCATCTAGCATCTACATGTCCCAGCCTCCTTTGCAACCAAGAGAGGCCATGAGACTAAGTTTGGGACAATGAGCTATGAGCAAAAGTGACACACGTAGGAAACTTCTGGGTCATCTCCAAACTAAATCCAGCTGCTTTCCCCAGACTTTGCTCTTTTCCTTTCCTATGGGCTGGAAAGAAGACACGGTGGTAGCCCAACTTCAACTATGGGAACTAGGGCCACACCCTGGGCCTTGGCAGAAGACTATTCACCAAGATGATTCCAATGAATGACCTCTTAGAAGAGAGCTGCCCTGCCAGCCTGGCACAGCCTGATAGATAGCTTGACGTGAGAGAAAGGGCTTCTGATGCATTTAAGTCACTGTGTTTCTGGTCTCTTTGTTATAGCAGCTGAGTCTCTACTCTAACTACAGACCCACCAGACACTGTGCTTGGTGCTGGGGGCACAATGGTGGCCCAGACATATAACTCTTCGATTAGTGGTGGATCCAGATACAGAGCTGGGTATTCGCTGGTCAAGGTGATAAAGGCTGTGAGGGGGCAGCATGGGGAGCAGTGGGGCAACAGCAGCCCTTGACCCAGGCATGAGAGCACAGGAGGGCTTCCAAGAGGAAGGAGAGATCTCAGGTGAGTGTGGAATCTAGGAAGGGGGAAGAACATTCCAAGTAGAAAAGATGCAGTATATGCCAGGGAGAGTGGGGCATACTCAAGGTATGACTTGTCCTCCTCTGCCCCCCCGTTCATCAACCATGCAATGTTGAAGTCCTCAGCCTCAGCCCTAGACCTCTCCTCTCCCCAGCACACAGCTTCTCCTAAGATCCTCTCCCCTCCACCCAGGGCACCTGATTGAAGACTTCATTCTCCAGCACAGACTTCACCTCTGAGCTCCAGACCACTGACAATGGCTTACTTGACAACTCTTCTGAGATATTTCAAAACCTTTTAGAAACAAGTACAAGAACAAATTCCTGACCTGTCCCCGCACTAAGCCTTGCCCTTTCTCATCTCAGAGATCCACACCCACTCCCATCACCTGCACCAGCCAGAACCCAGGATTCCCTATGGCTCCTCCTCCCCACAGCCCATCTGAGACCAAATCTGTCATTTTTACTTCTAAATGTCTCTTACCTCCACCCACTTTGTCTCTGCTAATGCCGCCTCCTAGTTCAAGTTCCCATCAACTCTTGCCTGGACTGCTGCCTCCTAACAGGTCTCCCACAGCTGTGCTGTCTACAACAGCTGCAGGGATGTTTTCAAGATGCAGATATGATTATCCTTCGGCGGCTCCCATTGCTCATAGAATAAAAACAAAGGGGCAGGGCAGGGTGGTTCATGTCTGTAATCCCAAATCCCAGCACGTTGGAAGGCTGAATCTGGAGGCTTGCTTGAGGCCCGAGCAACACAGGGAGACTCCATCTCTACAAAAAAAAAATTTTTTTAATTAGCTAGGGGCAGTGGCATGTGCCTGTAGTTCCAGTTACTAGGGAGGATGGGTGGGAGGATGGCTTGAGCCCAGGAGTTCAAGGCTGCAGTGAACTATGATTGCACCACAGCACATCAGCCTGGGCGACAAAGACCCTGTCTCAAAAAAAAAAAAAAATATATATATATATATATATATATAAGGCCTTCCCAAGTTGGTCTCCCTGATCTCTCCCACCCCAGCCTTGCTTTTCACTGCACTCTTTCTTGGCCAGTGAGGCTTCCTCGGGAGGCCTCCATGGTCCCTCACTCTCCTAGCTCTGAACGCCTCTCCTTCACAGACCTCCTCATCTCACACTTGTGGGTGGATTATCTGATGTAATGTCTATCTCCTCTAAGAGACAGGAAGCACCACATGGACAGGGACCAAGTAAATTTTGCTGACACCACTGTATTCCCAGCACGCAGCCCAGCACCTGGCACAGAACTGAATGAAGGCTGCACTCACATGTTGGGAGTTGGCATCCCTTATCACGATGGCCTGGCATCCCCATACCCCATCCTTCCCTCATCACTCATCTAATGCCTCACAGTGGCTTCTCTCCACCATGCTGCCAAGATAAGATAGTTTCCTTCTATCATTTGCCAAAGGGACAGTGTGAGACTAGGACACCACGCTTCTCTCAAAGAATTAGTGCACATAGCCGGCTTCACAGCTGCAGACCCTAATAAAATGCATTGGGATGGGCCAGGCGAGAACTCACCATCCATGTAGGTTAAGCGCATCATGAACCTGATCAAATTTAGGGATGCGCGAAGATTCCTCATGCAGAGGTATGGGCTCCACTGGAATAGGAAATTCCAGCCGCAGCACTCACTTCTTGCCATTATGAACTTTTAGCTCCCCAAGATTCTCCTTCGAAATGCAAATTTATCTTCAATTAAATCCCTAATACATCAGTGTGACTTTTTTTTTATTTCATTGCTTGAGAGAGAAATCAGCAAGAGAAAACCTTGAGGTATGAGGGGCAGCTGATCAAGACTCAGGGATGGGAGAGGAGAGGCCTTCCAAGGCCCAGCTGCACTCATTGTCTCTGCTCAGGGAAGCAGCCACTACAGGGGTGGCTGTGGACTTTAAACGGCCTTCACCGAGTCAGACTCAGCCCAGTCATGGCTGCCTTTTTAAAAAAGTGATTGGGGCTGAGTGCAATGGCTCATGCCTGTAATCTCAGTACTCTGGGAGGCCAAAGTGGGAGGAGTGTTTGAGCCCAGGAGTTCAAGACCAGCCTGGGCAACATGAGACCTTGTCTCTACAGGTAATTTAAAAATTAGCCAGGCATGGTGGTACATGCCTGTGGTCCCAGTTACTCTGGAGGCTGAGGTGGGAGGATCACTTGAGCCAAGACAGTCGAGGCTGCAAGTGACCTGTGATTGCGTCACTGCACTCCAGCCAGGGTGACAAAGTGAGATGCTTTCTCAAAAAAAAAGCTGGGGGTAGGGGAGAGGTGTGGGGGACTAAATGCAGGATGATCACTTGAGGGCAAGAGTTTGAGACCAGCCTGAGCAACATAGTGAGACCTTATCTCAGTTTTTTAAAAAACATTTTTAAAATTAAAAATAAAGAAAAAATTGAAAAGAGACTACATGACCATGATGATGTGTAAAGACATTTTGAGAAAACACACAGAAGCAAGATGGTGAGATGTGGAGAAGGTGGCAAACAGCAGTGTCTTTTTGACAGCATCATCCTCCACCAAGGTCCAACAAGGTCCAACAAGGTCCGGTGTCCTGGACCCACAGGGAGGGCAGTCTGGGGCCACCTCTCACAATACTATCTCATTACAATGAAAAAATAAGGTTGCATGTCAGGGAAGAGGCCACGGGGGCAGACCTCCCCCAAAGAAAAGGATAGGCCAGGCCCTCCCACCTTCCCCGGGCTAGTGGTAGAAGCAAAGCAGTGACTGAGTTTTTGCACTCACTCTCCCCCGCCCTACTGTCTCCTCTGTGCAGCCTCTGTCTCCTTCACCTCATAGAACAACCATCCCCCACAGAACAACCCATCTATCTGGGGAGAAGACTGCAGGGCAACCCCTGAGTTGGAATCTGACTGAAGCCTCCGAAAGCGGTGCATGCTGTCACAGTAAGAGCGGCTCCTGCTGGCCGCCTCTCCCTTTCAGTTGCCCTTACTCCCATGAAGACAATGGCCCTGGGGTCCGAGGGAGTCTCAGCTTTCCCTCTGGCAGCTAAGGGCACCATGGATAGAGGACTTTCAGCCATCATCATCAGTCCCTGGCATGCTTGCGTGCATGAGTCTGTGTGCCTGAGTGTGTGAGTGTGTGCCTGAGTGTGAGTGTGTGCGTGAGATCCTGTTTTGTGTGAAGAGCTGGCAGGGTGAGTGAGATAGCAGAGAGCCTCCCACAGGCTCATTCCTTCCCGAGGCTTCATTCCCCATCTTCTCCATGGTCTCGAGCTGTACTAGATTTCTGGGTACAGCTTCACTTTTTTTTTTTCAACCGGGTTTGCTTTGCTTTTTGCTTTCCTGTTTACTAGAATCATGTCACGTAGACACAATGAGGACAATTCCTGAAGGGAGAGCAGTCTCAAGAAAGGACACTCTCTTCCCTGCACAGGCTGTGAGTCCTTCAAGGCAGCACAGCCGAGAGGTTAAGAAGACTCAACACCAATGCTGAAGCCAGCCTGCTTGGGTTTGAGCCTCAGCTCTGCCACTTCCTACCTGTGTGACTTTAGACAAGTTACCTAACCTTTCTATGCCTTGGTTTCCTCACCTGAAAATGAGAGCAGTAATGCCTATCTCTGTGTGTGGCTGTGAGCAGTAGAGGGGGTAACAGGTGCTTAGAACTGGAGGGAGCAGCGGTGGTCACTAGGAAAGTGTGTGTGTAGCTATTTTTGCTGTAGAAAATAGGGCTGCATTTACTCCCCTTTATAGTCTAGGCACCAGTGCAATGCCTAGCACATGGCAAGCCTTTCATAAGGGTTTATTACATGAATAGATCTCCAGAGAGGCATCAGACAAGGCCCAAAGAGCTGTGTGTCCACAGAACTAGACAAGCTGTGTTTGTGGGTTCCTGCTGCCCTGTACTCTCGTGGTTGCCAGGGGCTGGGGGAGGGGGGAGTGGGCAGCTCATGTTTAACGGGCACAGAGTTTCCGTTTGGGAAGATGAAAATGTCCTGCAGATGGATGGTGGTGATGATTGCACAATGTTGTGAATGTACTTACTGCCACAGGACTCTACACTTAAAAATGGCTGAAATGGCAAATATTACATTTATGTATAAAATGTTATGCACATTTTACCACAATAAAAAAGAAATCTCTTTTGGATGTCCACTAGCTCACTAGTCATTGGCAACCTTGGCAAGAGATGGGTCTTTACCTGGGACACATACACTCCACACAGCAGCCACTCGGGAGCCTCGATCATGTAATCTCTCCACAAATGAATTTCATTTCACCATGGCTTTTCGAGAATGGGGAGAATTTCTTTTTCTTTTCTGCTATGAATCAGGGCTACTGGCCTTGCAGGAGACTTTTGGCTGGGAACCCCAGAATACCTGGCCATGCCAGGCCCATAACACCAGCTCTGTCTCCCTAGCCCCTTGCCCAGCAGCCGCCCCAGTCAGGAGCTCCGGGAGACTGTGTGTCACTCCCTTTGACGAATCGCTCCTGCAACCTGCAGTAAGGACAGACCATAGGTTCACCTGCCAGGGAGCGGCCGAAAGAGGAGTCGTGCTCCATTCTGGTGAGCCCCGTCTGATTACTGAGCCAAGGAGAGAATCACAGGGTCAGACAGAGCCGTGTCTGAGGCTGATGGATTTTCAAAGCAGAACTCATTGGGTACAGGGATACTTAACTGAGGCTTTGCAACCTAGGGTAGTTCTCTTTCCAGCAGTCTAAACAAGCAGGAAAATAACAGGGGTGGCAGCCCCTGAGATGGGGAGGGCAGGACTCAGCCCTTGGCCTGATGTCAATGCAGGCTCTGGGGAGAAAGTCACCAGCAGACATTTCCTATTAGGGAAAGAAGGCTCTGTGGATGTGAAAGCCTGAGTATCTATTGGAGAGCAGTTGCCTTTGATATTTTGGTGGTTCAGACTATCCACTGCAGGCCTCCCCATGCCTAAAAGGAGCTGAAAAATGGGTGACCAGATATGACATGGTGTTGATTATTTTTGTCCTCCCAGAAACGGCACTTTAGGAAATCTTGTCCTGTTGAACACCAAGAAGCACACTCATGTTTGCCCTGGCCTTTTGCCACTTAGCCACCCCCCACTCTGTTCCCCACAACCCAGAGCCCAGCGAGGCCTTGCGGCCCAGTCCATGGACCTGGCCAGCCACCATCGCCTGCCTCCTGCCTCACCCACCCTGGGTGCCTGCCGGCAAGGATTGGAGAGCAGCCTGCTGGAGCATCAGACCAGGCCAATCTGTCTTTCTGGGAACCTTCAGCCTCCAGCTGGAGCTGACTTTCAATTTTCGGTTGAGAAGTCACTTTTCTACATTCCCACCACACTATCTGCAATAGGGCAGCGTGAGTGTCACCTTATTGAGGGCTTCTGCTGTGCCGGCCCATTTTGTATAAGCCTGATCTAGTCCTCACAAATCCCTGTGATGTGCTGGGCAGTGGTCAGGCGACTGCTCCTGGTACCTGGCTGCCTGAGCCCACCAGCTCTGCCCCTTCCTAACTTGGGCAGGGCCATCAAGTTCTCTGTGCCCAAGGCTCTCCTCCTGCTAGCGCCTACTTCACAGGCCTGCTGTGAGCAGCCAGTGAGTCCACATATGCAGAGTTCCCGGATGCAGCCAGCGGCCTGGCCAGCAGGGAGCCCAGGCAAGTGACCCCGGCCCTGATCGGAACTGACCGCGGTCCACACCTGCGGTTTGCTTGTTCCCCATGAGTTGGGGTGGGCCTTTCCCTGAGGGGCTGTGAGACCCACAGCCCTGGGGCCCCGCTGACCTCGAGACACATTCTCTGGGCTTCAGGAGTCCTGTCACTTCTCTTGCAAAGCTCTCTCCACTCTGAGAGTTGGCAACGGTAACGTCCCCACCTCGGGCTCCCTGAGGTGCACATGTTTATGTGAGGTTACGACATCTCTCGCAGGCCTAGTCACCCGTCACTTTGGCCTATTTCACATCAGTTTCTCTTCTTCTGGAAACAGTGCCCATAGCTTCCTTTGGGATCCTCCTCTCCCCCATGCTCAGGCCATGAAGTTTGGGTGGGACTGACCTTGGCCCCAGGTTCCCAAGGTGGGCGCATGATACAGGTCTGGCCGATCCAAGCGTCTCATTGCCCCATCACAGTGATTACATAGGGAAGGGCACATGACTCAAGCCAGGCCAATGAGATTCAACTCCAGGAGCTTTACAGGACAATTAGGGAAAAACAGCTTTTTTTGAAGGAAATTCTGTCATTTGCAACAACGTGGGTGAACCTGGAAAACATTATGCTAAGTGAAATAAGCCAGATACAGAATAAAAACTGCATGATCTCACTTATATGTGGAATCTAAAAAAGTCAAATACACAGAAACAGAGAGTAGAACAGTGGTTACCTGGGTCAGGGAGGTGGTGAAATCAGCAGACAGAGGTCAAAGGGTACAAAGTTGCAGTTACATAAGATGAACAAGCCTAGAGATCTAATATATGGCATAGGGACTATAGTTAATAAAAGTATAGGCCGGGTGTGGTGGCTCACGCCTGTAATCCCAGCACTTTGGGAGGCCGAGGTGGGCGGATCACGAGGTCAGGAGATGGAGACCATCCTGGCTAACACAGGGAAACCCTGTCTCCACTAAAAATACAAAAAATTAGCCGGGCGTGGTGGTGGGCACCTGTAGTCCCAGCTATTTAGGAGGCTGAGGCAGGAGAATGGTGTGAACCTGGGAGATGGAGGTTGCAGTGAGCCGAGACTGCACCACTGCACTCCAGCCTGGGCGACAGAGTGAGACTTTGTCTCAAAATAAATAAATAAATAAATAAATAAATAAATAAATAAATAAATAAATAAAAAAGTACATTGCAGGCTGGGGGCTATGGCTCATGCCTATAATCCCAGCACTTTGGGAGGCCGAGGCTGGAGGATCATTCGAGGTCAGGAATTTGAGACCAGCCTGACCAACATGGTGAAACCCCATCCCTACTAAAAGTACAAAAAATTAGCAGTGCATGGTGGTGTGTGCCTGCAGTCCCAGCTACTTGGAAGGCTGAGGCAGGAGAATTGCTTGAACCCAGAAGGTGGAGGTTGCAGTGAGCTGAGATCACACTGCTGCACTCTAGCCTGGTGACAGAGCAAGATGCCATCTCAAAAAAATAAAAAAACAAAGAAAGTATACTGTACACTGGAAATTCACTAAGAGAGTAGATTTCAGGTGCTCTTACCACATACATCCACACAAACGTAACTCTGTGAGGAGATGGATGTGTTCATGTGCTTGACTGTAGTATTCATTTCACTATGTACATCAAAACATCATGCTGTATGCCTTCAATATACACAATTTTTATTTTAAAAATTAAAAATAAATAAAACCCCCTCTTTTTACTGGAATTGCTAGTTAAAAAGACATTGTCACTATGGATCACTATGAGTCACTGTGTAAAAAGAGTCTACTTAAAAATCAAACAATATAGAGGAATGGAAGTTGGGCCAAGAGCTAGAAAGCAAAACAGAGCCTTGAGCCTTGAGGATTTGAGCACCTGGATCCAGCAAGGCCTGAAATCCACTGTGCCCTGGATTTTACTGTTCTGTGAACCAATAAATCCTATCTTCTGTTTAAACCAGCTTGAGTTGGTTTTCTAACACTTTTAACCAAAAGAGTCGTGACTAACCTGCCACCATATGTTACAAAAGCTCTATGTGCATTAACTCACTTACGGCAACAAGCCTGTGAAGTAGGTACTACTAACATCGGGTTCATCAAACCTGAAGCACAAAATGCTTAATTGACCTGGCCAAGGTTAGAAAGAGCTGGTCAGGAATGGCAGGACTGATGCACCACTTTGGAAAATCTGCTGTATGTGGTAACTAACATATGCAGGGATCCAGATGCCCAGATAACACTACTGCAGGTGCTGGACTAACTCCAGAAAGTTGGATTAAAATAACAAACCAAACCACAAACCTGCAGCAGGCCCAGGACTCAGACATGATCTTCGTCCTACTGATTCCCATGTGACCTCTGTCTGGGGATCGGGGTCAGGAGGACTGGGTTCTAGCCCTGGCTCTGCCACCATGTGACCTGGGAGAGTCCCTCTTGCCTCTGAGCCTCATTGCCCATGTCTATAAAATGAGAGGCTTGGATTGTGTGTTCCTCAAGGATCCTTCCAGCTCTAACTTTTCATGAGCCTGGTCCTGTGAAAACATTCTGGCAGAACTAGTACCATGGACCCAGACTTTCCTGCTCAATGCCACGGCAGGACCACTTGAGGGGCTTCCAGGCATTTCCCCAGAGGTTGGGGCACTTCCCCTGGGGCAGAGCAGCCAGAGTACCTGAGTCCTAGGAATGCTGCCCAAAGGCCGACTCAGGGACTTAGGGGACTCAGGAGGCTTCCCTGGCCTGCTTAATCCACCGGAAGGCCCTGCCCTCTAGGAGTGCTTAGATAAAGGGTGCTTCCCCCTGGTCGGTCTGCTCATGGTAAAACTGTGACCAACTCCACTTTCCCCTTTCCATCTCCCCGAGGCATCTAGCCGCATAGGACTCTTAGCCTCTCCCACCTCAGGTTTCCTGGTTTCTACTGAAGCCCAGCTTCATGACAGTGTCACTGTAGACCCAGGATTTGATCAAGTGCCTACTTTCAACAACGCATACTTGTTGAAAGTTGTTAAATGAACATAGTAGGTATTAGAAAAACAGACTGAAAAAAGCCCTGAGAATCTCAGAGTCAATGGCCCTCATCTTTCCAAGGTCGAAGTACATTTCAATGACCTTGACCCAGGACCTGTGCTGTGAATGCCCCTCTGTGGAGGAAGGTGATGGTGCCCGTTTCTTTGACAACAAGGGTAACAGGTTCTGACAGCAGCCTGTATCATCATCATGCCCTTTAATTCTTATTTATTGACTGTGCTTGTTCAACAGTGTCTTGCTGCCTCTCTGCTCTGACCCCTGTCCGTGCCACTGTAGCAGCTCTGACAACACAGGTTTTTAAGCAACTTTGCTCAAGAGGCCTCCAGGCACTCAGAAGTGCAAAGTAGGAGAATAAAGAAGGGAGAAGGGGCCAGGTGTGGTGGTTCATGCCTGTAATCCAAGCACTTTGGGAGGCTGAGGTGGGTGGATCACCTGAGATCAGGAGTTCGAGACCAGACTAACCAACATGGAAAAAGCCCATCTCTACTAAAAACACAAAAGTTAGCTGGGGGTGGTGGTGCATGCCTGGAATCCCAGCTACTCAGGAGGCTGAGGCAGGTGAATCGCTCAAACCCCAGAGGCAGAGGTTGCAGTGAGCCAAGATCACACCATTGCACTCCAGCCTGGGCAACAGGGGTGAAACTCCATCTCAAAAAAAAAGAAGGGAGAAGGTCCCAAGGGGTAACCCTGGGGTCCACAAACCCCCTGGGGCATCCATGAACTATAACTGAAAAAAAAAATTTGCATCTTAATTTTCACTAACCTTGAACTCAATTTTAGCATTCCCTCTCATTATGAATGCAGACAATAACCACAGTAATATTAACACAATCTGGTCTTCCTCACCAAATGGAAACCATAGACATTCCTGCTATGGTCAAGAAGTCGATTTCTCAAAATATCATTTGCACTTATCACTATTTCAAAGTTATGGTACTTCTTAGACCCTCTACTGGATCTTCTTATTTAATACATCAATACAGAAGCACAGTGTTTCTATATGAAAATTTTTTTCTATAGTTTTTGTTTTGTTTTGTTTTGTTTTTGAGACAGAGTCTCATTCACTCTGTCTCCCAGGCTAGAGTGCAGTATGCAGTCTGGCTCACTGCAACCTCCGCCTCCCAGGTTCAAGCAATTCTCCTTCCTCAGCCTCCCAAGTAGCTGGGATTATAGGTGCCCACAACCATGTCTGGTTAATCTTTGCAGTTTTAGTAGAGACAGGGTTTCACCATTTTGACCAGGCATCTTTGCAGTTTTAGTAGAGGCAGGGTTTCACTATTTTGACCTGGCTGGTCTCAAACTTCTATCCTCAAGTGATCCTCCTGCCTCGGCCTCCACAAGTGCTGGGATTAAAGGCGTGAGCCACAGTGTCCAGCCTACAAATTTGTTTTTAAAAATATTTTAATAAGTCTTTTTTTTTTGAGATGGAGTCTTGCTCTGTCGCCCAGGCTGTAATGCAGTGGCATGATCTCCATTCACTGCAAGCTTCACCTCCCAGGTTCACACCATTCTCCTGCCTCAGCCTCCCCAAT
Source organism: Colobus angolensis palliatus (assembly GCF_000951035.1). Classification (NCBI taxonomy): domain Eukaryota; kingdom Metazoa; phylum Chordata; class Mammalia; order Primates; family Cercopithecidae; genus Colobus; species Colobus angolensis. Next base: position 1,461,334 of record NW_012116132.1, on the reverse strand, counting down.
AGCTGGGACTACAGGTGTATGCCACCACACCTGGCTGATTTTTTTTTTTTTTTTTTTTTTTAGTAGAGACGGGGTTTCACCGTGTTAGCCAGGGTGGTCTCGATCTCCTGACCTTGTGATCAGCCCGCCTCGGCCTCCCAAAGTGCTGGGATTACAGGAAGTCTTTTTCAATATCATTGGGGCTTTTAAAGTCTATGTATTAAATGCATTAAAAATGCATTTAAAAAAAACATTATTCTGAGAAGGGGTCCAAAGCTTCATCAGACCGCTAAAGGGTCCAATGGCACAAAGGCAAGGTTAAGAACCTCTGGATTTAGGTCTCTAATATCTCCTCCCAGGTTCAGCCCTCATCCCTTCACATATGAAGGATAAATGATCATTTGTTTGGATGCTGTGGCTCCAGGTGCTGGGGAAGCAGGGAGCCCAAGGAGGGAAGAGCTCTCTGTGTGATGCTCCTTGAAGAAAAGGCTGCTCTGGCCAGAAGGAAGCCAGGTGGAGGGAGGTGGCTTGGCCCCTGTGGGGTAGAAACTTCTCTCACCCTGGTGCTGTGTAGTCTAAAACAATGGCGACTACATCTGTTCGACCTTCTGAGTTTCTTCACCTGTTGGAGGAACTGTGCTTAGCTTCTTCCCTCCTACTCTGTAGATTTCTATTGTATTTTACAGGGTGGTTTTGGGCATCATTGGCTGCTCTGACACTGCCAATGTGCTTTGGATGATCCCTGTTGCTAAGAAACAAACTTCAAATGTATCTTTAAACACACAGCTCCATAAAAGCACATGCCTCCTGACTCAACTCCATTATGTCTTTTCTTGGGCTGCTGGGATACACTAACAGCTATTTTCCAAAGGCCACATTTTGAACCGCAAGGAAATCTCACTGACTGTTCTGCTTACCCAGAGGAGGCACCAGAGCTCCGGGTGACAGCCCTGAGCAGAAAGGAGGGCATCACTCCAGCCAGGCACCTTGCAAACATCCAGCTGGGGGCTTGTGAAGGATGGCCTCCAGGGAGGGGCAGGGCTCAGGTTGGTGGCAGAGCTGAGGAAAGGAGGAGCCCTGATGTGTGGCAGTCACCCCGAGGGACCAGTGAGCTGTGGGCCTGTCTTGGGGCCCCTTTTTTGTATTTCTAAGAACCACTGACCTCATCTTACTGCAGAGCAGCTCCAGATTAAAAATGCTTCAAACCAAATCCAATCCCAACTTCTCTCCCTGCAAGGCTCTAACCCTCTTCAGTATTTTTACCAGACAGTGCAGATCCCACCATCCCCTCCCAGTCCTGAAGGCAGAAGAGGGGCATGCAGGCAGGCCATGGCTAGAAGTAGCCACTCCTGGCTCTCCCTCTTGTCCCTCAATCCCAGGCTTTGGGGGTATGTTACATTGAGCTTCCCCAGGAGTGTTTCTCAAATGGGATGCTTTTCAAACAATGCAAGTTATCTGGCCCCACTCCATTTCTACTAATATTGAGTCAGAATCTCTGAGGATAGAAGCTGGGGTTTTACATTTTTACCAAGCTTCCCAGGGGATTCTGAGGTCTGAGAACTGCAGTGTGGGACTGCACATCAGCCATGTCCCTGACGGGCTATTTGGCCCCAAAATTACTGAGCACCTTCTGCGAGCCAGGTATTGTACTAGCCACAGAAGTGCGGAGCTGAGTGAAGACTCGGCCTGTGCTCAACAGGCCCACAGCCTAGTAGCCCTGCTGGGTCACAGGGCATTGGGCCTTTCATAGCTGGAGTGGGAGGGCTGGCTTCACCCCAGGACAAATTCTAAGGATAATGATAATAAGGACAATATGTAAGCCTCGCTATATATATGTGCAAAGTACTATTCTAGGACTTTATATGTAATAACTTTAATATTCAAGAGAGCCTTATGAGATGGGAACAATTATTATCCCATTTTACGGATGAAGAAACTGAGGCATAGAGAAGTTAAGTCACCTGCCTAAGGTCATACAGCCATCATGTGATAGCATGGGATCCAGGAGGTATTCCTTCAGAAGAAAAAAAAAGTTATCCCCAGAAAAGGGACACCAAAACTTGGGGAAGCATGCACATGTGGGTACACATACAGCACACCAGCATTCTGGGACCTGACTGCCCACCCTCAAATACTCTTTTGCTGGGGACACCACAAGGACCTCTGCCTCCCACCCCACCTCCTCTGAACAGTGTGGTCGGCAGTTCTGCTTCTGCTTATCCTTGCTTCTAGAGAATGAGAGAGGCCACCCTCATTCCTGGCACCAGGAACAAGGTCTGTCCCTGAAGCAATGAGGTGTCCTCCAGAGAGCAATGTCCCAGGGGCGAAGCTCCTTATTGCATTTCATGCCTTGGGCCTCCTTTCAAAGCCAAAGTCAAGGGACAAGGGACATGCCCACTCCTCCCCACAGCTGGGACAGTGGCCGCCAGAGGGGGCAGCAGGCAGCCAGGCACCAGACCTGGCCGTTCTTTGCTCAGCAGTCTCCTTCCCTCTCCTCCTGGCCACTCACCAGCCTCAGTCAAGCTGCCTGCTACTGATGCTTTAAACTTTTTTTTAAAAAAATTAAATGTGTGTTGAGGGAAGATGCCGGAGCTGCGCTGCAGGCAGCGTTCTGGTTCCAATTCCCACTCTGGATGGGGCGATGAACCACATTCCTGAAACTGTCCCTGCCAAATTCCTCTGAGCTATTTCAGGGCAAAGAAAAAAATGCCTGGGGGAAAAAATGCCAGCACTGATAGGCCCTGAACAACCCACCCCGCCTAGGGTTGACGGCAGCCCCGAACCCGCAGTGGGACTCACAGCCCTCAGCGCCCTCAGAATGAGGCCCACCCAAACCTGACTACTCTAGAAGCACAAACTCTTTCTTTTTCAATAAACACACTTGAGAAATCGCAAATCAGCAGCAGCTGCCGGCCTTTGCCACAGAGTCTGCAGACTGGATAGTCTCCTGGCCTTTCCCACTGGTGTGAAGCGTGAGACCATGCATAGCGGAGCTGGTGCTCTGAGTTTTTCTGATTTGTGCAAACTTCTGGATGTGGACTTGTCTTAGGCACGTGTGGGATGCCAGTGTGCAGGCTCCCGGGCAAGTACATGACCTCTCCCGGGCGTCTCAGGTTTGGCTTCCAAGGAATGGAGATCAGTGCTCAGCCAGACAGGTAGTCCGGTACCTCCTCCTCGGGGTGCCCTGTTCACATTTCTGACAATACATAAATAATAATGTTAACACAAGGGCTTTCTGGTAATTCATAATTCTTTATGATTCATAATTCTTTATGATTCATAATTCTGTATGATGCAAGCCCCTCAGCTGTGTTCAATTAGGCAGCGCCTGGCGCCAAATGCCTGACCTGCTCACTAGAGACCCCTTGGCAGAGTCATCTCATGCTGGCATGCTTCCACTTTAACTGCTTTTACCTGTCATTTCTTCTCCAATGTGTGTTTGGCTATCAGAAAATTCTCTGTCTTACTTATTCATCTCCTCCCTTGATCTCTTTGTATAGCTCGTTCTCTGGGAAATAAAATTTACTGGCAAACCCCTGTTTGCGAGCCATAACATCACTGATGTCTGGCATCACTGATACAAATGATGCTGTTTAGGGCCATTGGGACCATCTACCTCTTCTCATTAAATCTGCTTTCCCTCAACCACTGGCATTCAGGACGAATATAAAACTATTTCTTATTCAATGTTTCCTTATTTTGTTTAATAGCTAATATTATTGTGTTTCTACTTTCTGTTCTTTTCCACTGCAAATGTTCAGCATTTTAGCAGGGTAGCGTGGTAAATGGGATTTTTGAACCAATGTGGTTTGAGAAAAGAGCCCTCAGGGCCCTCACCACCCCTTGGATAGCTCCAGGATGGACAGTCTTCAAAGGCTTTTTGAGAGCAAGTTTTGGGAAGATATTTCAGATCAGTCTGGCCTGGACAGGACCATTGATCAGCAGAGCAGGTGCCCTGACCTCACCACCCTACTGGCTTCATCCTAGGAACAGGCTGGTCTCCTTCTCCCCTGACCAGATCTACTTCCAAGAAGCCCCTTGTGTCATGTACTGTTTAGAAATCCAGGCCTCTGTCGTAACATGGACTCTTGGAATCTTATTTGCAGCATTTGCGGGAAGCAGCAATGGGGTTGCTGCCAAATTCACCACCTACCTTCCCCCCAACACTGCATATCAACCTCAGCCTTCAATGTGCAAAAATCCCCACAAAAATCATGTTTATGGAAATTATATTGCCATGGCAACTGTAAAGGTCTCACAAGTATTTTTAAAATAGCAAATTAACAAAACCCACTTATAAAAATCTAAAATCTGTTCCTTCCTAGGAATTAGTGATCATATAAGGTCCAGCAAATATAAGACGTGTTTTGTGACATGGTGGCAAAAAGTCAGTTAAAAGGGCTCTCGATCCTGGATTAACTGGGACAGAGAGTTGAATTAGTGAAAGCCAAGTTTGATTTTTTTCTATTAAGAGGTTGCACTTTGAATTTATTCTGGAAAAATGACACCAAGACCTTCTGGTACAAAAAAAAAAATGTGGGTAAGAGACTTGAATTGCTGAAATACTAATTTATTACTTTCTATTTTCTCATCACTCACATTATTACCTTCCATACTCTGCAAGACTATTCCATTTTTAACTCATAGGTTTTTAGCAGTTGCATAAGCTTCTGCCGCTGTGATTTAGCCTGGCTGAATCTCTGTTATAAAACCTGCTTCTCAGAAGTCTGCACACAAATCACACAAGAGGGGGGAAAAAATCAGAAGTACCCTACCAGAACCTTTATGCCTTTTAAAAATGTAATTGGCATGGCTATCAAAAGGGATTCTTTTAAGTAGATGATGCACTAATTTTTGGTGTCTTTTGTAAAGACTTAAAACATAATAGGCATATTTTGATGACTTATCATAACAAGAAATCATTGGGGGCTTTGACAATTCAAACAGTGGAGGTTCTTTCTGTGAGTGGAGGAAGAGAAATTAAACTACGCAACTGAGGATTCCATTCCTAAGCAGGTGTCATTCTCCAAGGGAAGAGGAACAGAAGAAAGGGTGGTGGGGGACAACAATGCAAAACGATGGGTCCTAAGGAGAGGGGAGTATGCTGGACTGAGTAGCAATTTGCTTTCAATATCTTCTGTTTATCACAGAAAGAGTAAGGAGGAATCACTGGTAAGCCCAGGCACAAGCAATGGGCTGGCAGCTGTTGCACCTTCCAAGATGAAGGCTCCAGGTGAAAGAGGGAAATGACATTCTGGGAAGGCAGTGATGCTTCCAGCCATCTGGGTTTCTTGGGAGGAGAGCAGGCAGAACCAGGATTCTGCTGCTGGGGAATCCTCTGGGCAGGAGGTGCAGCCCAGAGATCTCTGAGCCAAGTGTGGGCGGGAAAGGGGAGGATGGGGGGTATGCAGAACTACCCAGGCAGGAGCTGGGCAGGGAGTCACGCCTAGCACCTTCTCAAGTCTCCACCCCTCCCCCGACTAAGGCATCTCCTGAGCACCAGAGCCATTTGCAAGCTGGACACCCACACTTTTCAGACAGCAGGAAGCTCTGGCTCCATGTACTGGTTGTTCCAGAGCTTCTAGGAGGAAGATAGGGTTAGAAACCAACATCTTTAGGAAAACCAGGTGGAGGTGGGTGGGGATGAGGAGTGAGGGTGGGGGAGCAGTAGTAGTGCCAAGGTTGGTGGTTCAGGACCCCACAGTCTAGTCAGGGGTGCTAAAAACAAACATCTCTGTGTGACCAGCGGGTCCCAGCAGGAAGCAAAGGCTCTCACCCCCAGGGTCTTCATGAAGGAACTATACACAGAGGTCTGGGTAGGATGGGAGGCTGAAATGCTGGTGCCCAGCAACAGTAGGAGGCCATTCCCACCTTTGGGCCTGAGGGGCAGGGAGAGGGAAGGCTGTTGTTGGGCACAGAGGGCTGGGGTAGTGGAAGGCGGCTGTAGAATGGAAGTCGTGGTCATAGACAGGAAGTTGGAGGGAACAGGAAACAAATACCCCAAACTGTCCCTCTTTTGCTCCATCCCTACATGAACCTCCCATTGGCTAAGACACCTGGAAGCCAGAGGGCAAGGGGGCTGGTGATGCAGGCCGTAGAGGTCAGCCCCCTTGGGTCCAGAGCAGGATAGGGAAGAGCAGAAAATGCATGGGGGAGGGCAGGGGAGTGGGAGCCACCAGCCTACCTGTCAAGCCTCCTCCCCTGCCCACCTCTGCTAGGGTAAGGCTTCTTACTCATTCAGAACTGAAAAGCATGAGATGCATCAGGCTAAGCGCTGAGGCTCCCATCAACAGGATGAGCTGGAATGAGAAGCCAGGATTCCAGATCTCAGCCAGTAGAAGCCACACTCTCCTTGACGAAGGGGCACATTTCCCAGCACATTATCACTCAGCAAGTAGGGCTGGGATTCTACTGGGTGCTCTGCATTGGGCCCTCCACTACAGGAAGTCACACAAAAAAGGTATAATCAGAGAGATAAGACTAACCCACATGCTAAGTTAGAAAACTCAAAATTAGAGTGGCAGGTAGACCAGATAATCCAAGAGTAGATGCCTGGTTCTAATGCACGTTCTACCCGTTCTACCCATCACCCAACCACCAACCCCAGTCATTGCTGACTGTCTTCAGATGCATGTGAAGAATCACACTATTTTCCCCCCATGATTGGTGGCAGTGCCAGTCCCATGATGCTGAGCAGGGAACCCCATGAAGAATAAGAAACAATGAGATGGAAATAAGCCTGGGAGACATAGCCACTCACCCATTCCCTTCCCTGAGTCCTCCTTCAAGAAGTGCTTTGCTTGACTTCCAAGCATTTCCTGAGGACCTACATCTTGAAACAGGGTAACCTAGCTCCTAGTTCCTCATGGAAACTCACACAGAGAGATATAGAACATCCTGGGGCATGAGGTGTATCAGGAGCAGAAGGGAAACTAGAAGGAAAAATAAACCACACAGTGGGCCCACCCAAGAGTGGGCCCAAGTAATTGGGTATCTCGCCAGACTCAAGACTTTCTTGAGTTTTCTTTCCCTATAGCCCAAATCAATTCGCAAGCACTGAGGCCCTTGTTCTCAGGATGTATCAGCCTCAGAGTTCAGCCATGGGCAGTCGGACCCAAGACCACCCAAGCCTTTTGGCCAAGCCTGACCCGTGAGCAAGAGTGCATCAGAGCCTGCCACTCTTTCTGCCTTGAGCCTCAGAACCCCAGTGATTTGGGCCTAAGATGGTAATGTTTACTTTTTTCCCTTCTGAGTCAGGCCACAGGGCAATTCCTGGAAGGATTCCACTTGCATGTTCAACCCACATGACCTCTCAGAGCAGCCAAGACAAAGGGGCAGTTCTCCCATGCCCTCTTGGCATGGCAAAGTCACTGGTTGTTGATTTGAGGTGGTTTCTTTGAGGTCCATGGACAATTTCTGGACTCCACACTAAGTCAAAAAGAGGAATAATGAAGAAAATGAAGACTTCTCCAAAATAGCTCTGCGGCATTGGGATCTGCTCTGGCTCTGACTGAAGCATTCAGATTCCTGATCAGCTCCAAAGGAAGCCTGCAAAGGCAGCCTGTTCAGATCCACGGGCCACTGAAGGGAATCGGGTGTGCACAATGACCCCGGCCTCCTGAAAAACTCAGTTTAACTAAGTTAGTTCATCAAGCCTATGCTGATGGAGCAGAGAAACACCTCATACTCCCAAATGGCTACAATAAACTTTTGTGTGCCCTTAGGGTTTTAATAGTAAGGATCTCTGGAAAAATCTCCTTCTGGGGTCTGTACCTTGCAAATCAATGCCACCTTGTGCCCTGACTTTTTTCCTGTGGTCCCCAGATAGCCTCTGACTTACTTATGGCTGGTAGACCTTATGGAAGTGATAAGAGAGAGGATGTGACTGGCTTAGAGTACAGTAGTTTGGATTTAGGTGCAATCACTATGTCTGAACTGCATGAGTGTGTTTGGCTTTTTTGCCAAAAAATTTAACTTTTTATTTTAAAATAGCTTCAAACTGGCAGAAAAGTTGCAAAAATAATGCAAAGAACTCTGGTCTACGCTTTACCCAGATTCCCAACTTTGAACATTTCACTCCATTTGTCTTGCCATTCTCTCTCTCTCCACATTCGTATTTGTTTCTTTCTGAACCATTTGTGAATAAGCTGCCGACATCATGGCTCTTTATTTCTTTACATTTCAATGTGTTTCCAAAGAACAAAGATATTCTCTTATATATTCATAGCACAGTTAAACTTAGGAAGCTAAATATTGATACAATATTTCATCTAATTTGCAATCTGTATTCTAATTTTTGTCAATTGTCTCAATAATGTCCTATTGTGATTCTCTTTTCTTCCAGTACAGGATGTAATCCAAGATTATGTTTTGTACATAGCTGTCATGCGTTTTAGACTCCCTTAATATTTTATGACAATGATGCTTGTGAAGAATACAGGCCAGGTACCTTGTAGAACACCCCTCAATTTGGGTTTGTCTGATGCTTCCCCATGAGCAGATCCAGTTTATGAACCCTTGGCTAGAAGACTACAAAAGCGATATAGTGTTCCTCTCAGGATATCATACCAGGAGGTACATGATGTCTTGTTGATGATGTTAGTTTTTTAACAGCTTTATTGAGATACAATTTTCTTTTCTTTTCTTTTTTTTTTTTTTTTTGAGATGGAGTCTTACTCTGTCACCCAGGCTCGAGAGGGCATGCAGTGGCGCATCACAGCTCACTGCAACCTACGCCTCCTGGGTTCGAGTGATTCTCCTGCATCAGCCTCCTGAGCAACTGAGACTACAGGCATGCACCACCACACCTGGCTAATTTTTGTATTTTTAGTAGAGACGGGGTTTCATCATGTTGGCCAGGCCAGTCTCAAACTCCTGACCTCAGGTGAGGTCTCCCAGAGTGCTGGGGTTACAGGAGTGAGCCACCGCACCAGGCCGGAGATACAATTTTCATATCATAAAATTCACCCACTTAATAATTCAGTGGCTTTTAGTATAGTCACAGCTTTGTGGAACCATCACCACAATCAATTTTAGAACATTTAGAACATTTTCATCACCCTCAAAAGAAACCTCATACCCATTAACAGTCACTCCCCATTTCCCCCCAAACTCACCTCCCACCCCACATACTGTCTGTCTCTATGGATTTGCCCACTGTGGAAATTTCGTATCAGTGGAATGACACAATGCGTGGCCTTTTGTGACTGAGTTCTTTCACCTAGCACAGTTTTGTCAGAGTTCAGATGATGATAATTGTGTTCACCCAGTCAAGATGCTGTCTGATTTCTCCACTCTGTCTTGTTCCCCCATGTAAATTAGAAGCATTCCAAGGGTAGACACTTTACAGTCATGCAAATAAATATCCTGTTCCTCATTCAACATCCCCCTAGACTTAGATTTGATGGTTATTGACCAAACCAATCTTTATTAACCAGATTTACTAAGATTGATTCCTTCCACCACTCCTCTCACACTCATCAGTGGTTAGCTACAAAATTGGAAAGTTCACGGGTAATTAGAGACAGTGGCCCCGCTCTTCTCAATAACATCGTAACTGCTCCAACAAGTCCCCCACAGACCAGGCCATCTGTCCCAGCAACATCTCTCCTCTGCTCCAGTTCCTCCCCGAGTGGTTGGGGACCAAGGACTCCTCAGAGACACACATGCTGCAGGACAGCACATCTGCCCTCATTCTGCATGAAGCCCTGAGAACTCTGAGCTAGGAAGGCCAAGAAGTGACAGGAAAGCCTGTGTTCATTGGAGAAGTGTCCACTAGGTTAAAAGAACAAGGACCTGCTCTTGGTTCCACCTCTTCTACCAGTAGTTAATATGCAAATCAAATGTACTTTCACTTCAGCAAACACCTACTAGCAAGGTGCTACTTGCGATTGGAAACAGAAGATAAGTAAAGCACAGCTCCTACCCTCAAGGAGATGATTTCACATAAAAGGATTAAGATAACCAAAGAACCAGATTCTCAAGGAGAGCAAGAGGAATGTCCTAAGTGACCTGACCATTCTGAAGAAGGAAGACCCCACCTCACTGGTATGGTCAGGAAAGGCTTTTGGAAGAGGGCATTTCAAATGAGTCTTGAAGGCTGGGTAGGAGTTAGACAGTGATGACAGAGGAAGGTGTACCAGGCAGAGGGTATAGCAGGAGCAACAATGTTCCCAAATAAAGGCCTACATAAAGCGAGGGAAAGAAGGGGTGAAGCTCGCTGGACCCTCGTGGGTCCAATGTGGAATGTGAACTTGGCTCAATGGACAATAGGGAGCTCCTGAAGAATTTCAGGGGAGGAGGATCCAATGATCAGAGGTGAGACATGAATAGAAATGTGCTTAATCTGCTAACAGAGAAAATCAAAATGGGAGCATTATACCACAGCCATTCTGAGATGTGACCCAGGGGACCCATTTCCATTTGATCTGCTGTCAGTGCTCTCTTCTGCAGCCTGGCCTAAGAGTGACACTTCTGAAACCTATGCAACATCCCCAACCAGGGCCAGAACTTATCCATCCCAGAGAGAGTGACTCACTCCATCACAAACACGCCCCACATTTCAACTTGTGCCACTGGCTCTGTGCTATTCCATTTTCATTGAGAATGTTTTCTGCTTGGTGACATGCTTCTTTTTCAAATGAAACAGAAAATAGAAGATGACAATCTCCCAAACAAAGTTCCATAGCCTGGAGGCTGCTCACTTCTTGCCAAACAGCAAACTAATGTGAGCGTTGTCTTCTGAGATGTGGATTCCTGCACTGGCAGAACTTGGTGAGAGCAACAGCATAAAGGTTCCCAAATGATTACCCTTCCCCAAGAGCACCTGGATTACAGTGTTCTTGTCTCATTAAACTTCCAAGGTTCTGGAAGAAAAGTGGTCAAGTAGTGAGGTTGGAAGACAGGGCTGAGGAAGGAGCAAAAGGCTATAGATCTCCTAAAAGCCATTGAATCATATACTTTGTGTGTTTTTTTGTTTTGTTTGTTTTGAGACAGAGTCTCACTCTGTCACCCAGGCTGGAGTGCGGTGGCATGATCTCAGCTCACTGCAACCTCCACCTCCCAGGTTCAACCGATACTCCTGCCTCAGCCTCCCAAGCAGCTGGGATTACAGGTGCCCACCATCACGCCTGGCTAATTTTTTTTTTTTTTTTAGACGGAGTCTTGCTCTGTTGCCCAGGCTGGAATGCAGGGGCACGATCTCGGCTCACTGCAAGGTCTGCCTCCTAGGTTCACATCATTCTCCTGCCTCAGTCTCCCTAGTAGCTGGGACTACAGGCGCCCACCACCACGCCTGGCCAATTTTTTTTGTATTTTTAGTAGAGATGGGGTTTCACCGTGTTAGCTATGATGGTCTCAATCTCCTGACCTTGTGATCCACCTGCCTTGGCCTCCCAAAGTGCTGGGATTACAGGCATGAGCTATCATGTCCAGGCAGAATTATACACTTTGAAAGAGTGACTTGTGTAGTATGTAAATATATCTCAATAATGTTGTTCTGGAGGGTCAAGCATGGAGCAGTGAGGAGAAGGGTCCCGGTGGCAGGCATTGATGTGGTCACCAACAGGTCATGTGGCTATGCAGTTGTCCTCTGCAGTCCTCACCAAGTCTTCATCAACAGCAGTGTGCTCAGTTAACTGGACAAATATGAATTAACCCTCCAGGACAAGCCAGGCACTGTGACAGGCAGGGAGGCCCCGAAGCCAGGGTAACTGACGGTGAGATTGTGGGTTAGAGCCTTGGATGTAGTAGGAGGCCTCCTTTCTTCCCTTGTCTGTAAATTGAAGGGGTTGCAGCCATCCTAAAGTTCCTTGGCCCTTGGAAAGTTGAACCATTTTCATTGTTGAGGTTTCAGGACAGGCTCTTTTCCACAAACAGCAAATTGCTCTTGGCCTCAGCGTCAAACTTCTCAGACAACAGAGACCAGAGCTGGACTGAGTGCTCTGATCAACAGGGGGCTCTGACCATGGCCCCTACAAATTCCAGGTTCAGGGGCTGTCCTGGCCTCATCTCATTTTATTCTTTTCAAGAAAATTTACTTCATCAATGTAATTTATGGTCTGTCATAAAATAAATGCATGATGAATCCCCGTGTCCTGCCTTTTGATTAGGAAAATATGGTCTCCTTCCCATTGCCTCCACTTTTCCCTAGGAATGTCATTTCTAGTATGTGCTCGGCCTGGGACCCAATTCTCATGGGTTCTCACTGGGAAGTTCCCATGCTGAAGACACACCTGCCACCCCACACTGCCCCAGACTGTGGGGCTACAAGTATGCTATAAACCACCAAGTGTGTGCCTCAAGGGTATAAGGACACAGAGATTTTCAAACCCAGACCTAGAAACTAAACTATGCTTAATTTTTATTGTAAAATAACTATAGGTAAAGTCTATGGAACATTTGTGCACACAAACACACAGGTGCACGTCCACCCACACACACAGACACACACACACACACATACACATGCTCAGTCACCACTTTGATGTTCCCCACAGCCTTTTTTACCAAACTGTAAAGTTAGCCTCAGAGACACATCCCTCACACAGGCCCAGGGTTTGGGGAGTGCAGTGGAGAAAGCTTCCAGTTGGTGTGTTGAACTAAGCCCTGGAGAATGTGTGCCCTTCCCCTTTCAGCCAGCACGTCACGTGTGGGAGGTTTGGTTGGGTTCCCAGTGGGAATTCCTAGGTTTCAGCTCCATGTGCTGCATGGAACTGAGATGCTGAAAAAAGGTAGGAAGTGCTTGTTAGTCACCCTGTCCACCCCCAGTTCCCACTCAGAGAAATACCCCAGGAATGATCCTGGAAACAAAGGGGATTTTGCTAATGATTTTTGTGTGTTGACTTTGTATCGCACGACTTAATTGTATTATATTCTAATATGTTCTAACAGTTTTCTGGTGGAGTCTGTAAGGTTTTCTATATACAGGATTATGTCATCAGCAATGACAATTTCACTTATTCGTTTCCTATTTGGATGCCTTTTCTTTCCTTCTCTTGCCCAATTGCTCTGGCAAGGACTTCCATTGAAGTTGAATGGAAGTTGAATAGACGTGGCAAAAGTGGGCATCCTTGTCTTGTTCCAGATCTTAGAGGAAAGGCTTTCAACTTTTCACGTTGAGTATAATGTTAGCTGTGGGCTTCTCATATATGGCCTTTATTGTGTTGAGGTATGACCTTTCTATACCTAATTTGGTGAGAATTTTTTTTATCATAAAAGGATGTTGAATTTTGTCAAATGCTTTTTCTGAATCTAATGTAATGATCGTATGGTTTTTGTCCTTTATTTTGTTAATGTGATGTATCACATTTACTGATTTGCATATGTTGAACCGTTCTTGTATCCTAGGGATAAATCTTAATCATGGTGGATGATCCTTTTAATGCATTGTGGAATTTGGTTCACCAGTATTTTGTTGAGGATTTTTGCATCTATGTTCATTAGGAATATGGGCCTATAATTTTCTCTTCTTGGACATGTCAGAATGACTTTTATTAAAAAGATGAAAGATAATAAGTGTTGGTGAGGACGTGGCAAAAAGGGGAACCCTTGTACACTGTTGGTGAGAATGCGAATTATAAGACCATTATGGAAAATAGTATGGAGGTGCCTCAAAAAGCTAAAAATAGAATGACCATATGACCCACAATCCTACTTCCGGGTATTTACCCAAAAAATTTGAAATGTGTTTATTCAAGAAATGTCTGCACCCCATGTTTACTATAGCACTACTCACAACAGTTAAGTTATGAAATCAATCTAAGTGTCCATCAGCAGATGAATGGATAAAGAAAAGGCGCTATATATGCACAATAGAGTATATTCAGCCTTAAAAAAGGAAAGTCTATCACTTGCAACAACATGAATGGAATTGAAAAACATTGTGCTAAGTGAAATAAGTCAGGCACAGAAAAACAAATACTGCATGTTCTCGCATATATGTGGAATCTAAAAGAATCAAAGTCATAGAAGAAGAGAGTTGAATGGTAGTTGCCAGGGACTGAGGTGGGCGAAGGAAATGGAGAGATGATGGTCAAAAGGCACAAAATCACAGGAGAAGTATGATTTTTTTTCCCTTTTTGAGTTCTATTGCACAGTGCAGTAAATATAGTTAATAATAGAGTATCATACATTTCAAAGTTGCTAAGGGAGTAAACTTCATATGTTCTCACCACAAAATCCGTTAAGTATTTGAGATGATGGATACATTAACTAGCTTGATGTAATTATTCCACATTGTATTCATAAATTAGAGCATGACTTTGTACCCCACAAATTTATATAATTAGAAATTGTCAATTCACAAATTTAAAAGCGTAAAGGGGATTTTGCTAATATTAATTGGTAACGATAACCTTTTCTGACCGTGGAGTGCTTTACAGTTAACGGAGCATAATGACTTTGTGAGATGCCCAAGCAGAGATTATTATTTTCATTTTATAAGTGAGAAAACTGAGGTTCAGAGAGGCTAAGTGACGTGCTCAAGGTTCCATGCCACTGAGGAGCCAGAATTAGGTCTGACGCCTCCTGGCTTCTAGTTGACCTCCCTTTTCATGATGCTTTGTGGCATCATGAACCTAATGTTGAACTCGAAACGGCACTTGATTTAGATCATCCAGGTCATTCTGTTCAGTCTGTTGCTCATCTCCCAGATGGCCAAGTTTGCCAGGAAAGCATTGCCTCACCACTGCAGACTGGATGAGATGGGCCCCAATGGCCCATACTTTCCTCCATTAAAGCACACACTACTGTCTGTATTCATTAGCATCTGCCTTCCCGTTAGACTGTCAGCTCCTTGGCAGGGACCACATCTTCTTTGTCTTTGTGCCTCAGCTCTGATCATAGACCTGGCACACAGTAGGAGCATGTTAAGAGTGAAATGCTGCTGAAGGCACTCAGAAGCAAGCCCTCCTCTGCTTAGCAAGCTATCTAACCTTCATTGAGACACAAAATTCCGCTGTATCATCTATTAACTGACCACTCCCATGACAGCTGGGTCCCTTGCCATTTCTCAGAAGAAATTCAGATGCTGTTAATACATCCACTTGAAATTACCCTTGAAATGGGACAGGTCCAAATTGAGATGTGCTATGAGTGTAAAATGTACACCGGATTTGAAAACTTAGTATGCAAAAAAGAAAATACATCTTATGAATAATGTTTATATTGATTATATGTTGATAATATTTTTAATATATTGGGTTAAATGAAACATATTATTAAAGTTAACTTCATCTATTCCTTTTTACTTTTTATGATATAGGTATGTACTAGAAAAATTTTAAATTCCCTATGTGACTTATATTTCTATTGGAAAGTTCTGGCTTAGGTCCTTACAGGTCATAATAAAGACTCGAGCTTTTACTCTGAGTGACATGGGAGCCATTAGAAAGTTTTGAGCTCAAAAGTGACACAGTCTGACTCACTCACGTTTAAAAAGTAGCACTCTGGTTGCCATGTTGCGGACAGACTGTAAGGGACATGAGTACAGACAAGGAGACCATATAGGAAGCTACTGCAATAATGCAGAAGAACATGGAGACTTGAACCAGAGAGTAGTAAGAAGTGGTCAGATACTGATCAGGCTTGGAAAGCAGACCAAGAGGACTTCCTAACAGATTGAGCATGGGGTTAAAAAAAAAAAAAAGAGTTGAATCTCAGTTTTTGGCCAGAGCCACTGGGAGTCCTCCATTTGCTGAGATGGGGAAAGAGGAGGGAGAAGCAGGTCTGGGAAAGAAGACCAGGAGTTTGGTTTTGGATGTGTTGTGCCTAGGATGCCTTTTAGTTTCCAAGTGGAGACAATGAGAAGGCAGTGGATATATAACTCAGGAGTTCAGGGAAGAGGCCTGAGATGGGGGTCTAAACTGGGGAGTCATCATCATAAAAATGCAATTGAAAGCCCAGAGACTGGGCAAGATCACTGCAGGAGTGAATACAGGCAGAAAAGAGAAGATCAAGGTCAAGAAGACCAAGCGCCCTGGGGAGCCCTAAAGTTTAGAGGTTGTCAAGAGAGGCAAAGGAAACAGAGAAAGAGCCTTGAGGTAAAAAGAAAACTAGGAGGGAGTGGTGCTGTAGAAGCCAAGTAAAGAAAGCATTTCAGGAGGAGGTAGTGAGCCCCTTTGGCTGGCACTGCTGATAGGTCCAGGAAGAGGAAGACAGAGAACCGGACACTGGATTTAGCAACCTGGAGGAGACTGGCAACTCTGACAAGTGCAGTGTAAGTGAGTGATGGAGGCAAAAACATGATTAAAGTGAGTTCACAAGAAAATGAGAGAGAAGGGATTGGAGACAACAATTACAGACAGTTCTTTCAGGGAATTTTGCTGTGAAAGGGAGAAAAGAAATGGGCACAGGTCAGAGGGGATATTGGATCAGGAGAGGCTATTTTTAAAAGGTAGGCAAATTCAGCATGGATGTGTGCTGCTGGGAATGAGCCAATAGACAGAAAAATTGATGATGCCAAAAAGACTGGGAATTCTGGTGCTTCCCCAGTCTCCAAAGAGTACACTTATATTGCTTTTTCGTGTTTTATCAACTTTAGACATCACCTATCCACTTTCTGCTGTAATACGTACAAGCCAGCTTGCTTATATCACCCCTCATTGCACTTTTACTCTTGTTCCCATATTATTCCAGCAGGTCACTATCATCTCACTGTCCCAACACATCAACTATTTCAGTTCGTCTATTGGTCACCTTGCTGCCTTTTATTTCTTGGCCTATTAACTACAGACAGCATCTCTTGACTCCCATTTTATATGATTAGGGTATTCATGCCTCTATCCTACCATCTGCTGTAAGTCAGCTTTGCATATGTCATGCTGGGACAATAACAAGACCCACAACCACAAAATCTCAGCAACTCAGGCTTATTTCTGATTCACATGCCATGCCATGGCCTGCTTCTGATGTGTTGTTTATTCTGGGAACTAGTAGAAGGGCATCCCCCATCTGAGACCTGCTATTTTCATGAGAGAGGGAAAAGAACAATGGCAGAACTTCACACCGCCTCTTAACGTGTCTGTTCCGCGTGGAATATGTCATTTCCACTCACATTCAATTGGCCAAAGCGAGTCACGTGGCCAAACCGGATTATCAGACAGGGGAGGAAATATTTTCCTACAAGGGCAGGCAAGCCATATGGCATCAAGTGGGGGTGTGAAATCTTCTTTCAGGGAGAACAGTGAATAATTGGGAACAACAATTTAATCTATCACAATTCCTCTTCTCTCTTCTTCTACTCTCCAACTTCTTTTATATTGTCAAGCCAGAAACTCTTGACATACTCCTTTATAGCTAGCTATTCTTAAGTAGTCTTCAGTGCTTTGTTGTTGATTTTAGAAGTTGAAAGCCACTAAGCAGCATTTACATTATGACTAAGCAAATATTCTTTTTTTTTTTTTTTTTTTTGAGACGGAGTCTTGCTCTGTCGCCCAGGCTGGAGTGCAGTGGCCAGATCTCAGCTCGCTGCAAGCTCCGCCTCCCGGATTTACGCCATTCTCCTGCCTCAGCCTCCGGAGTAGCTGGGACTACAGGCGCCCGCCTCCTCGCCCGGCTAGTTTTTTGTATTTTTTAGTAGAGACGGGGTTTCACCGTATTAGCCAGGATGGTCTCGATCTCCTGACCTCGTGATCCTCCCGTCTGGGCCTCCCAAAGTGCTGGGATTACAGGCTTGAGCCACCGCCCCCGGCGGCAAATATTCTTTACTACAGAGCCAAAGAGTCCATATCATGCACCACTGTTCCAATGACAGACTTTATGTGCTTAGAGCCTTTCTTACATTCCACCACATGCTCAAAATCAGGCCACATTTTGGACTGCTTCATATTCGGGCTATCCCTTTCATAAGAAATTTTTTGTTTTTCCAGAAGTTTCCAATTATGTTTCTTTTTTCTTGTTGATAGAAGAAAATTTGCCTTCTACATCATATCCCTAATATCCTCCAAATTTCTTCCCACTCCATTTATTGTTTGGACTCTTGTTTTCCTTTTGAAGCCTGCTGTCCTTCTGACCTGATTGGGCAAACTGCCTCATTTTTGAATCTTAATGTTTTGCATGGCTCTTTGTCTTTACTGCAATTACTAATTGCCTTCTGTTTTGTTTGGGTGGTTTTTTTGGCTTGATTTCTGCTTTTCATTACAAAGTTAATTTTTTGCAGTGTCCTAATAATACTCTCTACTCTCTAGAATGTCCTTCTCTCATGTCACCTTCAGAGACCTCTTTCCTTCCACTCTAATGAAAAGTAACTACTCTCTTGTTCTGCTGAATAATTTCATCCTGGGGTTGCTTTTCATGGCTACTCTGTATAGGATCCTCTGTTTCCTGAATCTCATATCTCCTTTCTTGGTTTACTCCCTTACTTTGTTGAAAAACCTCTTCAGGAACTTCCTTCAAAAGGTTTAGTAGGCTGTAAACTTCCTTGGTCCTTGCATCCTCAGGCCTACTTCCCTTTTTTATTGAATAAAGGCTTTGGACCAGATGCTCTCTAATGCCTATTCCAGGAGTATAATTCTAGCTATATGTATTTGTGGATAAAATACTCTTTCAAGAAGACATTTAAAACAGTTGCTTCTCCCAAGGAATTTAAGATCTACTTAGATAGACAAAGAATAAAGTCTCAAAACAGCAACAAAAAATCTGTGATACAAAAGATGCTGGGAGGTGGGACATGATTAATCATCAGTTTGAGACTTGGGTCTAGAGGAAAGAGAGAGAAGAAGCAGAGCCAGCCTGTGGTGCTCTTATTGAGCAAGCAAGACTTTAGCAGCATCAAAGGTAGGCAGTGTGTTAGGGATAGATTGTTCCTATCTGATGTCTTGAGTCCAGTGGAGTGGTTAAAGGTCAATGCAGGTCCTCCTCCCTTTGACTTTCCCTGTCACTGAGATATCAACATTTTCGTTTCACCAAATCAAGAAAGAGATAATTTTTAAATACAAAAGTATAACGATACCCTTGACCACTAGACAAACTCTCTGGCCATTTGGGGGCATAACAGTGAACTTTCATTACAAGTATGAATAATAGTGTATATACTTATAAACACCCTAATTGTTGGAACATGAAAGTACCAACGGTGGTCTTTATTAGTAAAGTTTCACTGAGCAGGACTAAAGGTGACTCTCTTTACTAACGTCCATTTGTAAAAATTGTTTTTCATTGTTTCAGTGAGGAGTTGGAGTGATTATAAATCACTTCTCCTTTCCAGCCACTCCCTAGGAGAGGGCACATCCCACTCATGATATGAGTGTTATCCCGAGCGCACTGTTGCTTGGGTGGAGAAGGCACTCGGGAATTTTAAGGATGAGGCTTCTCCATGGCAGGTCCTGAAGACTGAATGGACATGAGACACCTACATCAGAGGGAAAAAAAATAAACAAGCCTTCATTCAGCAAAGATGGCCCTCTCATCCAATCTGCAATCAAAGAGAGTACTTGTAGGGAAGGAAGTTTCCAGAAAAAAAGAAGAGATCTTTGGGCCAGTGGTGGCAGCAATTTCCAGAATGGGAGTTTAGTGAGGATGGCAAGTGCTTAGGCCATGTGATAGATTTTCTCAGTAAGGTCTAACCTAACACTACTCCCTCAGGGAGGCTTTCTCTGAGCCCCCTTCCTTCACACCCAGGAAGAATTAATTTCTGCTACAACACTCTGTTCCTGCTGCCATCCTAGCACTTATCAAATTCAGACAAAGTTGGCATCAATTTTCCTCAACAGTCTATGGCATCCTGACTGATTTATTCATCATCACAACCCCAGTCAATGCCTGGCATGTGGTAGGTGCCTGTGTTGGTCAAATGAATGAGTGAACTGAAAGAAGCTGCATTTCATCAAAGGGCAGAATCAGCCATGAATATTCAGTTGTCCCAGGAGATTCAGACTAGCCAAGAGGCCTTGGAGAAGTGGATCTGGGCCAAGTGGTGGATTTCCAAGAGCTGGGGCCATTTAAACCATTCCTGGGAGAGGAGAGCAATAAAACCACCTGCAAGATTGGTCTGAGCTGCTTTGTTGCCTGGGACTCCACTGCAGGTGGAGAGGGGAGCAGAGAGATCAAAAGCACTCAAGGAGTCTTTGCTTCTGAGTAGTCCAGAGGGCAGTGCTGCCCCTGCTGCAGCGACCCCCACCCAGAGATGGGACCAGTGCTCAGCTCTGCAGAAGAGCAAGACGGATCCACCATCCCCGGAGAGCTTCCTATGCACAAGACACTGGGCTTTAGGTAATCACGTGTCATCCTCTCAGTAATGCCAAGAGATAGGTGTGCCTGACTTACAGATGAGAACCACCATTAAGGATCATTCTATGTGGAGAGGAGCTGGAGCCTGTGCATCCAGGAAACTGTACAATAGCAACCAAAGCAAAAAAAAAAAGCCAGGATTATGTCACTGAAAATTCAGAAATCTGTGCACCTAAAGCTCACCTGTTTTATTACTTTTGTGGTTTGCATATCTTCCCTTTATTTTCTCCTGGTTTCTTATAATGGTTTGTTTTGTTTGTTTGTTTGTTTGTTTCACAAAAATCCCATAGGATTCTGATCTCACAAAGGAAAAAGCTGGATCCCCAGGGCAAAGAGTCAGGAGTCAGCGGAATGGACAATGCCCTGCAGTCGATGCTGTCAATGCAGCAGGGCTAAAGCTGGGAAAGGCACCTAGTGAGGGGAGACACAGGAGGGCACACACAGGTGCATGGGTGGGCAGCTGCTGTCTCCTGGGGCTGGTCTCCCACAAGGTGGTTTCCTCGTGCAGCAGTGACTTGGTGCAGCCCCTCTCACCTGGCAACAATGCATTTGTTTCCTCAAAAGACCATAGAGTGGCATTTACCTCACCACTTAAAAAAAAAAGGTGAATCAAGATGCAAGCTGGCTCAGGAGGATCTTCATATCCGCCAGAGGGAGGGGCAGGCAGTCTCTTTTTACTCCAGCAGGTGCGAATTTCTGATAAAACTAAATTAACATCAGCTTGCCTCCTTGCAGTATCTAAATGTGCAAAGAGAGCTGATCTGATGACACCAGCCAGGGGGACAGGCTGCTGGAAGCATCCCAGGAGAGAGAAGCCCAACTAAAGACCACCTAACTTACTGCTCAGATAGGCTGCTCTGGCGGAGCAGCCCTTTGGGGTAGAAAGACAAGTAAGTTCGGAGGGGAAAGTGAACGGGTCCTGCGTGGGTGACTGTGGCCTTGGCTATCACCGCAGCAGAGGCCCCTGCTAAGCAGGCTAAGAGCGAGCGGACCGTGAGAAAGGCCAAAGTCAAACTGAAAAACCCTTCCAGCTGGCCTCTGCTCTTGGGAACTTGGAGCCATACGCTGGCAACGGGCTCGCCGACAGGGGCACGCTTTCTCTCGGAGAGGGCACTAGGGCTCCTGCCTCTTCGGGCAGGCATGGGAGAGAGGGGGGCACCTCCCAGCACGTAGGAGCAGCCAGTGCCAAGCTGGAGGAGGGGAGGGGCGTGCAGGCAGAGACTTGGGGGTGGGGTTAAGGGAGGGAGGGTCAGGAAAACTTCTCATTCCCTGCCTCCATTCACCCTCCCGCACCATCTCTGTAAGGGGCCTCTGCTTTAAAACTTGGGACATAGATGCCGCTAGAACCCCTGCCGGCTGCCAGAGTCCTGCACAGAATTACATCGGCGCACTCTCTACTTCTCAGGAACGGAAGGGGTCCGGAGGAGCTATGGGTTCATCTCTGGCCACGTGCATCCAAACTAATAAAATCATCCCCTATCCCCCTGGAGCCGTGCGGGGTGCTCGCGGAAGTGCAGGCACCCCGAATGAGGCGAAGGAGACTCTGGCTAGAGTTCTCGTCCCCACCCAGTCCGCATGCCATGAATCAGAGGGGTCTGCGGGTGTCTCTAGCCCGGTTTGTCCCCTTTCCCCTGCTCAGCTGACTTCGACGCCCGGGAGTTTGATCCTTGCCACCGAAGCCCAAGAGCTCCTTCTGCCTCAACCCCATTCCTTTCGGAGAAATGGGCTCGCGGACCCATGCGCGCGACGGAGAGGAGCGGCAATCGGGGCGCCGGGACTGGAGCCCTACTCCGAAGCCGGCAGAGCCATTCCGGCCGCCGCCTTGGGCTCCAACATTGGCCGCAAAGTTTCCGGCTCTTTGGGGCCCCGCCTGCGGGTCGGAGACCCCGGAGCAGCCTCTCCCCTCTGGGGTGCCCACTCCACGCGCTTCTGCCATCTGCCAGGGGACGCCGGGAGCCGGCGGGCGCGCGTGGTCGCAGCACTGGAGCGCGCAGCATCTCCAGGGGGTCTCCGGCCGCGCCCGTCTCTCCCCCTACGCCCTCGCGCGGCGGGGTCGAGGTCGCAAGGGTCGCGGCCGCCGTGTCTTACCCAGTCCCGGCACGAAAGTGTTGAGGAAGAGGCAGATGACGGCTACGGGGAAGGGCATGTAGGGGATGGCGGCGCGCAGGGGGCCCTTCTTCTCGCGGACCTGCACCACTACCCCGCTGGACGAGGACGCCCCCCGGGGGTCCGCCGCCGCCACCGCTGCCGCCGCCGCCGCCGTCTCGGCGTCTTTGTGCGAGGGCTCCATGGTCGGGTGCGCTCTCAAGCAGCGGGGCAGCACGGCCGGAGCTGGCGCCTAGCGCACGGGAGCAGGAGACGGCCGGCTGCGGGCTCCGGGCTCAGCGCCGAGCTCAGGCGGCCGCAGTGCTCCGTGCGCTGCGCGGCTCGCGGAGACTCCCGCCCTCCGGCGTCCCCACACGCCCGGTGGAGGGGCGGGGAGGGCGGCGCGACACCCTGTGACAGCGCTCTGACGCCCCTCCTCGCCAGGCCCCTTCCCCGTCCCCTCCCCTCAACCAAAACCACCACTCACAAGGAATGGAAAATCAGGGCGAAGGAAAGGCAGTGGAAGAGAACCGCAAGGGGAGCTGGTTGCCCAGGTGCTGGAAGGGTGGACACGCCTCGCCCTCCAGATAGGTGAACGGGGAACCTTGACCACGAAGCCCTGCGAACTGGGAGTGTGTGCTTGGCTGACACTGTCGGGAAAGCCTCAAGGCTGAGTCCCCTAATCTAGAGCATGCCTTTGGCCAGGGATATGGGGACAAGGGACCGCGCGGCGCCTGACACCTAGTCGGCCTTCATTGCGTTGTGATTTAAATGATTTTAATTGGGGTGAGCGCAGTGGCTCCCACCTGTATTCCCAGCACTTTGGGAGGCCAAGGTGGGAGAATTGTTTGTGTCCAGGAGTTCAAAACCAGCCTGGGCAACGTAGCGAGACCCCCCAGCTCTATTTTGTTTAAAAATTTTTTCACTAAAAAAAAGAGTGAATTTGTTTCAAGTGTCAGAGAAAAAGCAATCCTGGGATCGGATCGATAATAGAGGAAACAGATTTTCAAACACCAGGCCAGGTCTCCGCAAGACTGGTTAAAAATGGAACACTTCCCTACACACACGCACCAAAAGCAGAAAGAAATGCGCCTGTTGCAGGCATGTTGGGAAGCGTTCACCATCCCCTGAACTATGCTGGAGGAAACCTGGGCCTTTTGTGAACCCGACGTGGTGATTAAAGAGCCAGTGAGGACACAGCGCCGTCTGGCGTTAATAATGGGGCAGCTGGTAGAAGCAACAGCCGGCAGCTTGAGGTCCTGTATTGAATTCGATTCTCTGAATAAGGCTGCCTTTGCCTCCGCAACTGGCAAAAGTAAACGGATGAAAGTTACCGCCTCTAACGTTAGGGAGGGGTTCGAGGCTTCAGAATTATCCAGACAATCAGCAAATCGTCTGAATAATTGGAAGGGTGCAATATCCTCCCTTCAGGAATAATAGTGATCGACTCTATTATTATAAACAACCCAGGGTCTCAGAAGAGGCTAAAAGAACAAGGGTTATTGTATAAGTCTCTGAATAAAGTAATTTTAAAAGCAAATGACCAGGGGTTAGTGATGATACTGGTGGACACACACATGCATGTGTACACAGACACAGACACATACACACACATACAAGAGTCATTAGCTTAGGTTTGGCAGTCAGAAGAACAGGGTTGAACTTTTAGTCTTTGTTCAGCCACTAATTACCTGTATGGCTTAGAAGAACTCGCTTAGCCTTTTCTGGCCTGGAGTTACTGTGTTTATTAAAATCAAAGCAAGATTCCATTTAATACACACTTATTGAAGGCCTAGTAAGACTCAGATTCCAGGGAGAGAGAACTGAGTAAAATCCAGGCTCTGCCTTCAAGAATCTAAGAAATGAGCCGAGAGATACTAACAACTACAAAGACAGACTTACAGAGACAGTGAGGAATGTTGCAGCTGGGATGTGTCGGAGGTGCTGCGACAACATGGACCTATCTGTGAAGCCAGCTAGCATGGGGGAGGCCTCGGGGAGGTGTCCCAAAGAAGGCGATACTCAAAGAGACTTGAGCAATGACTACAGTTAACTATTTGCAGATTTGTTTTATTTTCAACAAATACTTATTTATCCAAGCACTCTCTGCCAGGCATCATTCTAAACCCTTTACACATTTTAACTCTTTTAATCCTTACCATAACTGTACAAAGTAAGTATTATTTATTACTCCATTTTACAGATGGGGAAATTGAAGCACAGAGAAGTTAAACAGGCTGCTACGCACTAATCCGTGGTAGAGCTGGCAGCTGAATGCAGGCAATCTGGCTCCAGAATCAATTCTATATAACCATTATTTTATTCAGAGACCTAGAAAATAACCCACATTCTGTGAATATTCTTTTGAAGAGCACTTGAACTGTCTTAGGGCCAGTCAATCATTCCTCCTGAAGAAAAAGGATTTCAGGGAAGTCAGTGGATTTTTATCCCCCAGTTTTCCAGATGATTTGCTGAATATCTTGGATGTCAGGAAGACATCCAGGCAGAGCAACAAAATGTACAAAGGCATGGGAGCCCAGGGAAGTAGGGATGATTCCAGGAATTGCAGTGTGGCTGGCACTAGGGCTTGTGTGGGCAGAGACAGGAGATGGATCTGGTGGGGTGGCCAGGCATCTAGTACTGAATGGCAAAGGAATTTGGACTTCATCTCGGTGGTGGTGATGCAGAATCACTAGAACATTTTAAGCAGGGTTGTGGCATAAGTGTTTCAGTTACTATCACTGTGTCACAAATTACCCCCAAGTTTAGCAGCTTAACACAACCATTTTTTTCTGATCACAAATTCTGTGGTCAGGAGCTTGGACAGAGCACATTGAGATAATTCTTCTTTGCTCCTTGTATCTGGAACCTCAGCTCGGGAGACTGGAATGGCTGACAGTTGGAACAGCTGGGGCTAGAAGACCTACTTCTGAGAAGATTCTCAGGAATATCAGCCTGCCTGGACTGGGGTACCTTGAAAGCTGGGTCAACTAGGATGGGTCAGCAAATCACCTATGCATGGCCTCCCCATGTGACTTGGACTTTTCACAATATGACAGCTGGCTTCTGAGAGGGAACTTCCTGAGAGGAGGCCCCCAGAGAATGAACATTGCAGGACTGGTGGACTTTTCTGCCCTAACTTTGGAAGTCACACAGTGTCACTTCTGCAGGGCTTTACTGGTCAATGCAGTCACAAGCCTGCCCAGATTTCATGATAGACACTCCGCCTCTCAATGGGGGGGTGTCAAATACTTGGGCCTAGGCTTTTAAACCACCACCATTATAAGATACATTTGTTCACAGTGTGGAAGATGGGCTGGAGGGGATAAAAGCAGATCACATGCTTATGTAGAGGCTGAGGGGGAGGAGGACTCTTCCTGACTGAAAAGGACTGAGAATGGGGGAGGGACAGTTCCCAAATGAAAACTGGGTAGTATAGCAGACAAGGAGGAAATGAGTTTGAAGGGTCTGAACACATCCGAGAGGTAGCGGGCACTCATTGATTAAATGGCCAGCATAGATAATTGTCTTGATAAAAGTTGGATATTGAGTCAAATTGAGAATCAAGAAAGCAATTGGGGCTGCAGATTTGGGAGCCATCAGCATACGAATGGTAGTTACAGGAGTTCAAGACAAGCATGGGCAACATGGCAAAACTCCATCTGTACGAAAAATACAAAAATTAGCTTGGCGTGGTGGTGCAGACTTCTAGTCTCAGCTACTCAGGAGGCTGAGGTGGGAGGACCACCTGAACCTGGGGAGGTCGAGGCTGCAGTGAGCCGTGTCACACCACTGCACTTCAGCCTAGGTGACAGAGTAAGACTCTGTCTCAAAATAAAAAGTTATAGAAATTCTGTAATTAAGCAGAAAGGAAGAAGGAGAGAAACAAGGTTTACATGGAGAAACACTAACAGTGTTTCATGGAAGCCAAAACAGGAAGATTTTAAGAAGGATGCGGTCAGCAGTGTCAAATTCACTGAAGGGTAAAGTAAAATCCCAAAAGTGCCCTTAGATTTGGCAGTTAGGAGATTTAACTATCTGGGATCCCAGCTAAAACGTCTCACGTGCTATGTATCCATTTTCAAGGAATGTGTCCTTTTCGTGGAAGTTATGGAATTTGTTGGCATAAAACTTTTCCTACTTTCCTCTTATCTTTTTAATGTCTGTCAAAGCTGTAATGATGTCTCCTCTTTCATTTCTGATATTGTTCATTTGTACATTCTTTTTTTCCTCACTGCTCTTGCAAGAGGTTTATACAGCATCTACTTGACGTTGTGATTACAGCTGATGTTTGTAGGAAAATTGAAGATCTAAGGTATTTCAGGGAAGAAGAGGCTTCCAAATAAAAGTCAAAACCTTAAATGATCATCTCAAAAACCCAGACACAAATGCAACAGGGGAAACAGACCAAACAGTTCATTACACCAGCCAAATAATACATCTGGGCCAAGCATTGGGTCATGAAGATAAAAATATATTTCTTAGCCTTGTTCTGTCATCAGATGAATAAAGTACATCAAGTTTTGGACCTTTTTTAGCTAAAATAAAAATTTGCTGAACTCAACTTCCAAACTGCATGAAGAATTCATATTCCAACCAGGTGCCTCCTTTTTCACAAAGACTGGTATCATAGCATCAGCTATGGAAGGACAAACTTTGTTTGAAGCTCTGAGCTTTTGAAAAAGTTTTTTTAACCTCTGAGCTTCAGTCTTCAAAATTGCAAATAATACCTAGCTCATTTGTGTATAAGAAGATTAAGTGAGATAATATATATAAGGCACTCAATAAGTAAATGGCAACTGAATCAGAAGCTTTTTCATGCCAAGTGATGGAACACAACTCAAATTTAGTTTATGGGGAAAAAAGTATGGATGTAATGGATGTAATAGCTTTTTAATGTATCAGCTTGGCTAGGCTCAGCTCTAGCCCACAGAATTCCCTTTCTAGTTAGTTTCCATTTATTTTGGACCAATGGAAATATTCTTGCTCAAGAGTTGGAAGACAGAAAGGAGGCAGCAGCCATTTTATAATATTCACACACCTTCCCTGAGGTATCTAATCAAATACAAATCTGGGTGTTTCAGTGAAGGAATTCTGCAGATATGATTTCAAGCTCCCAGTCAGGTTGGGTGAGGTGGCTCACACCTGTAATCCTAGTATTTTGGGAGGCTGAAGCGTGTGAATTGCTTGAGCTCATGAGTTCGAGACCAACCTGGGCAACATGGCAAAATCCCATCTCTTCAAAAAATACAAAAAATTAACTGGGTGTGGTGGCACGTGCCTGTAGTCCCAGTTACTTGGGAGGTTGAAGTGAGAGGGTGGTTTGAGCCCAGGAGGCAGAGGTTGCAGTGAGCTGAGATCATGCCACTGCTCTCCAGCCTGGGCGATAGAGCCAGACCTTGTCTCAAAAAAATGAATAAATAAAACAAAGTTCCCAATCAGTTGACTTTAAGTTAATCAATGGAACCTGGGCAACATGGCAAGACCTGATCTCTACCCAAAAAAAAAAAAAGTTTTTTTATTAGCTGAGTGTGGTAGCACATGCCTGTAGTCTCAGCTACTCAGGAGGCTGAGGCAATAGGATCACTTGAGTTCAGGAAATGGAGGCTGCAATGAGCCATGATTGTGGCACTGCACTCCAGCCTGGGCAATAGAGCATGATCCTGTCTCAAAAAGAAAAAAAAGACTCCATCTCAAAAAAAAAAAAAAAGTTAATTAATGGGAGATTATCATGGGTGGGCCTGACTTAAGCACCTTAAAAATGGGCCTTCTCCGAGGGAGATCCTCCAAGTAGCTGCTGGGTCAACAATTGCTCTCCTTTCCCGTTAGAACTTTTTTCCTGACTGCAGCTGAAGGACATCATCAAGCTTCAGCTCTTGCCACAGGCTTCCAGCCTACTTGTGACCTTCCCTTGTGGCTGCCTGCTGTAGTGGAAAAGTTAAATATTAAATTTGAACTCAATTGAACGTGGACACAAACAATGGTCACTAAGCCCCAGAACAGATTGCATGAGCCTCTTGAGGCATTCATTCATCTAGCAATGTTTCGGAGAAACCTGCTCCTGTACGTTAGTTATTGAAAAACAACAGACAATCACAAAAACAAGTTGACCTTTTTGTGTTCCTTGAGCCCAGTCTCAAAGGGCCCTCATGATTGGGCCTCATGCCAAACAACTTGTTACAAAAGAGCTAGGGTCCCAGGCGGCGCTGAAGCTCCGTGAGACCTCTCCTCATCTGTGCACGGACCGGCAGCCCACTCTGGAGCCCAGGCTGTTGCTTCCCGGTCTAGTGATCCTTCCTCCATAGTCTGGTGAGTGTAAATGTGTATATATATATATACACACACACACATACACACACACACACATATCTTTTCCCTTCTCCCCTTTCCACTGCAATTTGCATTTTATATCATTTGCTTGTTATATCTGTATTACTATATACGTGGGATAAATGTTGCTTACCCTCAAAAGGTATTGTGTGTCTTTTCTTTTCCCCTTGTGCGTTTCCTGCACAGAACATTTTTTGGCATCACTAACAGGATTCAAAAACAAAAGTATGCCACTTTTTGGCTGCAAGGACAGAGATGGAAGCTCGGGGACTTCCCATATCCCAGGATGGAAACTCCCCCAGTTTTCCCCCATGGCAATTGCATGGTCCAGGGGAACTGGCCTTTGTGAGAACTGGGAATCTAAATTAGTGCAATTTGAACCTTTGGCTGTGCGTGAAGTGCTACAGGGGATTCCAGTCGGCAAAAGAGATGCCAAGGAGATCTGGCGTGGATGATGCTTGCTTACTGCTTATAAGTTTAATGTGTCAAGATAGGGATTGGTTGCTACAGGAAAAAAGTAAGCTGGAAAAGGAAAATGCTGACTTAACTTCCAGGCTGGCTTTGGCCCAATGCCAGGCCTATGTCCTGACTGATCAAGCCCAAAGCTACCAGGCTATTGCTGACAAAACAGCTATCTGGGTGGCCCGGTACAAGTATAAGAACAGGCAAGGCAAAGTGGGTAGGCCGAAAGTATAGGTAGCTCTTGCTCAAGCAGGCCCTGAGTGGGACCCAGACACATGGGATGGAGATGTATGGGATGATGATGAAGAAGGGACCACTTACTCCCTTGGTGAATAAAGGGAACCTGCTGAGGCCAGACTCCAGAGGCGGCCATGGGCCGTACAGCAGGGGCAGGATGGACAGATGGTCCGGAGAGATGCTGTAGAAGACTTTACCCAGCAGGAAATAACAGACATTTTACAAACCTTTGGATAAAAGGGAGGGGAAAGTGTAATTACTTGGTTGGTTCAAATCAATGAACAAGGTGCCAATGGCATTAGAGTGGACTCAGGGAATGTTCTAAAGTTTGTTACCCTCTCGTGGGTACCCAAAATTCAGCTGACTCTTTGAAACTGGGCTACTGGACCCCACCCTACTAATGATGAGGGAAATGTTTTAGATGAAATATCTTTGTGGCAACTGGCCATCAATGCGGCCAGACAGAAATATTCCACAGAGGATGCCTGGCCAGATGAGGGAAAGCCCTGGCATTCACTGATAGGCAGTTAAAGGAGGAGGCCATGAAAACACCTGTGGTGCTGGGAATGGCTGGTAACATAGAGACAACACCCTTAAGTCCTAAAATCCGCAATAAGATTTTAAAGATTACTCCACCTGCTTATAGAATGGTGTTAACATCTTTATTATTTTTCCCATACTGATACTCCCACACGGGAGGTACTGGAACAACTAGGTCAGCTACAGGACTTGGGCGATTGGATGCCCTCGGGGGAGGAGAGGATTTTAATTCAGGGTGAAACTGAAGAACTAGTCAGCCGGGGTTTGGAGCAGGTAAAAACCCAGCTCCTATCTCAAGGATGGGAAATTAACTCTAGTAAGATTCAAGGACCTGAACAAACTGTAAAGTTCCTTGGCATCCTATGGAATGCAGAGAAATAGTCCATTTTACCGAAGGCTAAGGCTAAAATACTAGGATTTGCAACCCCTACCACTAAAAAAGAGGCCCAGAAATTTATTGGCTTGTTTGGATTCTGGAGATACCATATTCCCCACTTGGGTAACATTTTACAACCTCTGCATGCAGTCACTAGAAAATGCTATGACTTTCACTGGGGAGAGGAAGAGAACATGGCTTTTGAACATGCTAAACAAGTGGTGCAACTGGCCCTGGATCTAGGCCCTGGCCTGTATGGGCCAGTAGAACTGCAAGTAACTGTCCTATATCAACATGCTAACCGAAGCCTTTGGCAGAAAGAGGGTACCTTTGGGGTTTTGGACCTGGAAACTTCCAGAGGCCGGCATGAGATGGAGTCTCGCTCTGTCACTCAGGCTGGAGTGCAGTGGTGAGATCTCGGTTCACTGCAAGCTCCGCCTCCCAGGTTCATGCCATTCTCCCGCCTCAGTCTCCTTAGTAAATGGGACTACAGGCGCCCGCCACCACGCCCGGCTAATTTTGTTTTTGTATTTTTAGTAGAGACGGGGTTTCACTGTGTTGGCCAGGATGGTCTCACGTGTTAGCCAGGATGCTGGGTTTCACCGTGTTAGTCGTGGTTTCACCGTGTTAGCCAGGATGCTGGGATTGCAGGCGTGAGCCACCACGCCTGGCCTATACCCCTTTCAAGAAGCAATTGTTAGCTTGCTGTTGAGCTTTGCTGGAAACAGAGTGCCCCTGCTTCAGCCATGATGTCATTATGAGGCCCGAAATTCCTATTATGACTTGGGTCATGAGCTCCCCAAAACTCACCAAATAGGGCACACCCAAGAAGGTTGCATGATCAAATGGAAATGGTACATACAAGGTAAGGCTAAGCTGGGGCCAAAGAGGGTATTGTTTTTACATGAAGATGTACAAAAGGACACCACCAAGCAAGTCCTGCAGATAGCGAAAGAGCGCACCCCACCCCCCCACCGCAATGGGGCAAATCCTTTAAAGAAATAAATCCAGAGAATCAGAAACACATTTGGTTTACTGAAGGATCCACCAAATACATTGGTGGGACCTGATGCTGGAAGGCTGTGGCTCATAATCTTGTTAAAAACATACACATTTCTGTTGAAGGAAGGGGTGGGAGTAGCCAGCTGACTGAACTGGTGGCCGTCCTCTGAGCTATTCAGGAGGAGGCTGGAGCTATTCAGGATTTGTCATTTGTATACCGACTCTTGGTCAGTAGCAAATGATCTCACTGCTTGGATGCCCCAGTGGCAACAAAACAAATGGTTAATTGGGAATAAAGAGATTTGGGGAAAATAATACTGGGAAGATATCTGAATCCTTGTGCACACTACCATTATCACCATTTTCCATGTTGACGCTCATGTGTCTCTGCTTTCTCCTGACCGACTAATCAGACCCACAAGCTAAAGTTTCCACTATTACTGCAGACTCAGGCCCGGAAGAACCGGATTGGGCTGTGCTCACGCAATGGGTGCATCTCCAGTGAGGACATTTAGGCATCCAAGGAACCATGGCTTGGGGAGAGCAAAGAGGGATATCATTACCCCTGGATATTGTTCGCACAACTCTATGCCAATGCACTACGTGCCAACAGTTAAAAACTAAGCCAGTTCCTCAGAGGGTTATAGGGCGCATTCATAGGGGAAAAATGCCAGGATGAATTTGGCAAATGGACTATACTTGCCCTTTGCCATTTCTAAAGGGTGCCAATATACGTGTACTTCTGTAGACACCTACTCAGCATTCCTAGTAGCCTGCGCTTATGCTAATGCTAACCAAACGAACACTATTACAACCTTAAACATCCTAATTCTATATTATGGTGTGCCCATACAAATTCAAATGGACCGTGGCTCCCATTTCAAAGCTAAGGCTGTACAAACCTTTGCAGACCAACATGGCATATAATGGATTTTCCACATCCCGTACCACCTACAGGCAGCTGGCCTAATCGAAAGAATGAATGGGTTATTGAGAAAACAGCTAAAGGTGTTAGGGCAAGGTAAGTTAGAAAAATGGAAGGATCACCTGTTTGACATACTACAAATATTAAATAATCAGTCATTAACAACATCGGAAACCCCATTGAATCAAATGCTTACCCCACATTTACAGATTGCTAAGTGTGCAGATGTAGTCCAACCTCTCTCGCTAAAATGCTGGAAAATCCACCCAGAGGCTATACTCCCATGGAGGAGGACAAGAGGAGCTGCTGGTTTGGACTTACATAGTTTAAAGCCTGGGATAATTCCTGCCCAAAGTACACATACAGTAGCCACCGGCTTAGGAGTTATTATAGGTGTTATACCTTGCAAACATTATGGGTGGATTACATTCCAATCAGGTCTTGCAATGTGGGGTATTACCATACACAGTGGTATAACTGACAGTGATTACCAGGGAGAGTTAGGTCATTTTATACAATACCACTCCAGATTATTTTGCTATGGAACTGCAGATACTGGTTGCTTAATTATTAGTGGTACCTTGTCAGCGATTAACCCTGTAGGAAATCTCTGCCCCAACAGAGGCTACATACAGAACCAAGGTATTCAGATCCACTGTACACGTGGCTTAAATCCTGGAGCCAAAATATGGGTACAGCGTCCATCAGATCCTGCCCCTAAGACTGGTGACCTTGTAGCTATGGGAGCAGAAAATGAAGGCATAGTACAATTTCCTAAATATGAAAAAACAGTATCATGTTCCCCTCCACTTTTGTTATTACAGGGAATGAACCTTTCTACTCATGGTCACCACCTGTGTCTTTGTGTCTGAGGCCGAGAATGAATTTATCACCTGGGTAGCCACTGCTGCAGAAGAGGTCAACTGCAGTCAGTGTTGGCTATGTGTCGAGTTGCCAGAGGCTGCAGCGAATGGATTACCTTAGAATATTATCTCTGCTAATATTTCCAAGTGGCTATGTCACTACCAATGGGGTTGGGAGAACAGCACTTGTAGTACAACCTGAACTTCTTTAAACCAAACCAAACAGTCTATTCTTGCCCAAGTTCAACAAAAGGCGAAATCCACCCTTGTAATGAGTCAAAAGCCTTTGTATCCTACCTGATATGCCTGGAACGGAATATCCTGGGAACCTGTCATACTGGTAGCTGGACTCCATATGGCCCCCTCCTTTGCTGGGAGGCCTTAAATGGCTTCCCCAATGCCACTCTGGGGTTTCTCCCACCAGCCAGTTATCAGCACATACTTCAAATCAATAACAGCATCCCCAAAGAAACACAGCACCTTTGTTATTTAAATTACACATTACAACAATACGATCGTGGTAGAACTCTTCTCCTTCCCTGGGGAGCCCTCTGGGTATGTGGGTCCTATGGGTGGTGATACCTGCCCGCCCCCGAATTGAACAGGGAGATGCACTTGGGGGTGGCCATTAATTCCATTCACTATCTGGGATAATATTCCCCTCCCCAGTAATCTAGTGGCTTACAAATATCGCTGGTTACAAATGCGCCGGACTCACTGGTGGTGGTACCATATCACTGCTGGTACCGCTTCAACAACAAATTAAAATATTAAGCTTGCATGTAGAAAAAGTTCTTAATGATAGTAGCACTAGACTTATGTTATTATCAGATGAATTGGCTCAGGTGCGTACTGTTGTGCTGCAAAATCAAATGGCATTAGACATGCTTACAGCAGCCCAAGAAAGGGTTTGCGCCTTACTACATGCCGAATGTTGTGTGTATATCCCTGACGATTCTCACATTATTATTCTCCTTGCCCAAGACATGCAAAAACAAAGCAGTTAGAATCTAAACATGGGGACCCTATTGTGAATTGGCTGTCCAACTAGCATTGGCATTGGCCATGGTGGGTATGGTTTTTATTAATTGTGCTTTTAATTATCCTGTGCTCACCCTGTATCTGTAACCTATATCAACTACGCCTTCCCCATGTATCTTTACACGCTTTATCCTACAACTGAGTATCAAATTGAGGCCGAATGTGGAGGAAAAGTTAAATATTAAATTTGAACTCAATTGAACATGGACATAGACAATGGTCACCGAGTCCCAGAACAGGTTACATGAGCCCCTTAAGGTATTCATCCAGCAGTATTTCAGAGAAATCTGCTCCTGTACATTAGTTAGTGAAAAACAACAATCACAAAAACAAGTTGACCTTTTTGTGTTCCTTGAGCCCAGTCTCAAAGGGCCCTCATGATTGGGCCTCATGCCAAACAACTTGTTACAAAAGAGCTAGGGTCCCAGGCGGCGCTGAAGCTCCGTGAGACCTCTCCTCATCTGTGCACGGACCAGTGGCTGACTCTGGAGCCCAGGCTGTTGCTTCCCAGTCTGGTGATGCTTCCTCCATAATCTAGTGGTGTGTAAATATATATGTACATATCTTTTCACTTCACCGCTTTCCACTGCAATTTGCTTTTTATATCATTTGCTTATTATATCTGTATTGCCATATATGTGGGATAAAGGTTGCTTACCCTTAAAAGGTCTTGTGTGTGGGCCGGGCGTGGTGGCTCACACCTGTAATCCCAGCACTTTGGGAGGCCAAAGTGGGTGGATCACCTGGGATCAGGAGGTCGAGACCAGCCTGACCAACATGGTGAAACCCCGTCTCTACTAAAATACAAAAAATTAGCCA